>NC_064639.1:812595075-812904275 GCF_023864345.2 Schistocerca serialis cubense
TCGGGCTACAACATTGTTGTACAACCGAAGAGCTCTTGCATGCAAAAGGGAAGGTACTTTTCAAAGTACAGTTTTCCTAACAACGGCTCTCAACTACAAGTAAGCCGCGCTATCGCTCCAGGTGCGGGCGAGTCGTTTTCCAGTACATACACTGGCTGCTCCCAGCACAGGGCCCCGTTCGCCACCTTTCTCCTGCCGCTGCTAACTCGAGACTCCTTCGCTGCCCGAGCTACGCGCCTCGCGGACCACATTCACAGTACAAGCCTCTGCGGTAAAGATATTCTACACAACCAGCTATTCCACCAGAGAGACACAAAGTCGAACAGTACCAAAACTTTGCGGAAGGTTTCGACGCAAGGCAGAATCTGATCAAGTCAATATTCTCCGACGTTGCCAGGTCCTCCACAAACGACGGCAAATCGTCAGAAAACCTTCCAGAAAAGGACCGACTAGTTTAGCGGCAGTTAGATCTGTTGCGAATCACGGTGCCCTGAGCAAAGATAGCTCCTCATCTGCAGCTGCAAGGCTGTTAAACATGACTGTGTTCTGTGCTCTCCACCGCTGTACCAAATTAACTAATGCTCGAACTGCCTCCGGCCCAGAGACACCATGTGTGTCTGATTTCGCAGTTTGAACGCCTGTATTCCACATTCATGTACAATACAAATACGCATTACCAACTAGCAACAGGAAAACAATTACACTTCGCGCCTTATCATTAACGATGGTACGTAAAATAAATTACGATAGAAATTCAGAGCACTGTGCAGAATTCTCAAGCAGATTAAACTCCAAATATCTAACAGGCTCTAAATATTGCTCTTTACTGTCGCCACGAAATTCAGGCATTTCAACCGGTTGGTCTATAGAAAGTAACCCTCAGGTTACGATGGCATTCCGTCTTATACACAATGCCCTTTACACACATAAATTGTAACAAACAGTTTCTCCAGTTACCCCACCATGTTGATACTGCAGATCGAGGACCAGACGTCACAATGCGTGGACAACGCTCCCTCTGCTGCCCAGTGAAGGCAACGTAGAACTGCGGACACTACTTTATAGCCAACCCCCAAGACAGGTATGGGGCGGTTACAATGCCTTGAGGCTGGGTGGCCAAGGGTTGAAATTGGGTGGCGGACCGATGAGGCCTAGGAAGAAGCGGCTGTCAACGGTAACACTTAACTCCTTACTGGCGATGACGCACCTGCCCCATAGGTCTGGGCCAGTAGTCAGTCCACCAGCAGTTAACGTCCGTCCAGCTGGCTGAAGCCGGTGGTGACACCCTGCTTTTCTGACATCAGCAATGAGTGCCAAGTTTGGGGCCATATTCAGTCAATGAGCCGCCGCAACAACATCAGCAGCACATACTGAAGTGTTCCAGAGGTAGCCTCACTTCGATGTATGACGGCGCCCAGGTGGCGGTGAATGGCAAGATGCGTGTCCACCGCACTGTCGGAAGATAGATGCTATGCCCGGAGTTCGACCTGCTGCCTCCTAGCAGGAATCCAATTGCTGCTGAAATGGACAAGGCCCGTTGTTCTGCGGCATCAAGTCCGTTTTGCAGGAAGCAGGAACCCTGGTGATGACTCGAGCCTGTGTCTGAGACTGGCGGCTCCACATTGTCCAATATTGCATAGCAAAGCAAAATTCGACTGACATACTAGAACAACGTCCAAATAACAAAATGGTTCAAATGGCTCTGAGCACTATGCGACTTAACTTCTGAGGTCATCAGTCACCTAGAACTTAGAACTAATTAAACCTAACTAACCTAACGACATCACACACATCCATGCCCGAGGCAAGATTCGAACCTGCGACCGGAGCGGTCGCTCGGCTCCAGACTGTAGCGCCTAGAACCGCACGGCCACTCCGGCCTGCTCCAAATAACACACAGTCATACATCGGATATGGAGGAATGTTATTGTATGAGTGATATTATCTAAAGGTGGAACTTCCGCTGTTGCATTTGCACGAATCACTCATTTAATGAGGTTATTCCATCTCTCGAGTTACTATGTATTTTGTGGAGTTACTCAGGTATGTCAGTCGAATTTCGCTTTAATAAGCACTTTTAGTGCAGGGCAAGTTCAAGAATAAACAATTACGTTCGAAACTGATCATCGGTATAAATAGCACGAAACTTTCTTATTTCATCAAGTGTGAAGTTAACACCTGTCATGTTCCTTGCATTAATACAAACAATCCTGTCGGAGGAACATCCGCAACTAAACATTATACAGAGGTTGAAAATACCGCTAAGTTGTAAGGTTCTTTGATTTAGCACACGACCGATTTCAGGCTCTTATACGCCTATCTTCAGGTATCGTACTGAAAATCGATAAAAAATTTAAAAACCACCGGTCGGGCTAGGTGCTGTGAAACGTGAGTCAACGCCAAAAGTGTCACCAGACAGTACTACGAACGACTGCTTGGGTAAAGAAATATGCAAGGAATACCAGGACACTTACAATTGGTGCTGTGACCCCGAACGCCGCGGTGGACGTGTACTACACGTGGAGTGCTGCCAACGAGCGTAGAGCATGGAGCAGCGGAGACGAAGGAGGAAGCAAACTGGTAAACCTGAGTGGCAAAAATACTGCCGTCTGTTGACGGGAAGAAGCACGCAGGGCCACTAGCCGGGCCGTTCACAATTTGAACTAGCGATACACATTTAAAATGAAAAATTAAAAAAAAAAAACATTACATGAAAAACATTAAAAGTGCGTTATGCGTGGTAAAGGAACATGTTCGAGAGGGCCATACAGGAATAGTAAAACTGAGTGGAAGCTACGACTTAAATTTTATGTATAAACCGTAAAACGCAATAAACCTTTTCCCTTTACACTAGTGGCATGCAAGTTTTTAATTTAGTGGAGATGTATATGCGCCGACGTGGAAATCAGTTGAAAGGACATACACATGTGGCACTCCTGCTTACAAGCATCTCGCCACTGACCAAAAGGGGAAATAGCGAAACAGTGTGGACTGTAAGGTTTTTGAAACAAGTCGTGACTAGAGTATAGATAACAAATTTTAACAGTTCTCGTAAATGTTCTGTCATTACGTCGGCGATTACAAAGGTTAAATAATATGAATTTTATTCTTGCTATACAAAACTTAGGTGGAACTGTTCATGTTGGTTATCCTATGGTCGTAGGTTGAAAGGCGTCTACTCGGGCACACTTATATGTGGCACCAGAATAAGACAAGAATATTAATAAATTAAAATGAAACTAGTGTACTATAAACATCGAATGTCTCTATACGATCGATAATGCGGATCGATGACTGTGCGCGACCGCAGAGCCGAAGATACTGCTTTGGTGGAGTAAGAGAGCGCTGAGCGCACAGTTAGTTGTAGGTGGTTGTCTGTGAGGGAAAGACGATGGAGTGGGCAGTTTTTGTGGTGAGCTGTGTGAAGCCACCAAGAGTTACATTAACGTAGGTATGTCAGTATTGTTGAACATGGAAGCACAATCTTCAGCCAAATAAGATAATGATGTTCAATAATTATGATTTCTGTTTTTGCCAGCGCTTTAGTGTAGATGAGTTGGCTGATAATTTTTTAATTGTTGAGTAACCCCAAAATGTACGCAAACAGTTTTGATAAAAAGTCTACTTAGATATTTCATTTTTGTAGTGCTTTTAAGATTTGTTGACAGAGCTATGTGTAGTTTGATGATTTGCATTGATATTGGATTAACTATGTTAAATAATACTTGCTGTTTAAATCTCATTGTTTGTGAATCGATTATGAGTAATGTAGCTTCTATTGTCAGTGTTTTTGAAAAGCCAAACGTAACTTGCAATATAATTTTGCTAAAAAAAGTGAGTGTAATTCACCATAATCAGTACCGCCTCCAAGTGCAGGTCGTATATTTTGCAAAGAATAGAACTGATACAATATTAATATTCAATCATTCATATATTACTCAGTTTGTCTCTATGAATAATCATAACTGTCTCAAGGCACGTCAAGGCTTCGGGCTTCTCCTTGTGATAATGATTGTTGCCCAGGTGAAGATTCATTACGGTGACGGTGAATTCCTGTGCCACGCGAAGAACAACTGTCAGCTTGTGTGTCATTTGTCCTTCCAAGTTACAGTATAAAAATATTTCCTTCGGACCGGAATCGAACCGTCGACCTCTGAATTTCTGCTTTCAGAATCTGTTCATGTCTTTACTTCGAGTTTTAATTCATTTCTGAGTACTTTGTGACTTTAGTTCGTAATTACTTGCAGCGTCACCAGACCAGCGTGTAAGGGACGACATTTCAGGGTCCTGTTGAGACCTTCACGGCTACCGTAGTGGGCTCGGGCCCCAAGAAGTCCACACCTTACTTCGCCCTCAGCAGCTATCCCCTACCTGTCGCAATCACCCGTACACATTCCACAATAATAAAATGAGCAGCTACATGTTTCTTATCCCACAACCGACTTTTGGAAATGGATGATTAGCATATTTGAGAAATAATACTTTGTGATCTTATAATGAGAATCTGCGAAAATAATTTCGATATACGTTTGGAAATCCAGTAGGCTGTCATCTCCTTTCTTGTTAATAATGCAATTGACAAAATTCCCGAAAAGCCACATTCCGGAGTTGTTTTTTCGTGTGGGGATAAGCTACCTGATCTGGAACCAATAAGTCGGAGATTTCTGTATATTTACTGTCAGTTACCACTAAGCTGTCGGTACGCAGCGATCATCGCACGTGCACAGACCATCGTATCACACCTACCACCAGAGCTAAATTCTCAACTTACCCATACACTACTGGCGTAGTGCCCCTTGGCCATTATCCTCATTACGCGCGGCATTTCGCCGATTCCCGAAAGATTTCGAGCCTGGTGTACATCTGCACTGAACTGATCATTGTATCTTTGTGCTCAAACACCACAAATATATACCAGTACTGAAACGTGAAAGTAATTTCAAAAAACTGTTTACGACATTTCATTTAAAAGCGTAATATTTTATTTCTTATTGAAACATGAAACTGGTTGACCAAGATCCACAACATATAAAAATATCAAGATCTAAGATTCTGTAAGCTAACTAGGAATTGCAAAAAAAAAAAACAGTAACATAAAGACCCATGAATTAATAACACTAATACTAAAGCTGTAAATAAGAATACCGAAAGTCTTCAGAGTTCAACTACGCTAAGCTCAGTCTAATTAATTTTACCGAACGCTGTTTAAAAGGCATTATAAAGACAATTGATCCAGAGTGCTCACTGCCACTGGCCCGAACTCAGGACAGTTAACAAATCGAACGACTCCAGTTTCTGGCTCTCACTTGCCAGAACACACATAAGAGTCGCATACACGGAGATACATAATGCAACTAACAATTAGGCAAGTTGAAGTCAGGGGTCGGACACACAGAAGTTTGAGTCAGGCTTAACCATAACCCCTAGGTAAATATGTCAGGAGAATGACATGATCATGGCAAAATTTGAGTACCAATTATAGAGCCATATCAAGATACTAAACCAAATTAACAGGAATGCACTCATAGTAATTTCTAATAAGAGAATCTTTCTAGCCGAGGTAACAAACTTAGCTGTAGATCCTGTAGACCGGAAAAAGCTCAAACGACAATCGTTAATCAAATTCAAATGATACGCCCCGTGCACTGAACCGAAACAAATCCATATGTTGCCACGTGGGACAGAACTCAGTTCATGTGGGTAAATGCTACCAAAAGATTGGCTGGACAACTTCCTCCGGGCTGTGCCAAAAGATTTTATTGACGAGTGGTAATAATTAGCGGTTCATTAAAATTACTATACAATTCCGTGAGACAAATTTCGAGATACATGTCAGCTCCAGCTGGGAATAAGCACAACACTTCAGTAACAATAATATGTAAAACATAAGTAAACTGGAAAACATCAGAGTTTTACAGACTTCACCACAATAACTAACTAGACTACGGCGAAAGGGGCACCAGTGTGAACCACCGGTTAGCGGTTAGAAGCAGCAGGCGCTATAATGCAACATTCAAGTTTGGAGACAGTACGCAGGCGGTACGAACCGGAAGGCAACGCATCTCGCTAGGTTAAGTCACAGAGTAATGACCAAAACTAAGGCTCCTACCGAAATAGGAGGGAGACTAAGAACACCAAACTCTGAGGCACGAATAACGCTCGTTTACAGTTAGCCCCGAGAAATATGAGAGTTCCCGCAAGTGCTCACCTGTAAGATCTTGTGAGGTGTCAGCTGAAGAAAAATTCCCGGTATTGTCCGAAACTCGGCGGTGCAGCAAACGGCTTCCTCCCACATGCTTCCTTCAGAGTGTACCCCCATCAGTCCATTGAGATGTCTTCCCCATGTCCTCTTCGGAAATACGTCAAGCGTGTTCAGGAGACAAAACTGCAATGAACCATAAAATCCGCGACATGGGGTTCCTCGGCCAGCACTCGTCGGAACTAAAAAGTGACGCTTCCCGCGCACCTGACGCCTCTCTGAGGCCACTGTCCTCTCTACTGATCACGTCGCCCGCCCGATATCGAGTCCTCGTCTAGTCGTTTCTCAAATAGGGCGTCGCGCTCCAAAGATAATCTTGCATGTGGCGTGGCGCGATCTATCCATATGAGCAACGTCTCATGGGGTGTGATTTCGTCTACAGCACAAGATTTTTCTCCAAGAGTGCTTATCGCGTGACAACACGAGGATTCCTGTCAACCTGAGGTTTTAGTGACCTCACGTTTCACAACCGTCTCTCCTTCCTGTCTGATGAAAGGAGATAAAAATGCCACAGTGAAGTAAGAAATCTCTTAGTCTTACGTGTCTTTCCATTGGCAGTAGTTCTAATTCCGCCTGCTAAAGGTGCTGGTGAATCTTCCAATCCTTTCTCAGTTTACGTTTCCCAATTATAAATACAAGAGTCAAGTGAAAATATTTTCTTTCCTAGGAATCATGGAGGTGAAATCCGAAATTCAAGCAACAAAGCACAGTCTGAGAAACAAAGTCTGAGCTTTGAAGAAATAATCAAAACGTGGAATGTAGTAGATGAGTAAAAAAAATCGGGACAAGGACAACAGAAAACTAACTATGAACGGAAATACGAAATGGAAATACTGGATAAGATTAAGAATGATAACACACCCGACACTGCTGTAACATTATATAGTATTTATTTCACAAGTCAGTTTTCGTCTGTTACGTATCATCAGGTGCAAAGATAAACCTGCAAGGCAGTGAACTTTTAATCAGACAAAAATAGCACCAGGCAATACTGATGTGGGTTGGCAAGGCAGAAGCACTGATACAGGCGACTACTCAAGACTAAGGTGAAGCATCCCAACGTTCAACACAAGTAGAACAAAAAGTAGACACAGCGAGCCATGACGTACAGCAGATGCAAGAGACGGCTCAAAAGCGAGTGGAACAAGCAACAGACAGCAAACTGGGACTGTAAGCAATCTCTATTCAAGTGTAAACTGCAGTAACGACTCGAAACGGCGATCAGGTGGAATTCATGTTGCAAACGTAAAAGGGAGCGTTCTATTGGAAACAGAACTCGACAGAAACCAGTTTCTAGGCGTGCAGAATCATGAACCTTAGTGCACTGGGTAGTGCGGAAGCTCCCACGCAGAGTATACAGCCACCAAACAGTCGCGATAAACGTAGCACCGGAACAAGAACGTGTAATATGCGCACACTCGGAAAGCGAAGTACGAAACCCTCTGATAGCGAAGACTATGGAAATGGTGGAACAAGAAGCATTAACAGTAGCTCAACAAAGACGCATAAAGAGGACACACAACACAACGTGGTCGGTGGAGGAGGAAAGCAACTAAGAGTGCACCGCGAAGCAAAAACAAATCAAGCAATGTCCTGTACTGCGGAGTAGGAACATAATAACCAGTAGGCAAGGAATCGGGAATGGAGTGAGTGATTCAAATGAATTAGTGTGCCGTGAAATGTTTTCATGCCTGGATATTCAAAGTTCATACTTACTTATGTACAAACATGTATTTCCTTATTTAACCATTGTGCCAGAAATGTATCTCTCATCACAAGTAAGGTACTTATTTCGTTTTTGAACTTACTGTTAACACCTATGTAATCAATTTTGAAATACATCTCGTGTATACCTTCTATACATGATGTGATTATTCTTGCTACATTCGCATGTGATATGCTGATTTTCGTCCACATTTGTAATTAGGAAATCCATTTTCGTCAACATACATTTTTATGAACAAATCTATTTTATTCAAAGAAAGAGTAGAATTAACAAAATAGACTGCTTTGTCAATATCTTCCATGTAAAGACATTTAATGGCTCTGAGCACTATGAGACTTAACATCTGAGGTCATCAGTCCCCTAGAACATAGAACTACTTAGACGTAACTAACCTAAGGACATCACACACATCCATGCCCGAGGCAGGATTCGAACCTGCGACCGTAGCGCTCGTGCGGTTCCAGACTGAAGCGCCTAGAACCGCTCGGCCACTTCGACAGGCAAAGACATTTAATTTCAGTTAATAGGCAGTGGATTAATTTCATATAACCGTTAATTTATCGTTACGTAGTACTTACAAAATCAGTTTGGCTTTAGCAAAGGTAAAGGCACTAGACAGGCAATTCTGACGTTGCGGTAGATAATAGAATCACGACGAAAGAAAAATCAAGACACGTTCATAGGTTCAGTAGACATGGAAAAAGCGTTCGACAATGTCAAATGGTGCAGGATGTTCAAGATACTGAGGTAAATTGGGGTAAGCTATAAAGATAGACGGGTCACATACAATATGTACAAGAAGCAAGGGGGAACCATAGGAGTGGAAACCCAAGAATGAAGAGGTCGGATTAAAAAGGATGTACACTACTGGCCATTAAAACTGCTGCACCACGAAGATGACGTGCTTCAGACGCGAAATTTAACCGACAGCAAGAAGATGCTGTGATATGCAAATGATAAGCATTTCAGAGCATTCACACAAGGTTGGCGCCGATGGCGACACCTACAACGTGCTGACATGAGGAAAGTTTCCAACCGATTTCTCATACACAAACAGCAGTTGACCGGCGTTGCCTGGTGAAATGTTGTTGTGATCCCTCGTGTAAGAAGGTCGGATTGTAGCCTGTCGCGATTGCTGTTTATCGTATCGCGACATTGCTGCTCGCGTTGGTCGAAATCCAATGACTGTTAGCAGAATATGGAATCGGTGGGTTCAGGAGGGTAATACGGAACGCTGTGCTGGATCCGAGCGGCCTCGTATCACTAGCAGTCGAGATGACAGGCATCTTATCCGCATGGCTGTAACGGATCGTGCAGCCACGTCTCGATCCCTGAGTCAACAGATGGTGACGTTTCCAAGACAACAACCATCTGCACCAACAGTTCGACGACGTTTGCAGCGCCGGCCGCGGTGGTCTAGCGGTTCTAGGCGCTCAGTCCGGACCCGCGCGACTGCTGCGGTCGCTGGTTTGAATCCTGCCTCGGGCATGGATGTGTGTGATGTCCTTAGGTTAGTTAGGTTTAAGTACTTCTAAGTTCTAGGGGACTGATGACCACAGATGTTAAGTCCCATAGTGCTCAGAGCCATTTGAACCATTTTGACGATTGCAGCAGCATGGACTATCGGCTGTTACCCTTGACACTGGATCACAGACAGGAGCGCCTGCAATAGTGTACTCAATGACGAACCTGGGTGCACTGATGGCAAAACGTCATTTTTTCGGATTAATCCAGATTCTGCTTACAGCATCATGATGGTCGCATCCGTGTTTGCCAACATCGCGGTGAACGCACATTGGAAGCGTGTATTCGTCATCACCATACTGGCGTATCGTCCGGCGTAATGGTATGGGGTGCCATTGGTTACACGTCTCGGTCACCTCTTGTTCGCATTGACGGCACTTTGAATAGTGGCTGTTACATTTGAGGTGTGTTACGACCCGTGGCTCTACCCTTCATTCGATCCCCGCAAAACCCTACATTTCAGCAGGATAATGTGCGACCGCATGTTGCAGGTCCTGTACGAGCCTTTCTGGATACAGAAAATGTTCGACTGCTGCCCTGGCCAGCAGATTCTCCAGATCTCTCACAAATTGAAAACGTTTGATCAATGGTGGCCAAGCAACTGGCTCGTCACAATATACCAGTCACTGCTCTTGATTAACTGTGGTACCGTGTTGGAGCTGCATGGACAGCTGTACCTGTACACTCCATCCAAGATCTGTTTGACTCAATGCCCAGGCGTATCAAGGCCGTTATTACGGCCAGAGGTGGTTGTTCTGGGTACTGATTTCTCAAGATCTATGCACCCAAATTGGGTGGAAATGTAATCACATGTCAGTTTTAGTATAATACATTTGTCCATTGAATACCCGTTTATCATCTGCATTTCTTCTTGGTGTAGCAAATTTAATGGCCAGTAGTGTAATACAGGGATGTAGCCTTTCGCCCCTACTCTTCAATCTATACATCGAAAAAGCAATGTCGTAAATAAGAGAAAGTTTCAAGAGTAGAATTAAATACAAGATGAAAGGATATCAATGATAAAGTTGCTGATGACATTATTATTGTCAATGAAAGTGAAGAAGAATTACAGGATGTGTTGAATGGAATGAACGGTCTAATGAGTACAGAAAATGAACTGAGAATAAATCAAAGGAAGATAAAAGTAATGAGAATTAGCAGAAATGAGAACAGCGAGAAACTTGGTGATCACAAAGTAGATAAACTTAAGGAATTCGTCTAACTAGAGCTGCGCAACGAATAAGTGCAGACGTGGATTTGGGGAATTCTTATAAATTTCGCGCAGCTATGGCTGGAACGTATTAGTTAAGGTACCGACCTACATCAGATGGCAATGTTATTATTTAGAAAACGATTCTGCGAGGCAGGTTTGCGAAAACATTCGCAGGTGAGAAGACACGGCCCACCGGCACCGCATACTAATGTTGGACAACGAACTGAATGTAGCGAATTTGCTGAGGGGACTAACAGACAAACTTGGGGACGCTAGGATTGAAGTGGCGATATTATAGGAGGCGATGTTCTTCGCAGTGAACGAGCAACACCGAGGGAATTCATGATGGATGGGCAGCAGGGCAATTTTCTGCGGAGTTACAGCATGTAGCCAATGCGACGCAGGAGAATGTGACAAAAACGGGACGCGAAACTGAAGCGTCGCCCATCCACCAGTGTCAGCCCAGTTTGCAGGTGAATATAAGTTTAATTTAGTTTTTTGTTGATGTATTTTTGTAATATTTGTAAGGGTTGTGAATTGTCTAAAGTTTTGTATTTAATTTTTAAGTTTCATGTACAGAGAGGGCGGCGCAACGAACGGAGACAGCATCTTCGCTGCCGGGACCAGAGAGAAAATTGCTGGCCACTATATGTCGCGGGTCGACAGCCAAAGAGCAACAGAAGATCCTGAAACCGAGTTGTTGCGTCGTGCTTCTAAAAATTGATAATTAAGAATTTGTAATGTTCCTACAACAATGATGTCATAGAAAGTTAATCATGTTGTAAATGTTCAGTTCTGTCTTGTCAAGGCTCAGGTTCACGTCTATATGTAGGGAGATAATAAACTAGTGGATGCTACCAAAGTTTAAATAAGTGTTCCGAGAATTTATTTATGAAGAATTATGTTACGTAATTTATTTGACAAGATTATTAATTTTTGACAACGTTCATCACGAGTTTGAATCTCGAAAGTTTATTCAATGTGGTTCTAATATTTATTAAATCAGATCACTTGCATTAATATAATTTCTGAGAAGAAACAAACGACATCTAAATTGAAAAAGTTTACGCAAACCAATTGGACTGAGTGACGTAATTCTGCGCATATGACTCAAATGATGATGTTTTACAGTTTCGTTCAAGAACCATTTAGCGACAATTTGGAAAGAATTTAAATAATTTTGAAGTGTGTTGTAACTGACGTAGGTGACGAAGTCTGCACACGGTCATATGTCAAAACAAAACCATTTATACAAAACTTACATCGTTACACTACAAGCACTATGGGACTTAACTTCTAAGGTCATCAGTCCCCTAGAACTTAGAATTACTTAAACCTAACTAACCCAAGGACATCACACACATCCATGCCCGAGTCAGGATTCGAATCTGCGACCGTAGCGGTCGCGCGGTTCCAGACTGTAGCGCCTAGAACCGCTCGGCCACACCGGCCGGCAGAATGTGACACTGTTATTCCACACAGCGAGAGTGAATGTGGAAACAGATGGAGCCAGAGTACACACAGCAGTCTATTTACCTGAAATTTGGAGTTTCAGTGCTACGGCATTCACCCATATCTAGTGAAATGAGGATTACGGGGAAAGTGGATGCAGGTGAGAACAGGGGAAATATTCCTAGTTACAAATGACAGGCAGGCACACCTGTTAATGTCAAGGATATAGGTAGAAAGCTTGTGATCTGCTGTGATCTGTCAAGGTGGCCAAGTATGCGAAAATGTGATGCGAGTTTCTTTATGGGCTTCTAGCTTCTGCCAGACCGAACGTACTTCCAGAGGAACGGTACACGTTGATTATACTCTGTAGTCACACCGGACACCGTGTAGTTGAATTGCTACGCAGGAGGCAGCTTGGTAGGTTTGGAAAAACTCGAGCTTAGAGAAAGCGGACTGATCATTAATGGCACGACTTGTGAGGTAGTCGGGACTGATTTTCGTCTTCCGGCTACGCCTGCAGGTCCAACTGTTATGACACTGTATTGGCCAAGTGTTATGACACTGTATTGGCCAGAAGGATCTTTGAGAGTATTACCGGTTCAAAATCTTACCTACTTAAAGGACACACTCAATCCAGAGCTTTTCCAGTTCTTGGACAGATTAATGGAGTCCCAGCAGGAGGGAGGGCACCAGTTGTGGCGTGTTTCTAGAAGGCTTTTGCATACTTTATTTCTGGGTAAGACGCAAGAGGGCACGGGCTATGGACGTGCCAACATATCAATTACTAGTAGAATGGTTGACCGGCATTGCTAAATGGAGCAATTAGTTTTAAAGTTTTAATTAGTGTATAAAGGTATGTTAAGGGATACTTGGTAATAGTAAAGTGTGGTCGAAAGTGGTATGGAGAATTCGGAAGATTGTCCTCAATACGTAAGTCATTACAGTTAAGGTAGTTGAGTGAGAGCACGATGTCAAAGATTAGGGAGGATTCTTCTCGGAAAAGAGGAGGTACGCTCTGCCACGAATAAGTACATGGGTGGATTTGGAGAATTCTTGTAAATTCCGGGCAGCTATGGCTGAAAGGTAGAAGTTAAGGGACCGATTGTCACATCAGATGGCATTATTGATATTTAGCAAACGATTCCTTGAGGCAGCTACACGACACCGCATGCAGATGAGAAGACACAATACAGTGGGCATTATGCACAAGTGTGAAGTGATCAGCACAGCACAGGGCACTGAGGTGCTGTAAAGAACCCAAACACTGCAGTTACAACAGCTCCCAGTGACCTGTGTGCAGTGGCTGAAGTGTGCTGAGGAAAGCTGACACAGGAATTATTAAACAGCACTCCACTTGTCACCTCCAGAGGAACCCTGTCAGACGCGTGGCGAAAAGAAATATAAATAACCGAACTTGGAGGCTTAACAGGGACAATCGTGTTGCCATTCTGTTCGCATCTACAACCAGAGAGAATGACGATTGTTTAAGTTTCAGGCTAACCACGACGACCTTCTGGTGATGGATATCGACTGCCAACTAGCCTCCTGAAAGAACCACCAACCTCCGCTGCACGGACGCCACGACTGTGGTGGGGCATTCCGCATCTACATCTACATCTACATACATACTCCGCTATCCACCATACGGTGCGTGGCGGAGGGTACCTCGTACCACAACTAGAATCTTCTCTCCCTGTTGCACTCCCAAAGAGAACGAGGGAAAAATAACTGCCTATATGCCTCTGTACGAGCCCTAATCTCTCTTATCTTTGTGGTCTTTCCGCGAAATGTAAGTTGGCGGCAGTAAAATTGTACTGCAGTCAGCCTCAAATGTTGGTTCTCTAAATTTCCTCAGTAGCGATTCACGAAAAGAACGCTTCATTTCCTCTAGAGATTCCCACCCGAGTTCCTGAAGTATTTCCGTAACACTCGCGTGATGATCAAACCTACCAGTAACAAATCTAGCAGCCCGCCACTCAATTGCTTCTATGTCCTCCCTCAATATGACCTGACAGGGATCCCAAACGCTCGAGCAATACTCAAGAATAGGTCGTATTAGTGTTTTATAAGCGGTCTCCTTTACAGGTAACCACTTCTTCCCAAAATTCTACCAATGAACCGAAGACGACTATCCGCCTTCCCCACAACTGCCATTACATGCTTGTCCCACTTCATGTCGCTCTGCAGTGTTACGCCCAAATGTTTAATCGACGCGACTGGGTCAAGCGCGACACTACTAATGTAGAATTCGAACATTAAGGGATTCTTTTTCCTATTCATCTGCATTAATTTACATTTATCTATATTTAGAGTTAGCTGCCATTCTTTACACCAATGACAAATCCTGTCCAAGTCATCTTGTATCCTCCTACAGTCACTCAACGACGCCACCTTCCCGTACATCACAGCATCATCAGCAAACAGCCGCCGATTGCTATCCACCCTATCCAAAAGATCATTTATGTACATAGAAAACAACAGCGGATCTACCACACTTTCCTGGGGCACTCCAGATGATTCCCTCACGTCCAATGAACACTCACCATCGAGGACAACGTACTGGGTTCTATTACTTGAGAAGTCTTCGAGCCACTCACATAATCGGGAACCAATCCCATATGCTCGTACCTTAGTAATCTGCGGTGGGGCACCGAGTGAAACGCTTTCCGGAAGTCAAGGAATATGGCATCCGTCTGATACACTTCATCCATGGTTAGCAAGATATCATGTGAAAAAAGGGCGAGTTGCGTTTCGCAGGAGCGATGCTTTCTAAAGCCGTGCTGATGGATGGACAGCAACTTCTCTGTCTCAAGGAAATTCATTATATTCGAACTGAGAATATGTTCGAGAATCCTGCAACAAACCGATGTTAAGTATATTGGTCTGTAATTTTGAGGATCCGTCCTTCTACCCTTCTTATATACAGGCGTCACCTGCGCTTTTTTCCAGTCGCTCGGGACTTTACGTTGGGCAAGAGATTCACGATAAATGCACGCTAAGTAATGAGCCAATGCAGTAGAGTAGTCTCTGTAAAACGGAATTGGAATCCCATCAGGACCTGGCGATTTATTTATTTTCAACCCATTCAGCTGCTTCACAACCCCAGGGATGTTTATCTCTATGTCCTCCATACGGGAATCTGTACGAGACTGTACTTCCTGCTTGAAAGATTTCTCAAATGCTAAATTTAAAATTTCAGCTTTTGTTTTGCTGTCCCCCTTCGCCAGGCCAGACTGATCAGTGAGTGACTGGATGGAAGCCCTCGACCCGCTTACTGATTTTACGTAAGACCAGAATTTCCTTGGGTTTTCAGCAAGATCGTTTGCTAAGGTATGACGGTGGTAGTGGTTGAATACCTCGCGCATCGCTCCTTTTACAGCAGCACGAATCTCTACTAACTTTTGCCTGTCCTCATTCTCCCGATCTTTCTTGTACCGCGAGTGCAACTGCCTTTGCTTCCTGAGCATTCTCAGAATTGCGCTGTTAAACCACGGTGGGTCTTTTCCGCACTGTGGAGCTGCACCGGCGCGAGGAGCGACAGGTCTGATAGTGTCTGCTCGCTAGGTGACGTCGTCCAGCAGAGTGCAAGCTGTCGTCTACAGGGGCGGGATCAGTGCGTGAACTCGCAGCCTCCTGGGTACAGAGCTGTTTGTGGTCACTGATCGAGCTGACCTGAGTGGACGGCCGGAGGTGCTAAGGCTCACAACGACGACGATGGTCGGCTGTTTCACTTCGGCGCTCTACATGGTGTCCACGAGTTGCACTTGAGGTGAGCAGCCAGCTTTGTCCGGAGCTACCGGTGCAGCCAACATACACGTTGGCCACATAGCCAAGGTTGAATAGGAGCGCTACGTCTACAAGGCTAGCCGTCCAGACACCGCCGCAACGGATTCCAGAATTGGCACTGGCGCTGACGCACGCCGAGCAGCGCCATCACTGGGATCAGCGGAAGGCCTGCTGTGTACCTTCGATACAATTACATGCTGTTTCTGTGGTGTCACCGCCAGACACCACACTTGCTAGGTGGTAGCCTTTAAATCGGCCGCAGTCCGTTAGTATACGTCGGACCCGCGTGTCGCCACTGTCAGTGATTGCAGACCGAGCGCCGACACATGGCAGGTCTAGAGAGACTTCCTAGCACTCGCCCCAGTTGTACAGCTGACTTTGCTAGCGATGGTTCACTGACAAATTACGCTCTCATTTGCCGAGACGATAGTTAGCATAGCCTTCAGCTACGTCATTTGCTACGACCTAGCAAGGCGCCATTATCAATACCTATTTATCTTGTGATGCATGTACCGTCAGACCGATGTTCACCAATTATGGATTAAAGTTAAGTATTCCATCAGCTACGTACTATTTTTGCTACTATAAAGACATTGTCCTGTTCCAGATCTCACGCCATCCTGAGTGAGCTTAAACGCGTGCCCTTCGGCCTCCCGTCCTAGTGGATTGGCTGTCTTGCCAGTCCACAAAAGTTTCTCTGCATGCTTCGGCATGAGTCACCACCGATCATTCTGATTTATTAAAATCCCTGGGTTTCGGTCGATGTAACACTAGGCAGAAAAATAACCCATGATGAATGGAGCAAGGAGGACATAAAAAGCACTCTTCGTACGATTCGCACGAACTACATTTAACATTTGCCTAAGACTGAGGGTCTCCCTCCAAGTGCTGTTTAACAAATTTTATTTTCGCTTCGTCCAACATGCCGTGAACAAAAGCGTCCCTACACGCACCCAAGAAATTTACTGGGTAATATCTTCCGTCATTTTTTAGCATTTCACAGACCCGGTATTTGTCCAAGGGATGTTTATAAACGCCGTGGCCTGTTGGGAGGCTAACGAATTTAAATCACTTTTTATCTGTTACATTTGTTTTTTAAACTCATTTTCACTAGTGACTCTGGACTCTACATCTCTTTAATTTTGCCCATTTCTTTCTTCCCCTCATCTACACAATTGGCAATGTCACTAATTGCTAAATTTATGTCCCTTTTGTTAGCATCTTGCTCTTTTATACAGTCGCTCACCTTGGCCCCAAGTTCTGTCTGTATCTTATCCATTTTTTCCCCAAAGATCTTTTTCCACTGATTCGATTTTATATTTTACTACTACAACTTCGTCTGTAATTTTCCCCCATATCCACTCGAATACATTTTAATTTATCATAAATTGTTGTTGTTGTGGTTTTCAGTCCTGAGACTGGTTTGATGCAGCTCTCCATGCTACTCTATCTTGTGGAAGCTTCTTCACCTCCAAGTACCTACTGAAACCTACATCCTTCTGAATCTGTTTAGCGTATTCATCTCTTGGTCTCCCTCTATGATTTTTACCCTCTGCCATGCACTCCAATACTAAACTGGTGATCGCTTGATGCCTCAGAATATGCCCTACCAGCCGATCCCTTCTAGTCAAGTTGTGCCACAAACTTCTCTTCCCCCCAATTCTGTTTAGTACCAACTCATTAGTTATGTGATCTACCCATCTAATCTTCAGCATTCTTCTGTAGCACCACATTTCGAATGCTTCTATTCTCTTCTTGTCCAAACTATTTATCGTCCATGTTTCACTCCGTACAAATACTTGCAGAAACGACTTCCTGGCACCTAAATCTATACTCGATGTTAACAAATTTCTCTTCTTCAGAAACGGTTTCCTTGCCATTGCCAATCTACATTTTATATCTTCTCTACTTCGGCCATCATCAGCTATTTTGCTCCCAAAATAGCAAAACTCCTTTACTACTTTAAGTGTCTCATTTGCTAATCTAATTCCCTCAGCATCACCCGACTTAATTCGACTACATTCTATTATCCTCGTTTTGCTTTTGTTGGTGTTCACCTTATATCTTCCTTTCAAGACACTGTCCATTCCGTTCAACTGCTCTTCCAAGGCTTTTGCTGTCTCTAACAGAATTACAGTGTCATCGACGAACCTCAAAGTTTTTATTTCTTCTCCATGGATTTTAATACCTACTCCGAATTTTTCTTTTGTTTCCTTTACTGCTTGCTCAACATACAGATTGAATAACATCGGGGAGAGTCTACAACCCTGTCTCACTCCCTTCCCAACCATTGCTTCCCTTTCATGCTGAAAAGTGGTTGAAATGGCTCTGAGCACTATGGGACTTACCTTCTGAGGTAATGAGTCCCCTAGAACTTAGAACTACTTAAACCTAACTAATCTAAGGACAGCACACACATCCATGCCCGAAGCAGGATTCGAAGCTGCGACCGTAGCGGTCGCGCGATTCCAGACTGTAGCGCCTGGAACCGCTCGGCCACACCGGCCGGTCTTTCATGCCCCTCGACTCTTATAACTGCCTTCTGGTTTCTGTACAAATTGTAAATAGCCTTTCGCTCTCGGTATTTTTCCCCAGCCACCTATAGAATTTGAAAGAGAGTATTCCAGTCAACATTGTCAAAAACTTTCTACTAATACTAGAAACGTAGGTTGGCCTTTCCTTAATCTTTCTTCTAAGATAAATCGTAAGGTCAGTATTGCCTCACGTGTTCCAATATTTCTACGTTATCCAAACTGATCTTCTCCGAGGTCGGCTTCTACCAGTTTTTCCATTCGTCTGTAAAGAATTCGTGTTAGTATTTTGCAGCCGTGACTTATTAAACTGATAGTTCAGTAATTTTCACATCTGTCAACACCTGCTTTCTTTGTGGTTGGAATTATTATATTCTTCTTGAAGTCTGAGGGTATTTCGCCTGTGTCATACATCTTGCTCCCCGGATGGTAGAGTTTTGTCATGACTGGCTCTCCCAAGGCTATCAGTAGTTCTAATGGAATGTTGTCTACTCCCGGGGCCTTGTTTCGACTCAGGTCTTTCAGTGCTCTGTCAAACTCTTCACGCAGTATCGTATCTCCCATTTCGTCTTCATCTACATTCTTTTCTATTTCCATAATATTGTCCTCAAGTACATCGCCCTTGTATAGACCCTCTATATACACCTTCCACTTTTCTGATTTCCCTTCTTTTCTTAGAACTGGGTTTCCATCTGAGCTCTTGATATTCATACAAGTGGTTCTGTTTTCTCCAAAGGTCTCTTTAATTTTTATGTATGCAGTATCTATCTTACCCCTAGTGAGATAAGCCTCTACATCCTTACATTTTTCCTCTAGCCATCCCTGTTTAGCCATTTTGCACTTCCTGTCGATCTCATTTTTGAGACGTTTGTATTCCTTTTTGCCTGCTTCATTTACTGAATTTTTGTATTTTCTCCTTTCATCAATTAAATTCAATATTTCTTCTGTTACCTAAGGATTTCTACTAGCCCTCGTCTTTTTACCTACTTGATCCTCTGCTGCCTTCACTATTTCATCCCTCAGAGCTACCAATTCTTCTTCCACTGTATTTCTTTCCCCCATTCCTGTCGATTGTGCTCTTATGCTCTCTCTGAAACTCTGTACAGCCTCTGGTTTAGTCAGTTTATCCAGGTCCCATCTCCTTAAATTCCCACCTTTTTGCAGTTTTTGGAGTTCCAAAGTTACCCATAATTTTTTCAACTTCCTCTTTCACAGGGGAACCTATTTCAGTTCGCATTGTACCCAGATCAGTCTGAATGCTGCTGATATTATTTGCCATTCCCTGGATCATTTGCATTAGCTGAGAAATCATATCTCCCCCATATTCAGTCCCCTTGCCTGAATTCCTACTAGTAACACTTTCGCGCTCTGATTTCGGACTAACCGGCTCACTTCCGTTATCAGGATTACACATACTAGGTGACTGCTTTATATCCGGTAGATCTGTAAGTGGAGCTTGTACTTCAGAAACAAACACTGTTTCATTAAATGCGCAGGAACTTATCTGATTCGAGAGGGTTCCCTCTGTCATGGTGATGCCGTTGGTTGTAGTGGAAGAAGTCATTGAAGACTGCCGTGGAGTACTCGGAGATGCTGCCGTTGTACTGCTGTTGGATCTGCGTCCGCCGCAGGAAAAGTACTGATGTAACTGTAGCTGCTGCCGAAGACCGCGTGTTCCATCCGTGTCCGATACAGCTGTCCGTTAAACGCGCTAACCGCTACTGTTCCCTGCACTCAACTTATTTAGACTCTGAGCCCCCACGCAAACTGTCTTTAACGTGATAGATTAGGACCTCTATCGATAGCATGTGTTAATTGTGAAAATTACTGCGTAATTTCGCTCCAGAAACCTACTTGCGGAAAAAAACCGATCTCACACTGTTTTGTGAGAGGTTCACTCTACAGAAATCTACTGGCTTCGCAAAGGCTTTTACACTTAGCATAGTACGCTGACTAACGGAGAGCATAGGAATTACCAGTTTGCAGGACACATATCCCGGACGAGCTCCCAATTTCTGGCTTTCACATAACTATTACGCACGCTCCGACTCAACGTTGTAATATTAAAAGTTTTGGCTGGTCTCGTTGTCTAGGGCTGGGATACGTAGTTGCCGCATTACAAGCCAAATACTGCTGAGTGTACAGTATACTATAGGAATACACACATGAATCGAATAGTCGAAGGTTTCTATGACTCGGCAATTGTGAATTATGAAAGTAACATATACATTTATAAATGAAAGATTGCAATTAAATAAAATCTGCAGGTACTACCTTAACGACTTTAAATGATGAGTACGATAGTAGAAGTACTTTTGAGAATGCGGTATGTTTCTGCAAATCACTTATTGGTGTCGATGGTCCAGCAATTAAATAAAAAATATGTTAGATAACTGGGAAACAATAGATTCCTACTGCACGTAATTAGTTAGGAACAACAGCATATCTCGCGAGATATTCACTTCTAAACGCACACTACGTCTTCACTGTAGAAACCTCAGAAATTTTACAAGTTCACAAGTCCGCACTCCGAAGTATTTCTATCTGTCGGGACCACACGCAAACTATCCCACTGTCCAAACCTTTTCCGCGACTCTCCGTCCGTCGCGCCGTCGCGTCCAGTACCCCCCTTGTCCTGTGCGAATCCCCCTCGCGCCACACTGCCCAGAACCCCTTGTGTTCTCTCTTGAAACGACGCTCTTCTCCCACTTCCATCCAGTCTCCCCATTCACGAGCGCTGTGATTGGCTTGAGCGCCCGCGCCATGTCTTCAAGGCACCCACACAAACATAATGAAAAACATACGAAATACTGGATTTACATTTAAATAACTTGAAATTGAATAAATATTACTACGGCTGGACACAAACACGCTCTAACATACATTATTAAATACATAAACAAATTAAATAAACATGTATCGAAGGAATGGCAACAAAAGGTAGGCCAGCAGCCTAATGTCTCTGTGCTTTCTAAAACACAGTAAACATCTAACCAATTTCTTCATGAATAGTATATATCGGATATAAACAAAAAAAATAGATGAATAAATATATTTATAAACATGCTGCTACCGTTTTTTCGTGTAACTGGGGAGTACTTACGGCCTGATGCGATCGATAGTAATCGGCCACTTTGACCTCCAATAACTCATGTACTATTCAAGTTACATGCCTGTAATTCACACCAATTTAGGTTTACACTAACAGCTTTCTAAAGACACGGCGATCGACAAAATCGGATGAAGCGTGTATATTTTGGAAATTCGTTGCTGGGTGCTACTTGTATAATTTACCGTCAGATACTAAACTGTAAACCAATAAAGATATTGAAAATCTGATTACACCATCAGAATCGACGTGCAAACAATAGTAATGTACATGCTTCTTTTTGAGGTATCATGAGTCAACTGGATTCTATTAATTTCTATACGAACTGTGAAATGTCTGCTATAAGGTTTCATAAAGTCCGCCGTCTTTGGCCCTCTCGGCGCACAGCATCACCAAGGAATTTCCAGCCACGTGCTCGATGGGCCACGTGGTCCGGCCGTTGTGTGGCATCACGCGCTTGCTGACGAGCCGCGCGTTGCCAAACGGGCTGAGCGGTGGCCGCCAACTCTGAACTTAGAATATTTTCAGGTTGCCACAACTCGCCCATTACCTCACACTGTCGTGAGTTGTTCTACTGGACCACGACGAATTCGCGCCCTCCTATCGGCATTATGAAGAATTTTTCGGGATTTATCAGACCATGCAACGCTCTTCCAATGCGCCAACGTCCAGTGCCTATGGTCACGTGTCCATTTCAGTCACAGCTGTCGATGTGGTTTGTTAAAATTAGCTGTGTATGGACTGCGGAGACCCATCATTAGGAGTGGTCGGGGCACTGTGTGTTCAGACACACTTGTTTTCGGCCTAGCATTAAAGCATGATGTTGGTTCCGCAACAGTTCGCCTCCTGTTTCCCCAGTCGCCAACCCACGAAGCCCGACGTCTTAATGAGGGGTGGCCGCCCTACCCCATGACGTCTGGAAGTGGTTTTATCTTGTGCTTTGACCACGTGTTGAAGCAACTCCCCACAGCACTCCTCGAACACCCGGAAAGTCGCGCAGTTTCCGAAATGCTCGTGCCGACACTCCGGGCCATCACAATCTGTCCTCTCAGAGAGATCGCGCCTCGCCCGTTCTGCACACTGTTAGCAAGCTCAGTGATACTTCATGCACCGTTCGTTTGTCTGTCTAACTGGCAGTCATTCCTCGTCTGGTGACGCTGCTATCGCCTAAACGGATTTATATCGATAGTAGGTCGATGTTCATAATTTTCTCGCTGATCAGTGTATACATGGTGATTCGAAACGAACTGTTCACTCGTAATGGGTGTAGCGTTCGCATTAAAATAAGATTAGAACATTAAATGAAATACTGCATGAAGCTGATTTGTTTCCGAATTATGATACATAATATCACTTGTGGTAGGCTTCACATCATGACAGTTGAGAACATCTAAGAAATGGTAGATGAAGATCCCACCACAAGTAGTCGCTGTATAGGTGCCACTGTAGGGAATCCTCAATGGCGCCTGCTACGGAGACAGCAATTCCATTAGTTCCACCTGCAGAAAGTACAGGTACTGACACCTGTAGACTACCTTATACGTCATAATTTCTGTCAGAGGCTACTCGGGCGCCATGCTACTGATCCATTGTTCGATCGTCAGATACTGTTTACGGATGAGAACCTCTTTCCCCGTGTGGGCATTGTGAACGCTCGTAACAGGCAGGTGTGGATGTATGAGAATCCTCGCGTAACTACGGTACGAGATATCAACATCGTTTTTCAGTGAACATTTGGGGTGGTACAGTGGACAAGGCGCCGGTCGGAGTGGCCGAGCGGTTCTAGGCGCTACAGTCTGGAGCCGAGCGACCGCTACGGTCGCAGGTTCGCATCCTGCCTCGGGCATGGATGTGTGTGATGTCCTTAGGTTAGTTAGGTTTAATTAGTTCTAAGTTCTAGGCGACTGATGACCTCAGAAGTTGAGTCGCATAGTGCTCAGAGCCATTTGAACCATTTTACAGTGGACAATCAGTTACTCGGACCGCATTTTGTTCCACAACGCCTGACTGGCAGAGAGTATCGACAGCTTTTGGAACATGATCTGGATGGTTTGCTTCATGATGTCCAACTCGCTACACGAACCACCTTATGGTTTATACACGACGATGCCCCTGCACATTTCAGTCGGAAGGCAAGAGAATATCTCGATGTTGCTTATCCCGATTAGTGCATAGGTCGTGCAAGACCTGTCACCTGACCGCCAGGTCTGCGGATATTAACCCCTGGACTTCTACTCTTAGGGTCCCCTCAAGGAGCACGTGTGTGGTAAAGCAACTGAGAATGTAGCAAACTGAAAATGGCTGGGTAACTCTGCAGAATGATATGAACGGAGCCTGCAATATTCGGAGAGCGGTAAGACATCGAGCATGTCACTCTCTTGGTCCACATGGACGTCATTTTGAACATGTTCTGGGATAAACGTACAATACATAGTAGCGTTGAATTTCGGGTTCCTTCGCATCGTTGCTTTCTGAGAAGAAATAATTTTGTAGTGATTGTGTTGCACTTGTGATCCCTACTCTACCTCATACCTCGGAATTAAGGCAAGCCGGCCGCGGTGGTCTCGCGGTTCTAGGCGCGCAGTCCGGAACCGTGCGACTGCTACGGTCGCAGGTTCGCATCCTGCCTCGGGCATGGATGTGTGTGATGTCCTTAGGTTCATTAGGTTTAAGTTGTTCTAAGTTCTAGGGAACTGAAGACCACAGCTGTGAAGTCCCATAGTGCTCAGAGCCAATTAAGGCAATTTCAGACAAAATTTGTTTTAACACTTTACTATTATTTTCACGCATATATTACACCCACGAAGTGTGTACAGTTATCTAGGCGCTCAGTCCGGAGCCGCGCGACCGCTACGGTAGCAGGTTAGAATCCTGCCTCGGGCATGGATGTGTGTGATGTCCGTAGGTTAGTTAGGTTTAAGTAGTTCTAAGTTCTAGGGGACTGATGACCAAAGATGTTAAGTCCCATAGTGCTCAGAGCCATTTGAACCATTTTTTTGTATAGTTTTTTTTTAATCACCCTGTATATGCAGAGTGTTTATTTTAAATAGTGGCAACAAAGTATCCCGAAACCCACGCACTGTAAGACAAAAATGTCCTAGGTGAAAAATCTATTGCGCTACAGTTGGCCATCTCCTAAGCACGCCTGCTGTGCGGGCGAGGTAATCTTTGTATTTTCAAATGGGAACCTTCCATTTTTATTGCATTTTCGGATGTACGCCAGACAATGCGTGCGAATTACTGAAACCATTGTTTTCCATTTGTGGTAGATGGCACGTAATCGACAAATACCATGTGTGTCGGTTTTTGCACCTAAGAACCGACGAATTTAACTCTACGTTTCATTTACGATGTAAATGTAAACCTTTGCGCTCCAAGGGGAGGAAGCGGACATTGAGAGCTTCGATAATAACAGTTGTTAGTGGATCTCTGACAGTACGATTCCTTACTGAAGTTACTGCTCATTTCAAACCAACTGAACCACACACAGGTTTAGCAACGTCCCGTGTGCCACAATACAACGTTTATAATATCATACTGAAATTTTTAGATCCCCAAGAAAGCGGCACGAGTAGTTAACTCCAATAAATCGGTGAGGTCGGTCGACCAACGCTGGCAAAATACGAGTATCGTAACTGTCCAATCCCTAGCGCGGTGCTACGCCAAGCAGCACGAACGAACACTCAGAATTCCACAAAGTATTGTCAGATGGCAAAGTTAACCCTTAAAAGTTGCACACATCTGAACCGGCAGTAACCACAGTAAGATAAAACACATTCTGTGATCATTCAAATCAATAAAAGTGGAAAAAAAAGTTAGAAAATATAATATACATGGTAGGATGTAGGATCCTCGTACACTGCACAAAAAATGTTTAACCAATCCTTTTCTCAGCTGTCTGCTCAGCATTCCACATATTAGTTTCTTCATGCTCTTGAATAGTTGCTTATCCACTGCATATTAGGTTTTTTTTTCTTGGATGTATGTCATATCCTGACTTGCCAGAAGTCATGGGATACCTTCTAATATGGTGTCGGACTTTTCCCCGGCATGGTGCAGCCACTCGACGTGACACGAACCCAACAAGTCGTCAGGAGTCCCCTGCAGAAATACAGGGTGTATCAAAAAAATCATCTCACTAAAAAAATCATGACTATTATTTGAGATATGTGCGTAAACAACGTAGTGTTGGAAAGAGCAAACTGTCAAGTTTTACATCGTTCCCGCTAGGTAGCAGCATAGTGCGCCCACTTCTAGAGAGCCTGTATACAGAGAGAGTGGCCATAGGTGAACTTGCCCGTGATTGGTTGATTAGCTTTGGCAGAAAAATGGCGCCAAACGTCTCTCGCGCTTCCTATGTTCGCCGTGCTTTTGAGTTGAATTGAAGTTCAGAGGACTTTTGGAAACGATTAAAAGGTATTTGAATTATTGAGAGACTTGTTGTGCGTTGTGCATGCATGTTCGATTTAGTTGTATATCGTTTTTAGTACGTAATTAGCGTTTGCGATCTTAAATACGAGTTGGAATAATGAAGCTTTTTGTGATGAAGTCGGTAAGCCTACATGTTTGAAGTAAACACGTTAGTAATTGTACAGTATTGTTTTTGACATCTGTAATTCGTTCTGCAGACGTTCGTAAACGATGCCAGGTTGTGCTGCATTTGGTTGTTCCAATAGAGGCGAAGGTGGATTTTGCATGTTAGCATTTCCACGCAATGAAGAAAGACGAAAGCAGTGGGCAGTCGCAGTCAACAGGGCTGACATAAATCAAACAGGAGCCTTGTGGAAACCAACCAAGTACTCTTATCTATGCGAAGTAAGTCGTTTTTGCTTTTCACTGCATATAAAACAACTTGCAATATGCATAGTTAAATTTGAAAACAGACCTGTAAATTGGCCGTGTGAAAATTATTATAACACATTATTCTTATAAACAAAGGCATTTAACGAATGATTTCGCCATATTGTCTTGTGTTTTTGATTCGGTGAGTGTGTACTCCACTACTCCACTACTGGCCATTCAAAAGTCCCGCCCGCAGTTTGGCAGAAAAATGGCCGCCGTATCGTCCGGTTGGCCACTCTCTCCCTATACAGGCTCTCTAGCCACTTCAGCTCTCGTAAAAATGGTGTCGCGACAAAGAAAGCGTTTTCCTACAAACAATCCTGTTGGCAGAACATCCGCAACTGAGCATTATAACAGAGGTTGAAACTACCGCTTCAGTTGTAAATTATTTTCACACGACCGGTGTCAGACTGTTATAAGTCTATCTTGAGGTGTCGTAGTCGTGCTGTGGTCCCTGAGCGCCGCGCGTACCAGGCGTGTGCTGCCTATAGTCTGATTTCTCGCTTACATCGGGAAATGCCGTCTGCTAGCACATCTTCGTTGCTCTGTGTTAGACACTGATAATTTTGGTCTAATTTTTAGATGTTCTGCAGAACTACGCATTTATTTTGTTTTTCACAACACACTTTCATGCACTCCACTGTATTCGGTTTGTTTTTGTACGTCAAGTATGTATTGTTGTTTGTGTTTTGTAGTGTTGCCAACATAAACTTTCCATTACTTTGTCTTTGACCTACAATATTTAAAAAGAAATGATTATTCTATGTGTGTAATGCTATTTAATTATGTTTCTATATATTTATGTACTATGTAAGAGTAGAGAAGGAATAGAGATGGAGGGAGATTTTTTTTATAAGGGGAAGGGGAAACCATGATGAGTGGACATAACTACATAGCAGTGTGATGGAGTGTGAGTTACAGGAGAAGGTGAGGAGCGAGAAGTGAAGTGAAACTGTGAGTGGGAGAGGGGGAGTTGTGGGAGAGTGGGAGGGGGTGAAAGATGGAAAAGGCTCTTTTCATTTTCATATAATTTCATCAATTATTCTATATAGAATCTGGTTTCCAATATTTATCTGGTCACTGAGCAACTGTTTATTTTGTGTTAATGCAATTTGTATGTGGAAAGTTTCTTAGAAAGGGAGGAGGTGTCTGTCTTTACTGATTATTATACTATCCCTTTCGTTTTCAATATTGCTTCGCTTAGGGTGTTCTTCTTATAGATGATGTTGAGTATGGTACAAATCATACAACATTTGCGGATCATCTAAAAGAAGAACACACGATTGACCAAGCAATATTGAAAACGACATGAATATTATAAAAATCAGTGAAGACAGACACATCTATTTATACGAACGCCGAACAGCAATTACGTCCATGCAACAGTAAACATACAACGTCCTGATAAATCCAAAAGGAAAAAAAAAGCTGCAACGCCGATACAACGCCCTTTCACTCCAGAGTAGAAAATCAAGAGAAACATATATTAAATTACGCCATATCAGTTTATCTCTGACGCGTTACTTTACGTAACAACAGTATGAAAGTGAGCAAAAGCAATGTTGCCGAAATTGTTGAAATATTAACTGTTTGACGAAAGCACTACACTGGAGGAGCCTAATTTAAATTGAGGACAAGATAACGAGCCTCACACAGGTTATTTGGTTAGTTTTAAGAACATATTTCACGAAATCCAGTTAATTAGTATTGACAGTCGTGTGACGAGGGCCTCCCGTCGGGTAGACCGTTCGCCGATTGCAAGTCTTTCGATTTGACGCCACTTCGGCGACTTGCGTGTTGATGGGGATGAAATGATGATGATTAGGACAACACAACACCCAGTCCCTGAGCGGAGAAAATCTCCGACCCAGCCGGGAATCGAACCCGGGCCCTTAGGATTGACAGTCTGTCACGCTGACCACTAAGCTACCGGGGGCGGACAGTATTGACAGTAATTGCTATTCACTGTTACAAAAGCAAAGAATTCATAGTACAGACGGTTGCGATGAGGTTCGGCAGGCGGCCGTAAGTTTTCTCCCACGTTGACACACGTTCGTTGGCTGTGATGAACAGTTTTACAGTGGCAACATCATACCAGCATTTGTCAGTCTATGAAGCTAGTATTCTGAGCTATTCCATTTCAGTTTCATCACCATTGTTTTAGTGTGCACGGCTGCGCTATGTATGTCTGTTCTGTTCAACTGATGGCGTGCGACTCCCACTTCCTCACAACTCTCTCTCTCTCTCTTACGTATTGTTTGTGGGAACAATTATAAGGCAGCGATATAGCAATCCCTGCCACCTTATAGCCTTTTGTCAACTTCCCATGAGGTAGGTACTTCCCCTATCTGTGTATTCTGTCTCTCAGATGCTACTTGACCAATACGGAGATCGATTCATCTACCTTGAACGAACTACCCCTGAGGCAACACCACATTCACATCAGGTTTTTCGAAAATACATAGTTTTACAATACGTAATTTTAAATCAATGTAACGATATTATTCTACAAAAAATTAACAATTGAAAATAATATATGAAACCGATGGAAACATATTATTCGAGAAAAAATTAAACAATTACTTTGTGTCATAAACTGATTTTGTCATTCTGACAGCATGATTCGTTACATTCCTTTATCATTTGCTCCCGCGTGGAAACGAAAATTACACCGTAGCGATCAGAACACACTCTCTGTGCCTTCCGCTGTATCCTCGTTACTTCTTTCTCCTTGCCGCGAGCCTTCACGGAGTTCCGTTTTATGGTCCACTGCTTTTGTATTAAACCTCTTTGTGCCGGAAGACTTGCCTTCTTTTCACAGAATCGGCTCATCGCGTCCACATGGGCTGCTCTCAAAGGATGCCACATCTTTCCCTGCTCACGTTAATTACGGATTTCTAGTCCGGACTTTTACGGTTTCGACAAGAGTATTGTGCTTTTATGTGAAAGGCATGAGAGCTCTCTGAAAAAAAAGACGAATTACTCATTTTACGTACTCCGAAATGACAGATGCTCTTTCATTAGACACCTAAATTTCTTGAAATTTTGTCTCAGGAGAATTACGAAACACCCTTCTCTGCCACGAATAATTCCTCTGAATGAATCTTTGGGCAGTTGAAATTTTCAGACTGCCTGCGTCAATTTGCTTAATATTCTGTAACGAAACTACGAAAAATTTACTAGGGGCAATTTGATACAGGAAGAGAAAATAGTTTTCTGCTCATCAGCATCGTGCATAGTCTTCCGAGTAACGCTCAACTGACGACAACTGAACTATTATCAGAACTTCTCGACAGTACCCAGACTTAAATCCGTTCGCATCGCACACTTCATCTAGATGAGAAAGAAGTTTTCCAGCTGTCCGAGAGTTCACCACCGTCGTCTGCTGTTTCTCAAAGTTGTTTTATGAACTGTTCGTTCTCTCTTTAGGAACTGATTCCTCAGCTTCCATCCGGAATAAAAGTTCTAACGTGTATATTTTTCTGATTTGCAGCTACGCTGTAGTACCAGCAATGGTTTTGCAGACGCATAATTTACGAATGTATTGTATTAGATGATTTCTTTTACTAAATTTTTCGAATGTGTCATCAATCATTTCCTGTTCTAGCATGGCATGTGGCATTACTCCTAATTCCTCAACCTACTCAGCATCTCGATAGTTTGTTATTTTCTTGTTTGGTTCGTTACCGTTCCTAACCATGTTTTTCATCTTCTGAAGCAAAATATATAAGTAGACAATTTCAGTTATTTCGTTTACCTGTCTAACTTGAAAACTGCACTAAAGATGTTATTTGAGAAAAGAAAATCAGGAAATATGTAGGCATTTGATTTGGTGCCCACTCTGGAATGATCAAATTTCCTTCCTGATTTATCCTCATTTTTCAACATATGACAGAAAGTCCGTCTGTCTTCTTGTAAGACAACCGTTTCAATCTCAGTTTGATCTGAAGCTTTGGCCATGAATTTTATTATATAGTTTTATTTCGAGATTGTTAAGTCAGGGCCGGCCGAAGTGGCCGTGCGGTTAAAGGCGCTGCAGTCTGGAACCGCAAGACCGCTACGGTCGCAGGTTCGAATCCTGCCTCGGGCATGGATGTGTGTAATGTCCTTAGGTTAGTTAGGTTTAACTAGTTCTAAGTTCCAGGGGACTAATGACCTCAGCAGTTGAGTCCCATAGTGCTCAGAGCCATTTGAGCCATTTGTTAAGTCAGATATTTTGACATCTTCCGACTGAAATGCAGAACAACGATTAGGGATTCCAGGCAATAAAATGATATTATTAGTGTTGTGGAATAAAGCCATGTACTTCAGGAGGACAAAGCGTTCCAAACACAAAGTTCTTTTTCTTTGTCTAGACATGTACTAGTCGATTAGTCAATAGAAATAGTCATCAATATAGTTCTCTGACACTTTGAATAAGTCAACACATGTAATATATAACAAATATTTGGGCGTTTACTGGTTGTCATGTACCTTATATCTTGTTTGTATTAGCACTGTGTTAGTGATGGGGCGCCAGCTTACAGTGAAATTCTCTAGATTTTCGCACACATGACAAAATGGTAGATATCGAAACAGACGACAGAGGGATAGAGACACAATTAAAATCGCTCAAAAGAGGAAAGGCCGCTGGACCTGATGGGATACCAGTTCGATTTTACACAGAGTACGCGAAGGAACTTGCCCCTCTTCTTGCATCGGTGTACCGTAGGTCTCTAGAAGAGCGTAGCGTTCCAAAGGATTGGAAAAGGGTACAGGTCATCCCCGTTTTCAAGACGGGACGTCGAACAGATGTGCAGAACTATAGACCTATATCTCTAACGTCGATCAGTTGTAGAATTTTGGGACACGTATTATGTTCGAGTATAATGACTTTTCTGGAGACTAGAAATCTGCCCTGTAGGAATCAGCATAGGTTTCGAAAAAGACGGTCGTGTGAAACCCAGCTCGCGCTATTCGTCCACGAGACTCAGAGAGCCATAGACACGGGTTCACAGGGAGATGCCGTGTTTCTTGATTTCCGCAAGGCGTTCGATACAGTTCCCCACAGTCGTTTAATGAACAAAATAAGAGCATATGGACTATCAGACCAATTGTGTGATTGGATTGAAGAGTTTCTAGATAACAGAACGCAGCATGTCATTCTCAATGGAGAGAAGTCTTCCGAAGTAAGAGTGATTTCAGGTGTGCCGCAGGGAAGTGTCATTGGACCGTTGCTATTCACAATATACATAAATGACCTTGTGGATGATATCGGAAGTTCACTGAGGCTTTTTGCAGATGATGCTGTGGTGTATCGAGAGGTTGTAACAATGGAAAATTGTACTGAAATGCAGGAGGATCTGCAGCGAATTGACGCATGGTGCAGGGAATGGCAATTGAATCTCAATGTAGACAAGTCTAATGTGCTGCGAATACATAGAAAGATAGTTCCCTTATCATTTAACTACAAAAGCAGGTCAGCAACTGGAAGCAGTTAATTCCATAAATTATCTGGGTGTACGCATTAGGAATGATTTAAAATGGAATGATCATATAAAGTTGATCGTCGGTAAAGCAGATGACATACTGTCAGAGTCACAGTTTAGGGTTTCTTAACGGCTCTGATATTGAGAAGGCTATTTACAGTTACATTGAAAATGTCCTTCATTCATTAGACAACAAACTAAGGCAACAGGCATATTCTGTGACCTGTAAAAGACTTTTGACTGTGTGAATCACAGCATTCTTTTAAGTAAATTAAAATATTATGGCATCACTGGTAGTGCTGCAAAGTGATTTCAGTCATATCTTACTAAGAGAAAACAAAGGGTGTCATTACGTAACATTTCAGCAGTAGGTAATCAGACATCATCTGACTGGGAAGAAATTACATGTGGTGTTCCACATAGTTCCATACTAGGTCCACTACTTTTTGTTGTGTATATTAATGACCTGTCATCTGTTACATTACCAGATGCCAAGTTTGTCTTATTTGCAGATGATACAAACATTGCAATAAATAGTAAATCAAATATAAATTTAGAGAGGGCAGATAATTAAATTTTTAGTGACATAAGTGGTTCATAGCCAATTTACTGTCATTAAACTTTGAAAAGACCCACTATATGCAGTTCAGAACTTCCTAGAGATTTCCTTCTAGTGTGTATATAAAATATGATGACATGGAAATAGAAGTTGAGAGTGTGAAATTCTTGGCTTACGACTTGATAATAAATTCAGTTGGGAGCGACATACTAACAAACTGCTAAAGCACCTAAACAAGTCTGTGTTTGCAATGTGAATGCTGTCAGGCATAGGAGATATAAATACAAAAAAAACTGCATATTTTGCTTATTTTCACTCCAGTATGTCATATGGTATCATATTTTGGGGCAACTCCAAAAACCGAGAAAAAATTTGTAGAGTACAGAAGCGTATAATAAGAGAAATGTGTAGTGTAAATCCACGAACATCATGTCGAAACCTATTCAAAAAACTGGGCACACTAACCACAGCTTCTCAGTATATTTATTCCTTAATGAAGTTTGTTGTAAATAATGCATTTCTTTTCTCAACTGACTGCTTAGTACACAGTATCAACACTAGGAATAAGAACAATATACATAAAGATTTAAAATCACTTACTCTTGCCCAGAAAGGAGTCCAGTATTTAGCAACACATATTTTCAATAAGTTACCAGTAACCATTAAGAATTTAGTTTTGGACAAGGCATAATTTAAACATAATTTAAAAGAATTTTTGGTGGCCAACTCCTTCTATTCCATCCATGAATTTCTCAACAAGTGCAGGAGACCACTTTAATGAAAATTTATTATTCTTTAAGTTTTGACAATACTTGGCTGTAACAGCCAAGTAAGTACCTACTGTGCGAATGATGGATGTATGGAAAGCAGATGTAAGTCTTAAGTCTGTAAATAGTGGAAGTTTAATTTAAAATCTTGTACATAATTTGACTCTTTTTAACTGAGGATCATTGAAATAAATAATTTACTTTAATTTTTGACAATACTTGGTCGTAATAGCCAAGTAACTAGCTACTGTGTGAATGATGGGGTTAATGAAAGCAGATGTAAGTATTAAACCTGTAAATATTAGAAGTTTAATTTTAATTCATGTACATAATTTTACTGTTTATTGGCTGAGGATCATTAAAATTAGTGAACCTAAAGTTTTTCTAATTACATTTTTGTAATGTGTTTATCTGACATTTCCACACCCAGGAGGATCCCCTCTTTTGTGGGTCTATGGAATGAACAATTAATATAATCTAATCAAAGTAATAACTGCATCATATGTGAGATATCTAAGGCTACTATCAATAATGTCTCTAAGGTTATTAATATACATCATGAACAGAAAGGGTTTCAAAGACTTCCCTACACAAACTTTTACGTTTGTCCATAGCTGTTCATTCATCATAAAGTACTGCCTCTTCCCATCAAGATACCTGGAGTTTAGTCACAAATTTTAGCTGATACACAATAGAATTGTACCTTCGGTACAACATGAGTGCTACTGAGCCAAACACTTTTCGGAATTCAGCAAATAATGTAAATTCCTAACTACCTCAATCAATGGCTTTCAGGTTGTCTTGTGGGAAAATGTGAGTTGTAGTCTCTGCTGATCAGCTTGGAGGAGGTCAATCTGATAGAGCCACCTCATTCCGTTTGAGATCAGAGTGTGTTCTAGGATGCTACCACGACTAGTGTCAAAGATATTGGGCGATAATTTAGTGCATCAGCTACACTACACTGTAGACAGGTGTGATCTACGCTTTCCTTCAATAATTGTTCAAGGGATATACGGAATACTATGGCTAAACAGTAGCTAAAACAGCTGTAAATTCTAAATAGGTTCGGACAGAAAACTTATCCGTCCATGGAACTATTCCTGATAATTTTCTACATTTAACCTGGAAATAAGAGCCTAGTTTCGAAAGACATCGTGTGACTTGTCATCTAATCAGGAACTTTCTGTGATTAAAACCAATTTTAATGGTTTACTAATATCTTCAACAACGACCTTGCGTCGACCTACAATGTAAAATTAAAAGCTGTATTGTCATACAGTTATGTCTTACTGTTACCTCAGCATGTATGCCATTATTATTCAACAGCAGATTTATAAAGGAAGTAGACGATAAGAACAGTACGTACAAATGAAGTCGAGATACCAAACCGGTTGATGCTGGTGTGCCGAAATTGAATTCTTCAAATGTGAAGGAACAGTTCTGAAGATGGAAACAGACATCAGCATGCATTTCATATTCGAGGGAAGTTATTTTTCCCCATGCCGATCGTCGACTCCTTTTAGCATATCCATCTCCTTCTTTTAATTTTCGAGTTTGCAAACTTCGCCTGGAGCTTGATTCACGGTTCTTCGTTTTACGTGCGCGGGGAGACTGTGAAACTAGTCTCCGCGGAAGCTATATCTACCAGAGGTTGAAAGACGGGCAGAAGTTGGTGGAACTTGCCTCTCAACTTGCGGGATTAAATTCAGACTCACGTGACGGCTTGTAACACCCGCTCTTGACCAGGAGAAAGCAGTACCAGAACAGCTTCCATGAGTTTGAGTTTTACGCCGGCGACGTAGTTGATAGATAGCAACCGATTAGCCAACCACTAAAACAGATGTCTTTGCTCGCATTCCTGCAAAATTCTAGACCGTTTTCCAGGACTTGATAACTATTCACCGTTGTGGTGTTCCCCCTGCTCACACTGGATTTCGGACTGTGTGGCATATGTAATTAATTTAATACGAAAAAATTACTCGATAAAAGTAACAGGAAATAGGAAGCAGCCTTTTCAGTAGTTTCAGGGGCAACAGTCTGCGTGATAGACTGAGCTGGCCTTGTAACATCAACCAAAAGCGGACTATATGTGCTGGTACTGTAAAGGGTCGAAAGTAGGAGGAAACTACACCCATAATTTTTTCACGAGGACGTGCTGCTTGGGTAAAATATTCCGGGGGTAAGATAGTCCCCCATTCAGATCTCCGGGCGCTGACAACTAAGGAGGACTTAGTCATCAGGAGAATCAAAACTAGTATTCTACAGATCGGAGCGTCGGATGTTAGATCCCTTAATCGGGCAGGTAGGGTGGAAAATTTTAAAAGGGAAGTGGATAGGTTGAATTGAGTTATAGTGGGAATTAGAAAAGTTCGGTTGCAGGAGGAACAGGACTACTGGTCAGGCGAATACAGGGTTATAAATACGAAATCAAATAGGAGTAATGTAGGAGTAGGTTTAATAATGAATAAGAAAATAGGAATGCGCGTAACCTACTATGAACGGCGTAGTGAACGCATTATCCTAGCCAAGATAGATACGAAGCCCACGCCTACCACAGTAATACATGTTTACAGATGAGGAGATTGACGAAATGTATGATGAGGTAAAAGAGTCAAAGTAGACCAAAACTTACTCATGATGGGGGACTGGAATTCGACAGCAGGATAAGGAAAAATAGTAGGTGAATATGGACTAGAGGAAAGAAAGGAAAGAGGTAGTCGCCTGGCAGAATTTTGCACAGAGCGTAATTCAGTCATCGCTAACACTTGGTTTAAGAATCATAAAAGACGTTTGTATGTATGGAAGAGACGTGAAGACACAGGAAGGTTTCGGGTTGATTATACAAGGGTTAGACAAAGATTTAGGAATCAGATTTTAAATTGTAAGATATTTCCAGGGACAGGTGTGGACTCTGACCACAATTTAGTGGTTGTAAACTGTAGATTGAAATTGAAGAAATTGGAAAAAGGTAGGAAATTAAGGAAATGGGACATGGATAAGTTGAAAGTGTGTATTTTCAGAGTCCCGGTAAATACACAGTTTCAGTCCGTCAAACATCTAATTCACTTTTCCTGGAGACAACACTCCCACATCGCGATACTGTGCGAGGTTTGATTAACAAATTTCGAAGTACGGGTTCAGTGACAGATGCCCCGAGAAGTGGTCGTCCCAGCGTTTTTTCTGAAGATAAACTACTCGATATTTCTGATAAAATGTCCATCAGTCCGAACAAGTCAGTAAGAAAACTCGCCCAGGAAATCGATGTTAGTGTCGGAACGGCCCACACAGCTGTAAAGAAAAAATTAGAACTTTTCCCACACAGACTGACAGTCACGCAAGAACTGAAAATAGCTGATCATGGCAAGAGACTGCATTTTTGTCAAGGGTTCAAAAATTTCGTTCAACAAAATGGAAGGGATATTCTGAATGAAACGTTTTTCACTGATGAGGCGTGGTTTCATTTATTCGGGTACATGAACTCGCAAAATTCTCGTATATGGAGTACTGCAAATCCATTGTGTATTCATGAAGAATCACTTCATTCTGTGGAAACAGGAGTTAGGACTGCAATTTCCAGACGTCGGATTGTGGGTCCCACATTTTTCAACGAAACAATAAACGCACAACGATGCTGCAGTGATATTCTGTACCCATTCATAGGAGATCTTGTGTTAAGTGAAATACTGAAAAGTTATTTTCAACAAGATGGTGCAACCGCGCATACAGTTCGCGTTCCAATGTCACTGCTTGCTGATGTTTTTGGTGATCACATAACTTCACAGGGACTTTGGCCTCCACGATAGCCTGAAAAGCAGCTGTCTATAAAAGTCGTCCCAAATCGATCGATGGACTGAAAACTGCAATATCCACTTTCACTGCTTCTGTTACAGAAGAAATGTCACAGCTTGTGTTTGGAGACATGATTAGAGGAATTGAAATGTATATTCAACAACAGGTGGGACCCTGTCAATATTTAATGTCAAAATTTGTAAGTAAAAATGAGTACTCAATTAATTAAGAACTTGTATTTGAGTGAGTTTCGTTTCGGTATATTCACTGTGGCATACGGCACGCACGATGACAATCATACGGCACTGCGGAGAGAATTTCTGAATACCCCGTATAACGGTAATAGAGACCATTAAAGTTTCATTTCGTTAGTGTACAGGCGTTGGTATCTCTTTGATGTTATTTTATTCAGCCTCATACTTTTGCACTGTGCCTATGCGCGTTTTGCAGCAGCATCTCATCGTCTTAGCTCCTAGCACCGAGGGCGAGATGCCTTTGCTCTACTCTGCCTTGTAGGGCTCCGCCCATCCTGATGTAGCTGCCACGTCACGAGATAATTAGCGGAAGTGCTACCCCATCTGCAGCTGTGAGGCCCTGCTGTCAGCCTTAATTAAAAGTTACGTGCTGCTTCAGGGAGGTGGACGCCGTCTTGTGCGAAGCCCGTGTTGAAATACGAGGAACTACCCGGCAGCTGCCGAGCGGGAGGCTAATACTCGAACCCTAAATGGAATACTCGTCTTATCGCAAAAAAGAGGCTCGGAAACGCTTTCCGCATTTTAGCCGTCACCTCCGTTCGAAACACTGTTTGCCTCAGTCCGAGAACCAGACAGGCATCTTCATCAATTACAACTAACTGTTACGTAAATTCTGCAGTGCTTTAATGAAGTTCAGATTGTAACCGACTCCATTTCGTTGGCCGAAGATTATATAAGTGCCTCCAACTGCGAGCAGAATACTTTCTGCTGTCAGCCCATAGGATCGATTTAAGAGTGACATTTTTCAAATTCATTTTGTTCAGGAATGGACAACTTTCGGTGGGCCGCGCAAACGTGACTCGCATACTTACTTAAGGCTCGGACCGCCTCGTCACCTAACGCGACTACAAATTTCACCCCTTTCCCGACACACCACGTCAGTAAATTTTATAATTAATTGAAACCCTCAGCTGCCGACAGGTGTTGTTGACATACCTTGATAAGGACAGCTGAAAATATGTTCCCCGGCCGGGACTCGAACCCGGGATCTCCTGCTTACATCGCAGACACTATCCGTCTGAGCCACCGAGAACACAGATGAATAGCGCGACTGCAGGGGCTTATCCCTTGCACGCTTCCCGTGAGACCCACATTCCCAACTGTCCACATTCTGCATACGTAATGTTCCTAATAGGTACTTAGCCCATCCACTCGTTACTCGCCCCCACTATGGTCAGGTAATGTCACGCCTTAATTTTGTCATTGAATAAGAGAAGGTTGACTGTACAGAGGATGGGAAGAAGGCATTATTAACAATTTCAGGAGGTGATATGCGATAAGTTCTCAACATATTACAAAGCACTTCATGCCATATGGGAAGGTAACCGAGGACAATATCTATACATGTGTTGGCCATCCTCTCAAAAATGACATTGCAAATATTTTTAAATGGCTGCTTAATGACGAATTTGCAGACTGCTATAGGAGACTTAAGGACATTAAAAGGGCTAAGGGCTTGGCACTACAAGATATATTAACAGAAGTTCATCACTTTGCTCATAGAATTGAACTTCCAGCTTCAGCTCTAAAGAGTTTGCTAATAAAAATGGCAGATATTGAATACAGGCTAGCTACTGGCACAAGTGAAAACGTTAAAATCAGTGCTTTGATGGCAGCCTTCTTTGAAGCACGGGAAATTGTGCCATCTGAGGTTTCTTGAGAGTTTTATTGGTGAGATACCTGTGAAGCTACTGGATCCAGTGTCTCAGATGGCTTGAGGAGATATCAAAGAAGGAAAAATATGAATTTGGCACCAAGCTCTTCCATGGTGTTACCATTTATTACGGGAATCGTCAACTTAAGTGGGCGCGAGTAACTAGTGGATGGGCAAAGTACCTATTAGGAAAATTACGTATGTAGATTGTGGGTCTCGAGGGAAGCGTGCAAGGGATAAGTCCCTGCAGTCGCGCTGTTCATCTGTGTCCTCGGTGGCTCAGATGGATAGTGTCTGCCATGTAAGCAGGAGATCCCGGGTTCGAGTCCGGGTCGGGGAACACATTTTCAGCTGTCCCCATCAAGGTATGTCAACAACACCTGTCGGCAGCTGAGGGTTTCAATTAACTATCATTTATTCTAGAGAAGCTGTACGGTCATCAGTGGTATCTGTTCTCTCGAGAACAATTACTATCTTCATATCAGTGAATTTTGCCTCAAACACGTCATTTGAAGAGTAAATTCAGGTTATACGTACCGTATCTTAAGATTTTTGCATTTGTTTAGCGTTGTGAACACTGTTTCTTGACTCACGATGTTTTACAATAGCAGTCTTAATATCTTCAATGAATGTGAAAATTTGAAGATGGGATTCCAGGTATCTTGAAATGTCATCACAGAAAAATAAACGACCATAAAATCAACGGTTGCAGCTAGTCCATACACATGTATGTATGTGTATATGTTGTATGTACGTATACCGATCAGTCACAACATTATGACCAGCGACCTACTATCGATATAAATCAGTCCAGACGATAGCAACGTTACCTGGCGAGGAATGACTGCTAGTCACACAAACGCATGAGCCTAATATCCATGTGTAGAACGGGGAAGGCATGTGATCTATCTGTGTTTGATCGAGGGCAGATTGTGATGGTTCGGAGGCTCGGCAGAAACTTTTCTGCACGACTTGTCGGGTGTTCGAGGAGTGCTTTAGTCACTTCAGCACGAGGCGAAACCAAGGTGAAACCACGTCCAACATCGCGTGTCGTTGGCGCAGTGACAGAGCGTTGCATCGTCCGTTAAATCCCGATACTTCCTTCAGCATATCGATGGGAGTTCACGAATCCGTCGTCTTTCAGGGGAACAGCTCTCCGTCACCTGTAATGCGGGTGGCAGACAAGCTGGTGGCGGCTCCATTATGCTCTGGGAAAATTCACGTGGACATCGATGGATCCAGTGGAACTTGGGGAAAGCACAACGACAGTGAAGGAGTCTTGTACACCGATTGGAGACCACGTAAACCCGTTCATGACGATTGTTTCCCAACGGCAGTTGCATTTTTCAGTAAGCAAGTGGGCTGTGTCACAACGCCAGGAGTGTGACGGAGTGGTTCGAGGAACACAGTGGGGGGGTTCCCATTGATGTGGGGCCCCTAGGTCGCCAGATCTGAATGCGATCGAACACATCTGAGATGTGACTGAAGGTGGCGTTAGAGCTCCTCGCCCCCCTCCCCGAAATTTATGGGAATTAGGTGATTTGGTGAAAGCTCCCTCCAGCGATCTATCAAGGCCTCACTGCTCCCATGTTACGGCGCGTCGCTAGTGATATCCGTGCCAAAGGTGGACGTACCGGCTACTACATAGATAGTCATAATGTTCTGGCTGACAGTGCATGTTCCACATCTGGATCGATCCATCCAAACTTGGTACACACTCACCTAATGGCTGGAAACAACTGTTGGGGTAAAAACAGATCATTTGAAACCCTTACGAGATTTTTTCTCGTTGACACGCCCCCTCTCATAAAATTATTAAAGACATATTTGCTGTTCAGGTGGTAAAACTGACGCATCAGCGATTACGTTTTAATTTATTATTTCTCTACTACTAACTCTATTCGCAACATAGTTTGCAGAAATATTCGCATACTTCACTTAAGGAAAAATATTATATCGTTCTACGGCACATACGTCAGGAGATATTGCGTCATAAACATTCAGCTGCGTGAAAACGAAACTGAAGGGCAAAATTCGGTAGAAATACAGGTGAAATATGTGCGCAATAATGAGTGAATATATATGTGAAATGAATGTGAGTTCATTATAAATTACCGTAAGTTTCAACTGTTTCCCTATTTCACGTTCACAAAAGAAAAGAATTATTTACTAATGTTAATATGCAAACGAATATAAAAACAAAAAACGGCGGTTAGATAGACAGTTAGAACCCACAAGCTATTAGATGTACCATCGATATTTTTGGCCACAGGCAGGTCATTGGAGTGTCTAAAAATTAGTGGTTAATCTCCACAAACACCTTTGACGAGTGATGACGTAAATACGCTAAAATCCGTCCCAGACGGACTACATTGCGAACGCCTCGCTCTGTCTGTCACGAATTTCTTTCGTGGTCTAGATTGAAGCCAGTCGCAGGCTGCATCCTGCTCACAGGCTGCGATTGCCCATTTTCCATTTTGAGAGAAGTTCTTTCTGAAGCGGGAAGCATGTTGTTTTTCCCCATGGTTGCGAATTTCGTTTGGTTTCTAATACTCCGCCACCCTAGAAAGATACTGTTTTGACGATTTTAATTGCGTCATCTCCTCTAAGCCTAATTTTATTTCTGTAAAATATTGTACTGACTTTTAGTTTGTTATTTCATGCCTAAAATCTAAAACCTATGAATTTTATATTTTTGTTATTTTGTTTGTACTCGAACCCAGGCCTCCTTCTTACTAGGCAGATGCGTCAGCCACTAAGCCACCTTGCTACAGCGGTCCAGACACCTGCACGGATTAGCCTGGCACGCCTCCCTCCTCGATCGCAATTTCCACTGCCCCCACAGTTCCATGCTGAGGTGCTATTCGAGAACATGGAGAGCCTCGGCAGTTTTATACGGGTGTAAGGGGGAGTTTAAAGTTGACTGGGTGAATCGAAGTCCCAATGCGGTTTAGTGGCTAACGCATCTGCCTAGTAAGCAGCAGACCTGAGTTCTATTCCTGCTCTTGGTACAAACTTTCACTTGCCACGTCTACATACACTACTGCCCATTAAAACTGCTGCACCAAGAAGAAATGCCGATGATAAACGGGTATTCATTGGACAAATATATTATACTAGAACTGACATGTGATTACATTTTCACGCATTTTGGGTGCATAGGTCCTGAGAAATCAGTACCCAGAACAACCACCTCTGGCCGTAATAACGGCCTTGATACGCCTGGGCATTGAGTCAAACAAAGCTTGGATGGCGTGTTCAGGTACAGCTCCCCATGCAGCTTCAACACGATACCACAGTTCATCAAGAGCAGTGACTGGCGTATTGTGACGAGCCAGCTGCTCAGCCACCATTGAGCAGACGTTTTCAATTGGTGAGAGATCTGGAGAATGTGCTGGCCAGGGCAGCATTCGAACATTTTCTGTATCCAGAAAGGCCCGTACAGGACCTGAAACATGCGATCGTGCATTATCCTGCTGAAATGTAGGGTTTCGCAGGGATCGAATGAAGGGTAGAGCCATGGGTCGTAACACATCTGAAATGTAACGTCCTCTGTTCAAAGTGCCGTCAATGCGAACAAGAAGTGTCCGAGACGTGTAACCAATGGCACCCCATACCATCACGCCGGGTGTTACGCCAGTATGGCGATGACGAATACACGCTTCCAATGTGCGTCCACCGCGATGTCGCCAAACACGGATGCCACCATCATGATGCTGTAAACAGAACCTGGATTCATCCGAAAAAATGACGTTTTGCCATTCGTTCACCCAGGTTCGTCATTGAGTACACTATCGCAGGCGCTCCTGTCTGTTTTGCAGCGTCAAGGATAACCGCAGCCATGGTCTCTGAGCTGATAGTCCATGCTGCTACAAACTCGTCGAAATGTTCGTGCAGATGGTTGTTGTCTTGCAAACGTACCCATTTGATGACTCAGGGATCGAGACGTGTGTAACGCCGGAAATGCATATCCTCCTATTTTCATCTATTGTACTATTATTTTTTTCCTTGTTTTGTTACCTCAAGATATGACATTTCTGTCTCTTTATATATTGTAATTGTTTTACTGTTTGTATATATATATTTATGCACTCATGTCGATGTATAATTGGTTTGTTTCGTAAATATTATTTGTATTTTTACGCTGGGTCTTGCCTAGGGAAAACTGCTATCGAACGATTACATCGATAGGTCGTGTGAAGAATCAAAGTGTGTAGGATCTTTGGGAGTGTTAACTCTGCCGCGTGGGGCGCGGGCAGGGAGAGTCTGGCGGGAGTAGCGAGTGGAGCAGGTGTTGTGTGACGCTCCCGCGAGTTGCCGCGCTTTCGGGGTTTGGCAGCATGTAATTGCGCTCGACTCGCGATGGTAGTTTCTGACATGGTGTCGCGGACGGGAAGCATTAGCTGGCGCACATCAAGAGCCCGTTTCGCCTGGTGACCGTGTCGAGAAGAAGGCGCGCCAACATCCAGCTTCTGCAACAGCGACGGCCGACAATGAGTGACTGTCGCCACCTCCTCGATCGACGGCTTCAAACCTTCAATCAACCAACAAGGAAGACTAAAAGCACGTAAAGTTTCAGAACTGTATGGCAGACCTCAGCTTTTCAAATTGTTCCATTTGCCTCTCAAAATTACAGCAACTTAGCATGAACCTTTGTTGCTCATTGTCCCAATTGCATTGCCAAGCAGGGTCCCTTCCTTTTCCGAAATGAACCCGAGTGTCGTTGAAATTCAAACGCCAGCATTAAAATAATATAATTAGATTTCACTGCTTTAATTTCAAAGTTCAGTAGCTGGCTACAATATTTAGGTTACACGAGCACAAATTTAGAGTGCGAGTTTTGTTAGCATATTCTAGCTTACCTGTGACTGCAGCTCAGCTTGGTACGTACTAAATTTTTCTATTGTTAATAGTTCAGAATCATTTAATTCAAGTTCAAAGTAAAATCTCTTGTTTCTAAATTGCGTAGAGTCAAGTTGCTTTTGAAATGATTGTTGAGGTAGTCCAAGACTAACCGTATTTTACTGGATTTCGATGTGCTTCAGAAAGAAAGCTCACTATTAACTTCAGTCACTAAATTAACTTTCGATTTTCTGGTTTTATTAATTCTTTTGCTAAATTAAGTCAGAGTGTAGCGAAATTTATTACTTCTGACAAACTTTCAGTTTTCACACTACACGTGTCAACCTTCAGTTGCCACGCTTCTAGTGTTAATTATATGTGTAGTAACCTTTCTTTTTCAGTTACTATAGTAATTGTCCTTAGGACTGGCGACCGTGATTTCCCCCAAATCTCAAATATCTAATTACCGCTAGTTAATTGTTAACGTAACGGCCGCACATTTACTTTCTTTATTAACTTTACCCCTTTTCAAAATTAATTTCCACCAGTTTCATTTGCATTTTTCCTTTCATTTAGATGTAACCTTTTCCTCCCTCTTTACCGATAGATTAACTTCGGTGACGATTGCTTTTCCCAAATTTCCATTAGGTACACGCGGTTTAATTTTTCACTGTCATTAAGGTCGATAAGTGAGGGGGGAGGTTACACGTGGATGCAAAATCCGTTACAGTCATGCGGATAAGATGCCTGTCATCTCGACTGCTAGTGATTCGAGGCCGTTAGGATCTATCACGGGTTCCGTATTACCCTCCTGAACCCACCTATTCCATATTGTAACAGTCATTGGATCTCGACCAACGCGAGCAGCAATGTCGCCATACGGTAAACCGCAATCGCGATAGGGTACATTCCGACCTTTAACAAAGTCGGAAACGTGATGGTACGCATTTCTTCTCCTTACACGAGGCATCACAACAACGTTTCACCAGGCAACGCCGGTCAACTGCTGTTTGTTTATGAGAATGGGTTGGAAACTTTGCTCATGTCAGCACGTTGTAGGTGTCGCCACCGGCGCCAAACTTGTGTGAATGCTCTGAAAAGCTAATCATTTGCATATCACAACATCTTCTTCCTGCCGGTTAAATTTCGCGTCTGTAGCACGTCATCTTCATGGTGTAGCAATTTTAATGGTCAGTAGTGTACATAAAATAGCATCTGCATGAGACCAGTGAAGTCTCTGAAACTGTGAAATTTCAATCGTATTGTTACTTTGCTCACCTGAAACTGTGCCGATTTTAAAGATGGGACTGCGCGTATTTGCCTGTTTTACGGATTTTATGATTAAAATGTACGTCGTCTGCAAAGTAGCCAGAGAAATAGATTTCTTTGCTATAAGAGTGTTTTTGTATACTTTTCTCAAGATTAACAGTAATTGATGTTATGTAGCTACGTTTGATGTCCTATCATTCATCTTTGTGGTTTATATACACGTTAGTTTCTTTCATCTCGAATTATTGCATGGCGCTCTCGCTCCTGGTTCGACGGTTGTAAAAGAGAAAAAAACTAAACTAGATATACCGGCTTTGCAAAGAGGTCCCACAACCTTTTCACCGGCTGACGCCTTCGATTCCTGTGCCACTTGCATCTGTTCACAAAAGTCAAACTGAAACCTTACAGAGTAACGGACCTGCAGCGATTGACCAGCTGAGATAAGTGTATAGGAGGAGGCTCTTCTGCAGGTCTGGATATCGCATGGCCGCTGCCTTCGACTGTGGCGATAAAAGAGAGAAATATTTCCTAATACACACGAGTGACCTGAATGCTAAAAATTAGCAGTTGCAAAGGCATCTCTTTGTATGTTATTTCGTCATATTTTTGCGCTGTCAGTGCTGCATATCGTCTGTGCATCACGAGCAGATTCATGTTGCTCTTTTTAGGATTCTGTGCCTCAATCGGTAAAAACGGAACCATCAAAGGGTCTCTTAGTTGTTTGCCTGTCTGTGTGTGTCTGTCCATCCGTTAAGAGCAGCAACGGGTAGACGTACCAAATTCAAATGTATCTCACAAACTAAGGTCTACGGTCTCTTGGCGATGTAAAAGATTTAAGCTTCTACGTGTCAGAAGATGAGGCCATATATATAACATATTTTGATAATAGGTCACTCATCAAAACCTATGGAGTTCTTGCTGTTCAGCTACAATCGTGAAATTTGGCCAGCAGCAAGTTTCACACTATAAGTAATGGAAAAAATCGTAAAATGGAGGTAATTAAGTTTTATCACATAAAAACATTTTTTTTACAATTTCAAACTTATACTTCTGGCCATTAAAATTGCTACACCACGAAGATGACTTGCTACAGACGCGAAATTTAACCGACAGGAAGAAGATGCTGTGATATGCAAATGATTAGCCTTTCAGAGCATCCACACGAGGTTGGCGCCGGTGGCAACACCTACAACGTGGTGACATGAAGGAAGTTTCCAACTGATTTCTCATACACAAACAGCAGTTGACCGGCGTTGCCTGGTGAAACGTTGTTGTGATGCCTCGTTTAAGGAGGAGAAATGTGTACCATCATGTTTCCGACTCTGATAAGGGTCGGAATGAAGCCTATCGCGATTGCAGTTTATCGTAAAGCGACGATGCTGCTCGCGCTGGTCGAGATCCAATGACTGTTAGCAGAATATGGAATCGTTGGGTTCAGGAGGGTAAGACGGAACGCTGTGCTGCATCCCAACGGCCTCATATCACTAGCAGTCGAGATCTTATCTGCATGGCTGTAACGGATCCTGCAGCCAGGTCTCGATCCCTGAGTCAACAGAAGGGGCCGTTTGCAAGACAACAACCATCTGCACGAACAGTTCGACGACGTTTGCAGCAGCATGGACTATCAGCTCGGAGACCGTGGCTGCAGTTAGCCTTGACGCTGCATCACAGACAGGAGCGCTGCCATGGTGTACTCAACGACGAACCTGGTTGCACGAATGGCAAAACGTCAGTTTACGGATCAATCCAGGTTCTGTTTACAGCATCACGATGATCGCATCCGTGTTTGGCGACATCGCTGTGAACGCACATTGGAAGCGGATCCTGCAGCCAGGTCTCGATCCCTGAGTCAACAGAAGGGGACGTTTGCAAGACAACAACCATCTGCACGAACAGTTCGACGACGTTTGCAGCAGCATGGACTATCAGCTCGGAGACCGTGGCTGCAGTTAGCCTTGACGCTGCATCACAGACAGGAGCGCTGCCATGGTGTACTCAACGACGAACCTGGTTGCACGAATGGCAAAACGTCAGTTTACGGATCAATCCAGGTTCTGTTTACAGCATCACGATGATCGCATCCGTGTTTGGCGACATCGCTGTGAACGCACATTGGAAGCGTGTATTCGTCATCGCCATACTGGCGTAACACCCGGCGTGATGGTATGGGGTGCCATTGGTTACACGTCTCGGTCATCTCTTGTTCGCAATGACGGCACTTTGCTCAGTAGACGTTACATTTCAGATGTGTTACGACCCGTGGCTCTACCCTTCATTCGATCCCTGCGAAACTCTACATTTCAGCAGGATAATGCACGACCGCATGTTGCAGGTCCTGTACGGGCCTTCCTGGATACAGAAAATGTTCGACTGCTGCCTTGGCCAGCACATTCTCCAGATCTCTCACCAACTGAAAACGTCTGGTCAATGGTGGCCGAGCAACTGGCCCGTCTCAATACGCCAGTCACTACTCTTGATGAACTGTGGTATCGTGTTGAAACTGCATGGGCAGCTGTACCTGTACACGCCATCCAAGCTCTGTTTGACTCAATGCCCAGGCGTATCAAGGCCGTTATTACGGCCAGAGGTGGTTGTTCTGAGTACTGATTTCTCACGATCTATGCACCCAAATTGCGTGAAAATGTAATCACATGTCAGTTCTAGTATAATATATTTGTCCAGTGAATACCCGTTTATCATCTGCATTTCTTCTTGGTGCAGCAATTTTAATGGCCGGTAGTGTACTTTGCATTCACAATTTTTAAAATCTCGAAAACTAATATATGCATTTTAATCTGGTTGTTAGTAATACGTAGTGATTCACGAGAAAAGTTGGCGTGCATGGTTTATGTATATTTCTTGCTAACTGGCTAAGAAAATTCTACTAATATCACATACAGGCCTTAATCTGAGGAAGAAATTTCTGAGAATGTACGTTTGGAACGCACCGTTGTACGACAGTGCAACAGAGATTATGAGAAAACCGGAACAGAAGAGAATCGAAGCATTTGAGATGTGATGCTACGGGAGAACGTTGATAATTAGGTGGAGGGGCAAGGTAAGGAATCAGGAGGTTCCCCTTAGAATTGCCGAGGAAGTGAACATATGGAAAACAAGAAGAAGGGACAGGAAAATAGAACATCTGTTAAGATATCAGGAGATAACTTCCATGGTACTAGAGGGAGATTTGGAGAGTAAAAACTGTAGAGGAAGACAAGAGATTGGAATACATCCATTAAAGTTTGGCGCAGGAGACGAATTATTGGCTGTCGGCTTCAGACCAGTCAGAAGGCTGGACTCTCTCTCTCTCTGTCTCTCTCTCTCTCTCTCTCTCTCTCTCTCACACACACACACAAAAAGAACGATGAACTGGAGACATTTGCCACAGTGAAAACGATGTTTTTGCCACATAGCAGTGATAGGCCGACGTGCTGACAGTCTGTGCCTACCAAAAATGGATCAAATGGCTCTAAGCACTATGGGATTTAACATCTGAGGCCATCAGTCCCTTAGACTCGGAACTACTTAAACCTAACCCACCTATTGACATCACACACATCCATGCCCGAGGCAGGATTCGAACCTGCGACCGTAGCAGCAGCGCGGTTCCGGACTGAAGCGCCTAGAACCGCTCGGCCAAAGCGGCCGTCAGTGCCTACCATACGTAAAGCTTTTGTAATGTTTCAGAGGGCAGTAATGCCGGTAATTGATGCAGGATTTCATTCCCGTTGTTTCCGTTAAGCTTCCAATATCCGATAAAAACTCCCCAGTAACGTTCCGCAGAATAATTCGACATTTGGGTAGCAAAAAGTAGCACCAAGGACGGCTGTACCGTTTCTTTTTCGCTGTACATTTCCAACAAATTTTGCCAGTAATTGCACCAAGGATAAAAGCAGACAAAGTCAATGCATCTACAACCGCCAGTTAGACTAGTGTGTCAATATAACTCCAAAATTAATGAAATGAAAGAAAGAGTTTAGTAGTGAATGCGAAATTACATGAAACATCTAAACTAAAAATTAAAACATTATGGAAGGTCTTGTAATTCGCGGGATGCCAGTATCAATATCGGTATCAGGCAAAAAACGCTCATGTTCTTCAGACCTCGGATGGATGAACTAGCTACACTAACAGAAAAAAATCGCAACTACGAGGAGATGCGCGACATTAACGAATGTCTTTCTACAGCTGAAAGACGATGTGTGTCCAAATTTCGCGCCACTCGCGTAATAGGAACGCCACTACGAGGATGGAAATCAGTTTTACTTTAAATACGCATTGTAACGGTTGTCAGTGTTAGTTACCTTTGAGATTGGACGTGATGAAATAATGTTATTAATGAATGGTATTTAGACGGCAAAGACGCCATTACTAGCACCTCATTGGAGTCGTGTAATAGAGCTACGAGAAGCTGGGTGCTCATTCCGCATTGTTGCAGAAAGACTTGGCAGGAATGCAACTACTGTACAAACGTACTGGCAGTGGCAGTCACGAGAACAGACAGTCGCAAGAAGAACGAGCTCCACACAGCATGTGGCACTACCAAGGGGAAAGATCTTCGTATTCGGCGTATGGCTCTGGCGCATCGTACTGAATATGCAGTAGAAATTTGGGCAGCAGTTGGCACGACAGAGACACAACGGACTGTGACAGATCGGTTACTTCAAGAACAGCTCCGAGTCAGACACCCTGTTGCGTGCATTCCACTGAGCCCAAACCAACGCCGTTTGGTACTTCAGTGGTGTCAAGCGAGAGCTCATTCCAGGGCAAGGTGGGACTCTGTTCTGTTTTCCGATGAAAGCTGATTCTACGTCGGTGCCAGTGATGGCAGTGTATTGATTAGGAGGCCAGTTGAAGGCCAGCAGACAACCCGTCTGCGTGTAAGACATACAGGACCGACACCTGGAGTTACGATTTGGGATGCGATTTCGTGTAAGAGCAGGAGCACTTCTGTGGTTATTCCACGACATAGACTCAGATCACAATTTAGCAATGATGAAGAGTAGGTTCAAGTCTAAGAGACCAGTCAGGAAGAACCAATGCGCAAAGAAGTGGGATACGGAAGTTCTAAGGAATGAGGAGATACGCGTTAATATCTCTTAGGCTATAGATACTGAGATAATGTGTAGCTCAGTCAGCAGTTCAGTTGACGAATAACGGGTATATTTAAATCGGGGTTTCACAGAAATTGGAGAGAGAAACAGAGATCTAAGGAAGGCAACTGCGAAGAAACCATGGATTACAAATGAAATAATTCTCCTGATTGACGAAAGAAGGAAGCAAAATATGAAACTTCCTGGCAGACTAAAACTGTGTGCCAGACCGAGACTCGAACTCGGGACCTTTACCTTTCGCGGGCAAGTGCTCTACCAAGAGCAAAGGCAAAGGTCCCGAGTTCGAGTCTCGGTCCGGTACACAGTTTTAATCTGCCAGGAAGTTTCATATCAGGGCACAATCCGCTGCAGAGTGAAAATCTCATTCTGGAAGCAAAATATGTTCAGGGAATTTCAGGAGTACAGAAATACACGTCACTTAGGAATGAAACAAACAGGAAGTGCTGGGAAGCTAAAGCGAAATGCCACAATGAAAATGCGAAAAAATTGAAAAAGATATGATTGTCGGAAGGACTGATTCAGCATATAGAAAATTCAAAACAACCTTCAGTGAAAGTAGAAGCAAGGGGGATAACATTAAGAGTGCAAAGGCAATTCCACTATTCAAAACAGAGGACTGAGCGGATGACATGGTAGAAGAAGATACAGGAGTCGATAGCAAAAAAATAGAGGATCCTGTATTAGAATCAAAATTTAGAAAAGCTTTTGAGGCCTTAAAATCAAATAAGGCAGGAGGGATATATAACACTCCATCCGAATTTCTAAAATCACTGCAGGAAGTGGCATCAAAATGATTGACAAACTGCCTTTTGGCTTCTGTCTCGGGTTCTTCGGCCGACGTTTATCTAATGATTTTTCTGACGTTTCGCCAGCACGAGTGGCTTGCATTGTCAAAGCTTCACCCTCCATTGCCGGTGGTGAACTGGAGCCGAGCTCGCGGCCGCAGACTACATGTACCTGGCGCGCCAACGTCCGAGGGCTTCTCCGCGGTCATTTCCGCTGCGGTTCTTCTCTTGCTACCTGCGACGGTCGTTCGCTGCAGTACGGGAAGCCAGGATCCGTTTACCTTAAGGCCTTCCTCTTTCTTGTTGAAACTGTTTCTACAGCTTCTCTAAACAAGCACGTGTGATAGTGCTTCTCTACAGCCAGAACTTCCGTGTCGGCGAATTTTATTACGTGGTCGGTCTCATTCAGTGCGTGCTCTGCCACGGCCGATTTCTCCACCTGCCCCAACCTGCAATGTCGCTTATGCTCTTTGATCCTGGTGTTATTTGATCGTCCAGTCATTCCGACATAAACTTTTCCGCATGTGCATGGTATACGGTATATTCCCGACATTGCAAGTGGGTCTCTTTTCTCCTTCGCCGATCTAAGACACTCTTTGATCTTCCTTGTCGGTTTGAAAAACGTCTTTACGCCATGTTTGCGCAATATACGGGCGATTCTGTCCGTCACTCTGGGAATGTATGGCAGAAAGGCCGTACCCGACATTTCTTTTTCCGGTTCATTACTTCGCCGAGTGTTTGGCTCTGTTACACTTCTAATGTAATTTGTGGAGTACCCATTGCTCCTCAGAACAGTTTCCAGATGTTGCATTTCTCGTTTCAGGTGCTGCGGCTCACATATTCGTCCTGCTCTCGTTACGAGCGTACTAATCATGCCTCTTTTCTGGCTCGGGTGGTGGTTTGACAGTTTGTGCAGGTATCGGTCCGTGTGTGTCGGTTTTCGATACACGCTGTGTCCCAGGTTTTCGCCGTCCCTTGTGACCAGCACATCTAGAAATGGCAGTTTCTTGTCTTTTTCTACTTCCATGGTAAATGTTATGTTGGCATGGAGGCTGTTCAAGTGCCTTAGGAAGCCACCGAGCTGTTCTTCACCATGGCTCCACACCACGAAAGTATCATCGACGTACCTGTACCACACCTTAGGTTTGCAAGTCGCCGAGTCCAGTGCCTGTGCTTCGGATTGTTCCATGAAGAAGTTGGCCACCACTGGACTGAGAGGACTACCCATGGCGACGCCTTCCAGCTGTTCGTAGACATCAACATTCCACGTGAAATAGCTCGTGGTGAGACATGCATGGAAGAGATTTTTGATGTCTTGCGGGAACATGGAACCGATGTGCTCCAGAGCGTCACTCAGTGGCACTTTCGTAAATAACGAAACAACATCAAAGCTGACCAGTATGTCGTTTGGTGCCAGTTTCAGTTCCTTCAGCTTCTCAATGAAATGTCCTGAGTCCTTAATGTATGTGTCGATCTTCCCCATGTATGGCTGGAGCAGAGAGGCCAAGTGTTTTGTCAGTTTATACGTTGGTGAGCCAGGAGCGCTAACGATCGGTCTCAGTGGAACGTTGTTCTTATGGATCTTGGGTAATCCATACAGCCGAGGTGGTAGGGCTTCTGTGTTGCGCAGGTTTCTCTGTATGTCCGCCAGCAGAGAAGACGCCTTGATTAATCGATTCGTATTCCGAGTGATACGCTGCGTCGGATCAGCACTTAGTTTTCGGTACGTCGTCGGATCTAATAGGTCTCGGATCTTTTGCTCATAATCTTCGGTCTTCATTACGGCGGTCGCATTCCCCTTATCGGCAGGCAGTACCAATATACTCTTGTCGGCGTTGAGATTCTTAATGGCTTTTACCTCTTCTTTCTTCAGGTTGCAAGCTGGTGGTTTTGCTCGGCGCAGTATCCTGGCTGTTTCAGTGCGTATTTCCTCTGCCCTTTCACAAGGAAGGGTCCGAATGGCTGCTTCGGTGTTGGCAATGATGTCCTCCATAGGTATAGTTCTCGGGACGATAGCGAAATTCCCTCCTTTTTGAAGAACAGACACTTCCTCTTCGGTCAATTGTCGTTCAGTGAGGTTGACCACTGTGTGTGACATGTCGGGAATCGCATTGTCGGTCTGCTTCCGGCATCTTTCAAACTTTTTCTTCTGCCGCTCGGTGCAGCGCTCGAGTTCGTTCTGCATGCTCCTGTGAGTGATGCTGTCGATCTTGTCCCAGTCGTCTCGATGCATTCTGCTACTTAGTTGATAGAAAATGTCCAGAAGTTCCTGATCCGTTCTTGCCAAGTCTCTCCGTGTTGTATGTATTCGCTCACGAAGAAAAGCTCGTTCCATTCTGTCGTAGATACGATGTGCTTGGGCGGTGGTGAATAGGCGCTTACATCTCAAGAACTTCGGTTTAGCACATTCATCTCGGCATCGTGACAAAAAGGCGAGAGAGGACATCAGTCGCGCTTTCTTCTTCCGTCGTTGGTCAAGGCGTCGGTACATTGAGAAGCTGAAGGAACTGAAACTTGCACCAAACGACATACTGGTCAGCTTTGATGTTGTTTCGTTATTTACGAAAGTGCCACTCAGTGACGCTCTGGAGCACATCAGTTCCATGTTCCCGCAAGACATCAAAAATCTCTTCCATGCATGTCTCACCACGAGCTATTTCACGTGGAATGGTGATGTCTACGAACAGCTGGAAGGCGTCGCCATGGGTAGTCCTCTCAGTCCAGTGGTGGCCAACTTCTTCATGGAACAATTCGAAGCACAGGCACTGGACTCGGCGACTTGCAAACCTAAGGTGTGGTACAGGTACGTCGATGATACTTTCGTGGTGTGGAGCCATGGTGAAGAACAGCTCGGTGGCTTCCTAAGGCACTTGAACAGCCTCCATGCCAACATAACATTTACCATGGAAGTAGAAAAAGACAAGAAACTGCCATTTCTAGATGTGCTGGTCACAAGGGACGGCGAAAACCTGGGACACAGCGTGTATCGAAAACCGACACACACGGACCGATACCTGCACAAACTGTCAAACCACCACCCGAGACAGAAAAGAGGCATGATTAGTACGCTCGTAACGAGAGCAGGACGAATATGTGAGCCGCAGCACCTGAAACGAGAAATGCAACACCTGGAAACTGTTCTGAGGAGCAATGGGTACTCCATAAATTACATTAGAAGTGTAACAGAGCCAAACACTCGGCGAAGTAAGGAACCGGAAAAAGAAATGTCGGGTACGGCCTTTCTGCCATACATTCCCAGAGTGACGGACAGAATCGCCCGTATATTGCGCAAACATGGCGTAAAGACGTTTTTCAAACCGACAAGGAAGATCAAAGAGTGTCTTAGATCGGCGAAGGAGAAAAGAGACCCACTTGCAATGTCGGGAATATACCGTATACCATGCACATGCGGAAAAGTTTATGTCGGAATGACTGGACGATCAAATAACACCAGGATCAAAGAGCATAAGCGACATTGCAGGTTGGGGCAGGTGGAGAAATCGGCCGTGGCAGAGCATGCACTGAATGAGACCGACCACGTAATAAAATTCGCCGACACGGAAGTTCTGGCTGTAGAGAAGCACTATCACACGCGCTTGTTTAGAGAAGCTGTAGAAACAGTTTCAACAAGAAAGAGGAAAGCCTTAAGGTAAATGGATCCTGGCTTCCCGTACTGCAGCGAACGACCGTCGCAGGTAGCAAGAGAAGAACCGCACCGGAAATGACCGCGGAGAAGCCCTCGGACGTTGGCGCGCCAGGTACATGTAGTCTGCGGCTGCGAGCTCGGCTCCAGTTCACCACCGGCAATGGAGGGTGAAGCTTTGACAATGTCAGCCACTCGTGCTGGCGAAACGTCAGAAAAATCATTAGATAAACGTCGGCCGAAGAACCCGAGACAGAAGCCAAAAGGCAGTTTGTCAACAAGTGGCCACGAAAGCCTTAACAATTTTGTATCAAAATGAGTACTCACGTTGTTCTGTAGAATGTATGAGAGTGGCGATATACCCTCAGAGATTCGGAAAATTATCTTTCACACAATTCCTAAGATTGCAAGAGCCGACAAGTGCGAGAATGATCACACAATCAGCTTGAAATCAATTTCATGCAAGTTACGGACAAGGATAATGTACAGAAGAATGGAAAAGAAAATTGAGGATCTGTTAGATGAATAGTAGTTTGCCTTTAAGAAAGCTACAAGGACCATAGAGACAGTTTCGGCGTTGCGGTTGATAATGTAAGCAAGACTGAATGAAAATTTAGGCTCTTTCATAGGACTTGTCACCATGGAAGAAGCGCTCGACTATGTAAAATGGTTCAAGATGTTTGAAATCGTAACAAAACTAAGAGAAGACTATAGAGGAAGACTAGTAATATACAATATGTACAAGAGGGAACGATAAGATTGGAAGACCAAGAACGAAGTTCACGGATTAAAAAGTTTGTAAGACAAGGATGTGACCTATTGATAAATCTATACGTCGAAGAAACAGTGACGGTATTAAAGAAAGCGTCAAGTGTGGAATTAAAATTCAAGATAAAAGGATTTCGATTTAAGATTCACTGATGACATTGCTATTCTTAGAGAAAGTGAAGAAAAATTAGAAAGTCAAGAAAAATTACAGGATCCGTTGAATAGAATCGTCAGTCTAATGAATGCATAATATAGACTGAGCGAAAATTGAAGAAAGAGGAAAGTAATGAGAAATAGCAGAAAGGAGAACAGAAAGGGAAGGAAACGTCTGCTGGCGTGATAGAGGAGGAAATGGATGATGATTCGTAAGACATAGGAGATGCAGTGTTAGTTCGACATAGTAACAGAAGACCTGCGTTCATACAGGGCAGAAAAGACAGATAAACATGCATTGGAATTTTTACAATGACGAGGGGCCTGCCAACTAATTTACTGCTCAAATTAGTTAATCCAATAACTAAGACCGGATTATACCGTCGGTCTTTTATCAAAAATATCAAACACGCAATCTAGAAGAGGACATGGACAGACAAATGTGAAAATTATAGCACATTCAGATCGACAGCTCATGCATGACGTTGCTAACCAGAATAGTATATACTGGGTGGTTATAATGAAAGTGCAGCTGCTCACAGGGCTCCATTGTGGGATATAATTATCGTGTGGGAGCGAGACATGGTAGATATTCGAACACGTTAATGCGGATCCGATTTACGCTGGAAAAAAATTTAATTCCGATTTTCGGCATCCAGTGCAAATCTGGTGCTGTGAATTAAAGAAAGACCTATGGGAATGTTTCTATATGTGATGGATTAGCAACAGGATGTGCACTGAAAAGATAAAACAAGTGAGAAAGCCATAACGTTCATTTTATTATTAACCACTGTTACAAAACTTTTCAATATGAGCACCGCATACATAGACAAGATGCCATACACCTGGTGGCCAAAATTGGAACTAATTTTTTTCCAGCGTAACTCGGTTGTGCATTATAGCATTAGCGTATCTACCAAGTTTCACTGCCATACAATAATGACGGCCCAAAGTGGAGCTCCACAACTATTTGCACTTTAATTATAAACACCCAATATAAGAAAGCAAAAGAAACTCAGAATGTGTCAGATGGATTGTATCAAAGACACAAGAGGCGACTGTCTCCATGTGCTTGATAATGACCTATCATACTGTCCATTCTTCTTCTGAGTGTTTTCCATATGCTCCTCTCTTCACTGATTATGCGGGAAACTCCTTCATTCCTTACCTTATCCGTCCACCTAATTTTCAACAGTCTTCTGTAGCAACACATCTCAAATACATCGAATTTCTTTTGTTCCGGTTACTGATCTAGAAAATGCGAAGTGTAAAATACCTTGAAATTCTCAGCAAAATAGGTATTCGGGGTGTAAACTATAACTCTTTACTACGTAGGACGGTGGTGCAGACAACGTCGAGACGGGAAATTTGATATACGATACTTTCGGTCTATACAGCGGGGAAACAGCCATAAATTGACTTACAAATGCCACCTAAGCTACGGCGCCTGTCCGCCGCACGAGATTTAAAACATCCACACGCTCTCCTACGCCATCGGCTTAGTCGTGCACCTACAAATTGTAGAACTGACGTCTGTGTAAGTTGTGCTTCACAGTTTTGTGAATTTCGTCGGCGTACAGTTAACAACCAAATCTTTTGGTTTCTCTGCCCTTCTTACTGCGTGATAAATGTATTTGTAAGAGTTTAGATTGAATTAAAACCTAATTAGTGTTTGCATAACTTGTTCAAAAGCATTTTCGTTTCGTTGCCTTCACCGGAAAGATTAACTTACTAACGTCAACGAAACTCCATGGCATAAGAGGGCGAGAAGATATTAAAAATGTCGTGCGACTGTAATGTCCTGATTAGCTACATGTTTGCATGCTGCATGACTCAAGTTCACCATAACCCACTACGCTGTGGAAATTGTCACTTTTTTCACAGAAACAATTCTTTTAGCCAGCGAATATGCTACTAAGATCTATACCCATAAAATAGGTTTCATTTATATTTACATACTACTCGATCAATACTTAAAGTAATTCAATAAGGAATACCTGTAGCTTAAGAAGTTTAAATTAGTTTTTAAAATTATTCTCGTTCCCCATGGTACGTATGAGTAGTCAGCAAGGCAGTGAAATTTATTTTTGTCTCCATAACTATCAACATTTTATGCTTGATTCAGATTAAGATGCTTTTAATAAGTTCCTCAGCTAAATTCTGTCTCTAAGTCTGGCATAAAACCAATTCGACAGGGAGCGTGTGACTCTTACTTGGAGTCTAATCCTCTGAGAATATATGCGGACAGTTACAATATACCTACAACTTATCTTAAACAGATTAAAAACAGTATAAAATTTGAGTGCATCCGGCATAGTGGTCACATAATAACACGAAACTAATGTTTTTCCCTTATATTTTCCCTTGAGCTTTCAGTGACTGCGTTCATTAAAATTAGTATATAATTCACTGCACTTCTGTTCTATCAGTATAACGGCTAAATCCGCTATGTTCTCAGTCTGCCGGGTGGTTACAATTTTACTTTCCCTATTTAACACGGTATAACACTGAAACTAATTACCGTACGAGGTCCGAACTAAGTAGTATTAATGTCAAGGACATGGGCAAACGAAATAATGCAGAATGTATTCAACTGAAACATTTTTAATGTGCTGCCACATCATATTATTGCATACCGGTACCATTATTACTGCAAAAGGGGCGCCGATCAGTGTCCAGAAGAGTCTGAAAGCGCAGGATTGCACTCTGCACTGCAGAACGAACCATGTCTGTAGGTGTGCTGGCTACCTGTCTTGATTTGCAGCGCTTCAGATCAGCACATGTGTGAATGTTCCCCTGGTAAACCCTGTCCTTCAGGTAGCTCAACAACCAGAAATCACAGGGAATGAGATCAGGTGATTGTGCCGGCCAAACATTTGGACGATCGGCTGATAATTCGATCGTGTCCAAATGTGTTTCAGGAAAGCGGGTGAACTTGACGAGCAGTGTGCGTTGAGGCCCCATCTTTCATGAAAACTTTTGAGTTCAATGCGTCTCTCTCCTGTAGGGCGGGTATGACATGCTGGAGAAGCATAACGGTGGCCAGTCACACTGCACATCTTTGGTCCTTGTGCGCCTTGTGGGCCAATGATGAACGTAGGCGCAAAGACACACTATACGGTGACGCGTTCACCACACAGAGGAATTTCATGCACAGTGATTGGAGGTGAAGATCTCCGTACTCGGTAATTCCGTGTGTTCACCTCACCCGTCGGAGAACTATAAGCTTCGTCTGTCCATAGGACGGTCCAGGGCCAGCCCTCGTGAACTTCAATACTTGCGAGAAAGCGGAGAGCGAAGTCAACGCGTCGTTGTGCATCCTGTGCTGCAAGCTGCTGTACGATATGGATCATGCACGGACACCATTTGAGAATGGTTCGAAGCACCTTCCGTACAATTGACCACTATATGTTCAACTGTCGTGACACAGCACGCGCACTCCCTGACGATCGAGAATTCGCGCAGCGTAGTTTGCCGGAGCAACAGCGATTTCATCAACCACCTGCGGTGCAACCGGTCGTCGGCCTCTTCCTGGAGCGACGCCCTGTTCTCGAGTTGATTCGTACTTCTTTATCATGCTCCGCACAGCAGGTGGAGAAAGAGAACCCTTCCGTAATCATTCCAGCCACTGATATTTTCGAAGTGCAGGTGCAGCATTACTGCTGTTTTGATAATAGAGCTTCACCAATAATTCTCTGCTCCTTTTGTCCAAGCTCATGCCGACACGTCAACAAGTGCACTGCGACTAGTCAGGTGTGTGAGACTACGCATCACGATGACTGATCATGGCATCTGGTGGCCATAGTTGGAACTGGACGGTGGCGCTGTGACGCACGGAAATCATACAGCCCATACTCCGGACATTAGTGCTACTAATTCTGGTACTAGCACGGTAATAGTTTCCGTGTTATAAGGTGTTAAACAGGGAAAGTTGAATTATAACCATCCGGTAGTAATAACGTAGGGCAGTCGCGGTTACTAACTTGTTCGCTCATACACCAACTCGAGAAGAAGAGCCAGGAGACAAACAAAGCAGGCGGTGAACGTAATTTCCAGCAGCGACGCATAAAAACTGTTAATCTGTTTTCCACCTCTAAAAGTATATCTGTGGACGTAGGTAAAAAATTTACGTCATCTTCATGTTGCAATACCCACTAACCTTCAGTTTTAATCCCACACTTGAAGCTTCCTCTTCTTCCCGCCATTACGTCTTAGACGTATAAACTTAGCAGTAGGACCGAAATACTGCATTTCTGTCTTACACTCTTTTTAATCCTAGCACGTCGTTATTGGTCCTCCACTTTTACTGTTCCTTGTTGGCTCCTGTTCATTTTGTATATTCCCCGTCTTTCCCTATAGCTTCCTCCTATTCTTCTCAGAATTTGGGCATCTTTTCCCATTTTACATTATCGAACGCTTTTTCTGGGTCGACAAATCCTATGAGGATGTCTGGATTTCCGTCAGTCTTTCTTCCATCATCAAACGCAACGATGGAACCGTTTCTCTGGTGTCTTTACCTTTCCTAAAGCCAAACTGATGATCATCTAACATATCCTCAATTTTCTTTTCAATTCTTCGGTACATTATTCTTGTGATCAGCTTGGATGAATGAAGTGGTTCTCGTAGTTATTGACCATTCCCCTCTCCGGAATTATGTGGATGACATTTCTTCGAAAGTTTAAAGTAAATTGCTAGTATCATATGTTTTACACACCAAGTTGAAAGGTCAATTGGTTGCCCCTTCCCCTGTGATTTTTAGAAATTCAAATGGAATGGTAACTATTCTGTATGCCTTACTTGATCTCAGAGCTTCCACAGCTCTTTTGAATTCTAACTTTAATACTGGATCACTTATGCCTTCCTTGCCGACTCCTATTTCTTCTTCTATCTCGTCCTCAAACAAGTGCTCCTCCTCATACAGTCATTCAGTGTACTCTTTCCGTCCATCCCCTCTTTCCTATGCGTTCAACTGGAATTAACATTGCATACTTAACATTACAACTCTTTCTTTTAATTTCAGTGAAGGTTTTCTTCACTTTCCTATATGCTGTGTCAGTTCTTGCAACGGTCATTTCTTTTCCGATTTCTTAACATTTTCCCTCCAACAATTTTGTCGTGGCTTCCCTGGACTTCCCGTTATTTCATTCCTATGTGATTTGTATTCCTGTCTTCCCCTGAACATTTTTGTACTTCCTTCTTTCGACGATCAACTGAAGTACGCTCCAAGACCAAAATAAAAAGATATATTACGAACGAATTATCCGAATGGGACGGAAATCGTCAGATGTGATGCACATATACCAGCAAACAAATTATTACAGTTTCAGATAAATAGAATGATTTATTCAGGTGAAACATCTTCACAAATTGAGCAAGTCAATAACGCACTGTCCACCTCTGGCCTTTATGCAGGCAATTATTCGGCTTGGAAGTGATTGATAGAGTAGTTAGATGTCGTCCTAAGGGATAGTGTGCCAAATTATGTCAAAACTGCGCGTTAGATTGTCAAAATCAATATCTGGTTGAATGGTCCTGCCCATCATACTCCAAACTTTCTCATTTGTGGAGAGATCCGGCAATCATGCTGGCCAAGATAGGATTAGTGAAGCACGATGACAAGCAGTAAAACCTCTCACCGTGTGCGGGAGGCCATTATCTTGGTGAAATTTGAGCAAGGATGGCCTACCATGAAGGTCAACAAAATGAGAGATAGAACATCGTCGTACCGCTGTAAGGGTACCGCGGATGACAGCCAAAGTGGTACTGCTATGAAACTAAATGGCACCCCAGACTATCACTCTTGGCTGTCGGGTCGTAGGGATGTCGTGAATCAGGTTTGTGACGTACCACTCTCCTGGACGCTCCCAGACACGCCTTCGCTGGTCATCGCATTGTGGCCGAGCGGTTCTGGGCGCTTCAGTCCGGAACCGCGCTGCTGCTACGGTCGCAGGTTCGAATCCTACCTCAGACATGGATGTGTATGATGTCCTTAGGTTAGTTAAGTTGAAATGGTTCTAAGGCCAGGGGACTGATGACCTCAGATGATAAGTCCCATAGTGCTTAGAGCCATTTTTTTGCTGGTCATCAGGGTTCAGCTCGAAGCGGGTCTCGTCACTGAAGACGATTTTACTCGTCAGTGAAGTACCAGTCAGAAGAGACGTCTGGAGACACAGTAGTGACAATCAAGATATCTAGATTGAGGTTTGGCATTTCCCTTTTCAGATTTTCTAGTTTTCCTACTAAATTTAAACTTCTGACATTCCACACTCCGACTTGTAATAGACTATCCCTTCGTTGGGTATCCCATATTTTTCCCATAATCACCACCCCCTTGGCAGGCCCCTCTTGGAGATGCGAATGCGGGACTACTCCGGAAACATTTGCCAGTAGACAGATGATCATAACACTTTTTCAGTTACAGGTCACACGTCCAGTGGATACATATTATGTGTCTTAAATGCAGTGATTTCCATTGTCTTCCGTATCCTCATGCCGTTGATCATTGCTGCTTCTTCTGCCTTGTAGGGGAAGTTTCGCACCCCTCCTCTGTCGCCTCACCGCCATCTTGGGCGAGGTCGATGGCAGAAAGAGGGTGACTTCAAATACCGAAAGTCTTCAGCCGCCATTGCTGATGATTTTTGTTAAAAATTTAAGCAGTGGCTGAACTCGTACCCAAGATCTAGGACTTCTTGCTAATCAAGAGCACTGGTGCGGCGTTTGGACTGTAATGGGTAAAGGGGGGCAACACACAGTATAATGTGTATAGAAAGTATATATAATGGCACCCACTACAGACTCAGTTTATGGTATTTTAGTGGGGAAAATATAGTTATTAACAAAAGAGTAAGAAAACGGTGTATATTATCTACCACGCTTTGTAGCATTTATATGGTCGGCATCCTACACAGATGGATAAGTCAACAGCCGGAATTAAGTTATCAGGGTCCACAATAAATGTGGTAGCATATGCTGATGAATTAGGAATTATGCGAAACACTAAAGAAAATGATACATTGTCGGGCTTCCATCCGGGTAGTTGCGTCGAAAATCCGTGACGTTTCCATGAGCGCCATTATCATCATCGCCAGAAGATGATGAGAATGGCACTCATCAAAACGTCGCGGATTTTCGACGCAGCTACCCGGATGGAAGCCCGAGAAGATTTCATCAGCGGTATACACCGGGAAAGCCTACATTCACACACTGAAGATAATCTTCAAAGAGTTATTCCTTTACAACATATGATTTGTAATGAATGTAATTTCCAAAGTACCTCTTCAAAATCAGCAACCATGGAATTCCAGGGCAAAGAATGAGCCAAGACTATTCGGAATGACGAAATTTTAGAACAGGTTCAGCACTTTAATCAGTTAGGGTGTGATGTGTAATATAAATAGTAAATTACGAACACACCACGCAGTTTGCGGAACTCTTCGAAGAACAATGTAAACAGTGTAGACTGAAATACAACTGAAGTTGTACAAATTATGGCAGAACTGGTTGTCCTATATGGCAGTGAAACGTTTTCATTAGGACAGAAAACAGCATGCATATACAAATCACAAACACGAAATTCCTTAGTGCACTAATGGGATGCACAAATCTTGTTAAAATAAGAGACCACGGTATATTAAATCAGTTGCAGATGTTGACAACAAGTGATAAATCGTCGAATAGAGCAGAAACTAGGACGAGTATTTATAAAGAATGGAGAATGCAAGGATTCCGAAAATACTGCTGACATACAGACCTAATGGCTGAAGAGATCCTGGAAGATCGAAGCAAAAGTGGACTGAGGCAAGAACAGGCCGAATTGCTTAATCCCTGAGAAGGTGTTGGTTTTTATGGGTGTACATTATCATGTGATTCTAGCAGTAATGCCTACATTGTGCATTGAGTCCGGAAATAGATGGAACAGAATCCCTAAAAGCTAAATAAGGTCGTAAAAAATTCTTCGACTACTGAACGTATCACCTATTTTCGTTGCCACTTATACAGGGTGGGTCACTAACTATTGCCACCAAGAATAACTCCGGAAGTATGATAGGAGCTCTAAGGTTTGTGGGACAAAAGTTGCGTGGGACAACGGGGGCCATAATATGTCGTTGGTTTTTTGTTGCTAGGTGGGGTCGCTTCAGAAATATGAATGTCAACTTTGTTTTTTAAAATGGGATGCTATAGTTTGGTACTGACTTTCTGATAGTGGCTATCGAGAAGAATCCAGTGGTGTGTAACAGTAACGTCTTTGAAAGTCAACGAAGGTCACAAAGGTGGCGTGCACGTCCAATTGCAGAAGGTGTTCGAAGTGATGACGATTGGTATCAATGCAGTGCTGCAATCTCCTTATCATGGACTGAGTGGTATTTCTCATCAAATGGGCACTTATCGAAGCACATGCTCTGACAATTCGCTCTAGCATATCTTCAGGTGTAGTTGGACGTCTTTATAAGCATTATCTTTTGCGAATCCCCAAAAGAAAAAATCCAGAGCCGTCAAGACTGGCGGAGGAGCCGGTCACGACACATCTCCTCCGCGTCCAGTCCAACGATTTTGGAATTGTCACTGCAATTCATTTCTAGCCATCAGCGAAAAATGTGACGGACGTTGATATCGCATACTGTTCCTTGTTCCTAAAGGTATTTCTTCCAATAACAGACCTAATTTTCTTGCAGGAATGTGGTGTACTTCCTACCATTAAGATTTCCTTCAATGAAATAGGGTCCTATAATTCTGTCCAGAATACCACATCACACGTTCACCGACCACGGTTTTTGGTGCGCAATTTGCCGCAGCCAACATGGATTTTCAGTAGCCCATTAATGCATGTTATGCAACTTAGCGTTTCTATGGTTCGTGAATGTAGCCTCGTCACTAAATAAAATCAAATTATTTAATGCGTCAACCCTCTGAACCTGAAGTTGAACCCATCGGCGGAATTCAATGCGACGCATACAGTCCGTACCAGTTAATTCTTGGTGGAGACTGATATGGTAAGGATGATATTTATGGCGATGCAAAACACGAACAACATGCCAGATTCCCTTGCGATTTGGTGAAAACTAACACAAGGATCTCGAACCACAGTGGCAAGAGTACCAATTTCCGTTTCCTCGTTAGTAACTTCCCTTTGCCGGATATGTTTCCGATGTGTTAAAGAATCAGTTGTTCTCAATGTTTATCATACACATATTTAAATGTACGACGTGTCAGGTGAGTACGTTGGGGACATCTTTCAGCGTATAAGTCTCTATCTCTCACTGAATTTCGTTGGCATTCTCCGCAAATGACAACCATATCGTTGTTCTTCGAAGGAATACATCATTCACATTCGACTGATTCGACGATTCTAGTCTTACCGTTCCTATTAGTGTTGTGTTGCGAAACCGTCAAATAGTGTTAGATGGATACCCCGTATTCGGAAAGTATTTACTATTTGTACGATATACGAGAGAGAATTGTCAGAGCATGTGATTCGATAAGTGCCGATGCGATAAGAAATACCACTCAGTCCATAAAGAAGATTGCAAAAAAATGTTCAAATGGATTTGAAATCTTATGGGACTTAACTGCTAAGGTCATCAGTCCCTAAGCGTACACACTACTTAACATAAATTATACTAAGGACAAGCATACACACCCATGCCCGAAGGAGGACTCGAACCTCCGCCGGGACCAGCCGCACAGTCCATGACTGCAGCGCCTTAGACCGCTCGGCTAATCCCGCGCGGCAAGAAGATTACAGCACTGCATTGATACCAATAGTCATCACTTCGAACACCTTCTGTAAATGGACGTTCATGCCACCTTTGTGACCTTCGTTGACCTTCAAAGACCTTACTGTTGCACATCATTGAATTCGTCTCGATAGTCCCTATCAGAAAATAAGTACCAAACTACAGCACCCCACTTAAAAAACAAGTTGACCTTCATATCTCTGATGCGACCCCACCTAGCAACAAAAGACCAACTTCATATTATGGCCCCCGTTGTCCCATACAACATTTGTCCGACAAACTTTTCAGCTAAAATCATACTTACGGAATTATTCTAGGTGGCAATAGTTAGTGACACACCCTGTATATTCAGTGTCTTAAAGGTAGACCTGGAGTGACTTATGGGCCTTAATGATCCAACAAACCATTTTACTGGATGCGCTTTATGCTTAAATGGGTTTGATTCTGAAGTTGTACATCAACCTGAGAACACTTATGATAACGCACATTGTTTGAGTCACGAAGTACTTGCTGCGGGAACACATTGCTATATCCACATACAAGTCGCGCAAGGCTTGGGCAGTTGACTGAGATTGTCAGAAACTTGAGATGGAAACCCAGTTGATTTCAGTGATGAAATATTATTCAACCAAAACAAGATACAGTCGGGGCATAATTGTGCCGGAGAGCTTACACGGTGAAGCACTGAAGCAGGCTCCTGATTCACACTGGTAAGGTATCGAGGTAGACGAGCTGCAGAATGATGCGAAGAAAATTATTGTTGGAGAATGTTTACGCAGGACGTATAACAGCAAATCAAAAACAGCATATTTTCTGTGCAAAGAGCTGAATTAGATCGCTAATACATTCCATTAGAAAGGTTACATGTGACCAACAAATCATTGTAGATAATTATTATAGGCGTTCTTCGTCTCTCTGCACAGTCACACGAACCTATTCTGTGGCTATACCTGTGCTATAGTAGGTAACGATAAAGCTGCGTCCGATGAACATGTCCATACGAAACTTGTCCTAGCGATATTGTGAAGTATTTACAAAACATATTTCTCTGTGCTGAGTTTGCGAACCCACTTTGATGTTTCGTCATCTATACAATGAGGTGACAAAAGTCATGAGATACCTTTTTTATTGTGTCGGACCTCCTTTTGCTCGACATAGTGCAGCAATTCAGCGTGGCATGGGCTCAACAAGTCGTTGGAAATCCCCCGCAGTAATAATCAGTCATATTACCTGTATAGTTGTCCATAATTGCGAAAGCGTCGCCGGTGCAGGATTTCGTGCATACAGTGAACTTTCGGTTATTTCCCGTCAGTGTTCGATGGGATTCATGTCGGGCGATCTGGGAGGCCAAATCATTCGCTCGACTTGCCCGGAATGTTCTTCAAACCGATAGCAGTTATGACCTGGTGACATGGTGCATTATCTTCCACAAAAATTCCATCGTTGTTTGCGAACATAAAGTTCATTAATGACAGAAAATGGTCTCCAGGTAGCCGAACATAACCATTTCCAGTCAGTTGTTGGTTCATCTGGACCAGAAGTCTCAGTCCATTCCAAGTAAACAGAGCTCACACCATTATGGTGCCACCGCCAACTTTCACAGTTCCTTGTTGACAACTTGGGTCCAAGGCTTCATGAAGTCTGCACCACACTCGAACCCTATCATCAGCTCTTGACAACTGATATCGGGACTCATCTGATTAGACCACAGTCTTCCAGTCGTCTAATGTCCAACCGATATTTCCACTAGTCCAGGAGAGGCGATGCAGGCGATGTCGTGCTGATAGCAAAGGCACTAGGGTCGTTCGCCGGCTACCATAGCCCATTAACACCAAGTTCCGCCGCGCTGTCCTAATGGATACGTTCGTCACACATCCCTCATTTATTTCTGCGGTTATTTCACGTACTGCTGCTTGTCTGTTAGCGGTGATAATTCTACGCAAACGCCGCTGCTGTTGTTCGTTAGGTGAAGGCCGTCGGCCACTGCACTGTCCTTGGCGAAACGTAATGCCTGATATTTGGTGTTCTCGACACACCCTTGACACTGTGGCTCTCGGAATATTGAATTCCCAAACGATTTCCGAAACGGAGTGTCCCATGCGTTCAGCTCCAACTATCACTCCACTTTCAAATTCCCGTCGTACGGCCATAATCACGTCGGTAACTTTTTCACATGAATCATCTGAATACAAATGACAGCTCTGGCAATGCACTGCCCTTTTATTACTTGTGTACACGATACTATCGCCATCTGTATATGTGCATATCGCTATCCCATGACGTTTGTCACCTCAGTGTATTTCAAATATCCTTTATCATTTCATATTATTATCTTTGTATTTTGAAAGTCCTTTGCTACGTATTTTCGTCTGTTGCCTGAAAACATTAGCTGCCTCATCTCATTTGTCTTTGTACCAGTTATTAGCAGCTGAACATATTCTCAGCAGACACAAATTATTAAAAAATCTGTTATGAAAACCTGTATTTAAAAATTACCTAACAATTTATATTTTACAAAACGTGCTCGTGATATAAATAATAATTACAACATAAATGTCTTTCAATTTGAACAATATCAGTATTAATTAAATTCTGTGATCTGTTGAACTGTAACATATTTATGTCTGCTTTGTGTTAGTCTCTGTAATTTGTATGTAGAGACGGACTCGTAATGCTATACGTGAAACATAAGGAAGTCCGTTTCGAGTGTTAAAGGTGGATGGACGTGGGGAGACAAGATTGTAGCTTGTCCCCACTGAATTCACGTGAAATGCATTCATAAAGCTACGTTACTGAGGAAAATGCGTTTTGTCAAATGCGTGAAATATGTAAAAGTAGTGCTTTAAAAGTCTTTTATTCCAAAATATTTTTAGTTTACCTATTTACGTTACTTGGCAGGCAGTAGTAGCCGTCCGAGACATAAGCAAAAACAGGAAAGTAACCGATATTGAGACTTTTACGAGGTTCTAACCAGGAGCGGATTTTATATCTTCATCTGTGTGCTTTAATAGTTTAGTTTCTGCTTGTTAGTTCAATATCTAATAGCCACAGTTCTCGCACTTTCGTTTGCGTCGGAAAGTAAACCAATTTTGTGACATATTCCAAGTTCCTAATCAGGGGCGAATTATTTAGTGTCACCTGAGTGCTTCGATAGCTAGGTTTTTGAATCTCTGCGTATTAATCTAATTTATTAGACAGTTCCTGCGTTTTCGTCAGCGTCTACAGTAGAGTTGAGCACGTGCCGATGGTCCGTTTATTTGCATAGTTTAGTTTTCCACGGTCTTTAGTATGGACAGGGACTGCAATTGTTGTATGCAGATGCGAGCCGAGTTGGTGACACTTCGCTCTCAGCTTCAAGGTGTGATGGCTTCAGTTACACAGCTTGAGGCTGCAGTGAATGGACACACCACTGTTGTGGCCACTGGGGATCCAACGGACGTCCAGCACGTCAGAGTCCACCGATCGGTCCTCATCGGTGGCCTGATCAGTTACTGCCCGCACTCAGGTTGACCTCTCACCTATGGTCGAGTGGGAGGTCGCCCCAGGGCGTAACACGACGCGAAATACTTCCCAGGAGACCGCACGTAAGGCCTCCCCGGTTTGACTGACAAACAGGTTCCAGGTGCTGTCTGTGACTAACTCTGTCGCTGAGCCAGATGCTATCTCTGGTCCCGTTTCAGAGAAAACCTCTCAGCCTGCAAGATCCGGACTATTGATAGTTGGGAGCTCCAACGTGAGGCGCGTTATTGGGCCCCTTAGGAAGATGGCTGCCAAGGAGGTAAAGAAAACCAATGTGCGCTCCTTGTGCATACATGGTGGAGTCATTCCAGATGTGGAAAGGGTCCTCCCGGATGCCATGAAGAGCACAGGGTGCAGCCAACTGCAGCTGGTTGCTCACGTCGGTACCAATGACGTGTGTCACTCTGGATAAGAAGAGATTCTCTCTGGATTTGAGCGGCTAACAGAAGTGGTAAAGGCTGCCAGTCTTACTTACGAGATGGAAGCAGAACTGATCATTTACTGCATAGTCGACAGAACCGATTGCGGACCTCTGGTACAGAGCCGAGTGGAGGACCTGAATCAGAGGTTCAAACGGTTCTGCGACCGTGTAGGCTGCAGATTCCTCGACTTGCGCCAAAGGGTGGTTGGGTTTAGGGTTCCACTGAATTAGTCAGGTGTCCACTATACGCAGGAGGCGGCTACACGGGTAGCAGGGGCTTTGTGGCGTGAACTGGGCGGTTTTTTAGGTTATAGGGTCTCGGGAAAACACAAGAAGGGCTTCACTCACGAAGGGTGCAGGTCGAACACAGGAAGAACGTAGATACAAGAACCATCGGTATAACAGTTATGAATTGTCGTAGCTGTTTTGGGGAAGTACCAGAGCTCCAAGCGCTAATAGAAATCATTGCCGCTCAAATCGTCATAGACACTGAAAGCTGGCTAAAGCCGGATATAAGCTCGGCCGAAATTTTTGCGAAGAATCTAACGGTGTTCCGAAAGGATAGGCGAAACACAGTTGGCGGTGATGTGTTTCTTGCTGTTAGAAGTAGTTTACCTTGGCGCGAAATTGAAGTAGATACTTCCCGTGAGTTAGTATGGCCAGAGGACATTGTTGGCAACCGGAATTAAATAATAAATGGATCCTTTTACCGATCTCCCAATTCAGATGATACAGTTGCTGAAAGATTCGAAGAAAACTTGAGTTTGATTTCAAACACGTATCCGACACATACGATTATAATTGGTGGTGACTTTAATTTACCCTCGATATGTTGGCGAAAAAACATGTTTAATTCCGTAGGTACGAATAAAACATCTTCCGAAATTTTGTTAAACGCATTTTCTGAAAATTATTTCGTGCAGTTAGTTCATGAGCCCCCGCGAACAGTAAACGGTTGTGAAAGCACAGTTGACCTCTTAGCAACAAATAATCCAGGGTTAATAACGAGCATCAAAACCGATTCATGGGTTAGTGAACACAGGAGAGACTGAATATTCTAATCCCCAAATCATCTAAAAATAAGCGAAAAATATACCTAGTCACAAAAGCAGATAAAAATTCACTTGACGCCTTCCTGAGAGACAATCTCCACTCATTCCAGATTAACAACATAGGTTGCAGAAACAACGAAACAAACATGCCACATTTAAACAGACGCAAAATCCCCAAGATTGGCGATCTTTTACAGAAACTCGAAATTTAGGGCGGACTTCAATGCGAGCTGCTTATAACTGTTTTCACAAGGAAACTTTGTCTCGAAAGCTGGCAGAAAATCCAAAGAGTTTCTGGTAGTATGTGAAGTATGTTAGCGGCAAGAAACAATCCATGCCTTCTCTGCGCGATAGCAGTGGAGACACTATCGAAGACAGCCTTCCGAAATGCCTTCACAAAAGAAGACGAAGTACATATTCCAGAATTCGCACCAAGAACAGCTACCAACATGAGTAACGGAGAAGTAAATATCCTCGGAGTAGTGAAGCAACTTAAATCACTTAATAAAAGCAAGTCTTCTAGTTCAGACTGTATACCAATTAGGTTCCTTTCAGAGCATGCTGATGCATTAGCTCCATACTTAACAATCATATACAAACTTCGCTCAACGGAAGATCCGTACCCAAAGACTGGAAAGTTGCACAGGTCACACCAACATTCAAGAAAGGTAGCAGGAGTAATCCACTTAATTACAGGACCATATCGTTAACATCGATATGCAGCCGATTTTAGAACATATATTGTGTTCGGACATTATGAATTACCTCGAAGGAAACGGTCGATTGAGACACAGTCAACATGGGTTTAGAAAACATCGTTCTTGTGAAACACAACTAGCTCTTTATTCGCATGAAGTGTTGAGTGCTATTGACAAGGGATTTCAGATCGATTCCGTATTTCTGGATTTCCGGAAGGCTTTTGACACTGTACCACACAAGCGGCTTGTAGTGAAATTGCGTGTTTATGGAATATCGTGTCAGTTATGAGACTGGATTTGTAATTTCCTGACAGAGAGGTCACAGTTCTTAGTAACTGACGGAAAGTCATCGAGTAAAACAGAAGTGATTTCTGGCGTTTCCCAAGATAGTATTATAGGCCCTTTGCTGTTCCTTATCTATATAAACGATTTGGGAGACAATCTGAGCAGTCTTAGATTGTTTGCAGATGACTCTGTCGTTTTTGACTAATATGATCATCAGAAGATAAAAAAAAATGCATAACGACTTAGAAAAGATACCTGAATGATGCGAAAATTGGTAGTTGACCCTGAATTGTGAGGTCATCCACACGGTGCTAAAAGGAATTCGTTAAACTTCGGTTACACAATAAATCAGTCTTATCTAAAGGCCGTAAATTTAACTAAATACCTAGGAAATACAATTACGAACAACTTAAATTGGAAAGAACACATAGAAAGTGTTGTGTGGAAAGCTAACCAAATACTGCGTTTTGTTGGCAGGACACTTAGAAAATGTGACACATCTACTAAGGAGACTGCCTACACTAAGCTTCTCCGTCCTCTTTTAGAATACTGCTGCGCGGTGTGGGATCCTTACCAGACAGGACTGACGGAGTACATCGAAAAAGTTCAAAGAAGGGCAGCGCGTTTTTTTTTTTTTTTTTTTTTTTTTTTTTTTTTTTTTTTTTTTTTTTTTTTTTTTGTAGCGAAATATGGGAAAGAGTGTCACTGAAATGATACAGGATCAGGATTTGTGCTGGACATCATTAAAAGAAAGGCGTTTTCCGTTGCGACTGAATCTTCTCACGGAATTGCAATCATCAACTTTCTCTTCCGAATGCGAAATTATTTTGTTGACACCGACCTACATAGGGAGAAACGATCACCACGCAAAATAAAGGAAATCAGAGCTCGTTCGGAAAGTTACAGAGAATTGTTAAGGTGGTTCGATGAACTCTCCGCCAGTCACTTAAATGTGATTTGCAGAATATCCATGTAAATGTAGATCTAAATGTACTTCTTAATTAAACAGTACATTACTGACGTAGTTGTTTAATGAATGGATTACGCCAAAACATCGATCTTAGGAAAAGTTATATTTTGTTCTGAAATGCGACAAATCTTGGCCTCTCTCACAGAGAACATATCACATTTTATTACAGGTCAACAAGCAATAACAACAACGTCAGCATCCAGAGATTGAAGATGAGTGTGATTTTCTCACTTCTGATTTTTACATCTTTGCTATCACGGGCGTTGCTGAATTGCAACCTATGTCCCTCAAAGCTTCTCTAGACAGAAATGTAGTTAAAACCATACCGGGACTCTTATTCTCCTTTATCTTTGATTGGATTGTGGGGCAAGATTGTTTAGAATAGACACCGGTGATGAATTGGTATGTGGTAACCGTTATCGATATTTTCTGCTGTTATCCTTGATTGCTGTGCCGTCTCATAGAGTGGAAACAGAAACTTCAGCAATGGTTAACCGCTGTATATTAAAGTAGGAGATGCCAGGCCAGGCCATTAACTTTATGCTATAACTGGTAATGCTATTGTGTGGATTAGGAACTCACAGACAAGTACACCACGTCGCCAGGCAAGTGGGAGGACAGAGAGCGTGCGCAGAAGACTAGGTAAAAGCCTACGTTGTGACATAAATAGTCACTATGGTGACTGGGACGCTCAACTATCGTACTTAGTAGCAAACTATATCTCAAAGCAACATCAGAGTACAGTCTTCTCACGCTATGAGGTTGTTAATGAGGAAAATATGGCTTCTCCACTTCTGAACTTTGTAAACAACCCTCCGAGGAAGTTATATCCTCCTTCCAGAATTTTGCGAGGATATTGAAGTTTCTATATGGTATGAGGTTCAGAAGATGGCTGTGATGACCTTGGAGCGGCAAGAGGGCATGCTAAAAGGAAAACTTCCCAAGTCCAAAGTCAGGTTGTGGTTACTGCAGTACACATCGATTACCCACTGTGTAATAGATATTGAGAATTCACACCCCTCTCATCTGTCACCTGCATTCATTTTAAAGGCTTGTGACGACAGATCGCTAGACTGCCTCCTTTTTGTGCAAACAGCCACTGGACCTGTGAATGTCCGTCATACCACAAATAAGCAGTGAAGGGTAAGCAGCGCTGACACCGCTATTCTGCCTAACTGAAAACGTGCTGACCGAAAAATGCCACAACGCGATAGAAAATCTGTCTAGCTGTAAAGCGTGCGTCAGAGAGGACCGAGAAAAGCCAAGACAGGCCGAGCGTCGGCCCACACAGGGACCGCACATCATGCCCACGTGCTATTTGGCACACTGTGGCTGGCCCGGCTGTAGATGAATAGCGACATTGAAATATATCCACAAAATAATTGTGAACATTTGGTGTGAGTGTTACATTCACTTCAACACTTCAAGAATTAGCCACGGGGGAATCTCCCAATGATCACCATTCAAAGATAATGGAAATAAGAGCTCGTACTAAGGCGCTCAGACAGTCGTTTTTCCCTCGCGCGATCCGCGAGTGGAACAGAGAGGGGGGGGGGGGGGGGGGGGAATATGACTTTGGCGCGAATTGTGCCCTCCGCCACACACCGCTTGGTGGCTAGCAGAGTATATATGTAGATGTAGAAAATGTCAGAAATACATCGATAGGAGGACTAGGTTCTTTCTGCGAAAGTTTAGAGAACTGGAATTTGCGACAGACAGAAAGATCTTACAACCAGCAATATACATCTCTCGTCAGAACTGGGTACGCAAGAGTAATCAGAACACATTCGAAAACGTAGAAACAGTACCTCCACTTGCAAATAGAACACGATGGTATAATTAGCAGAGTTACGAGGTACGCTTCACAACTTACGGTATGATGGCTTCCCAAGATAATAATGCAGTGCCGAATAATGCCTGTAATTTTTTTTTCTTTCAGCATTTACGAGGTAGCATTAGGTGTGGTGTCACCGCCAGACACCACACTTGCTAGGTGGTAGCCTTTAAATCGGCCGCGGTCCGGTAGTATACGTCGGACCCGCGTGTCGCCACTATCAGTGATTGCAGACCGAGCGCCGCCACACGGTAGGTCTAGAGAGACTTCCTAGCACTCGCCCCAGTTGTACAGCCGACTTCGCTAGCGATGGTTCACTGACAAATTACGCTCTCATTTGCCGAGACGATAGTTAGCATAGCCTTCAGCTACGTCATTTGCTACGACCTAGCAAGGCACCATTATCATTTGCTATTTATCTTGTGATGCATGTACCGTCAGACCGATGTTCACCAATTATGGATTAAAGTTAAGTATTCCAGAAGCTACGTACCTTTTTTGCTAGTCTCTATTCCTTTAACTGTTCCAGACCTCACGCCAGCCTGCGTGAGCTTAAACGCGTGCCTTTCGGCTTCCTCAAAGTGGCTTGGCTGTCTTGCCAAGTCACAACATTAGGGATACCAGAGGCTCGTAGACACTTATCATTGTAATCTGCATAATACGTCGTAATACACTGCTGGTCCAGAAAATTGAAAGAACATCAAAACAACTTGAAACATACATCAAACTGGGATTAAGTTTTTCACACGCTTTATATATATAAAAGATTATTGTTTCAGCACAACGACACACAGTATTTAACAGTAAAGTAATCTACATTTTGTGCATAAAGGAAGATTACACAGCAGGTTTAGCTTTGAGAAATTGGATTTCATTCTTGAAACAATATCGTGTTATGACTCGTACAACAGGAAAAATCGTCTACCTGAACTCGTCGACATTTGACAGCGGCAGAATCTTTGTTTATCAAGATTGCTGTTTGCCGTCCTGCGTTATTATCGCTCACACACACATACACACACACACACACACACACACACACACACACACACACACACACACATACACACACCTACACCTTAGGCACCAATAACGGCGGCGACGTGTCGTGGTATGGAAGCAATGGGACATTGATAGATCTCTGGATGGAGTTGGCACCACGTCTGCACACACAGACCACCTAATTCCTGTATGAGCTCTGAGCTTCGTTCAGTCAGATCTCAGATGTGTTCCATCGGGCTGGTTGGGGGGGGGGGGGGGGCAGCACATCAATTGGAACTCACCACTGTGTTCCTTCAATAACGTCATCACACTCCGGGCCTTGTGACATAGTGTATTATCCTGCTGAAAAATGCAACTGCCGCACTGCCATCTGGAAACATGATCGTCATGAGACGGCGTAAGTGGTCTGCAACCATTTAACCATACACCTTGGCCGTCATGGTGCCTTTCACGAGTCACGAGCTCCAATGGACACATGGATGTCCATGTGAATGTTCCGCAGAGCATAGCGGAGCTGCCGCCAGCTTTTCTCCGTCCTCCAGTACAGGTGTCAAGGAGCTGTTCCTCTGGAGGACGACGGATCCGCAACCTCCCAACGGCATGACTAAGAAGGTATCGAGGATCATCAGACAATGCAACGCTCTCCCACTGCGCCAACGTCCAGTGCCGATCGTCACTTGCCCATTTCAGTCGTAGTTGCCGATGTCGTGATGTTAACACTGGCACATGCATGGGTCGTCGGCTGCGGAGGCCCATCTTTTGGAGTGTTTAGTGCACTGTGTGTTCAGACACACTAGTACTCCGCCCAGCATAAAGACAGATGATAATTCCTCCATAGATAGCCGCCTGTCGTGTTTTACCAGTCTGACAAGCCCACGACGTGTGACACCTGTAATGAAGAGCTGCCGCCCAACGGCAAGACCTCTGGACGTGGTTTCACCTTGGTTTCGTCACATGTTGATGACAATCATCACAGCACTCTTCGAACACCTGACAGGCCGTGCAGTTTCCGAATGCTCGTGCCGTGTCTTCAGCCCATCACAACCTGCCCCCTGTCAACCTCGGACAGGTCGTACGCCTTCCCCGTTCTGCACACGGACAGAACGCTCACTGATACTATGTGCACCGCGCCGGTTTCTGACTATCAATCATTCCTCGCCAGGTAACGCTGCTGTTGTCTGGACGCGTTTATATCGATTGTAGGTCGGTGGTCGTAATGTACTGGCTGATCAGTGTACAGCGTGCTTCAATGTGCGGGATAGTATAACCACAGTCTATCACATACAATTCCAACACTACTGCTCATTTTTGTTGTACGGTGCGACAGCAGCGCTCCCAGTGAACAGAAAGTTACACTTCTGAGTACGATATCGGACTAGTGCGAATATGGTTGTTTATACCTCTCTGCAACATAGTTTTCACAGTAGGGAGTGTACATAGTAGCGACACAAAATTCGGCCATAATTAAAAATTGACATACTATTGTCTTTCTTTAGTATCCTATGGGCCCTAGGAGCTATGGAACGTACATTACAATTTACTTACGATTCTCTTTTAACCTACCTATATTTACTGAAGAATGTCGATCTCTTTTAAAAAGCTGAAATTTTTATTAAGCGGCGGCTGCCCTGACCTCTCGCAAAAGCGCGTCGTACATCTAGTCAACAGCGCGGAGTCTTTGTTCACCCCACTTCCAGTCATATCAGTGAATCAACCTGTTATCTTGCAACGTTAATCACTTAAGTGTGTATCTAGACAAATATATACACGATATCCCATTACTCTACAGTAACTATTTTTTGGTGTCGCTATTTTTCTTCATCATTGTATTTCGTTAATTAACTAGCAAAGTTATTAAAAACAAGCCCTAATTTTACCGCTAATTTCCTCGCCTCTAGGAGTGCTAGTGTCGTTCCAAATGTCAGATAAAAACAACTTTAACAGCAGTGAGTGTCGCGACAGTACATATTAGACTGCGGAGAAACCACGTCGCATTCCACAATCAGGAGACGGGGTTCAGGAGATGGTATTTTTTTACAGCAATAAATGTACCCAGACGGTCAGTGTGACGATGTTTCGAGCGTCATGGACTGTCACACAACGATCATTGTTGTCTAATGAAATAGAACATCTGCAGCGGTCCTTACGATGTCATTTATTATGTGGCAACCAGTTTCGTTCCTTCAGTGCACCATCTTCAGGCCTGAGATGACACTGAGGAGCTTAGCACCACCCTATACACGATTCATCGGTGGCCAACATCTTTAACTGGTTTTTGCAGACTACTTGTAACAGTAATATTGGAGGGACAACATCGCTGTTACGGGTAGTCTGCGCGAAAACCAGAAATAGATGTTGGCCACTGATGAATGGTGTATACGGGTGGTGTTAACACTCTCAGTGTCAGCTAAGTCCTGAAGATGTTGTGTTGAAGCACCGAAACTGGTAGCCATATAATAAAAGACATCGCACAGACGGCTGTAGGTGCTCCATTTTATTACATATGTGAACGGCCGTAGTTCATCAGACCTTCAATCACAAGGATGGGTGGTCTGCTCCACAACGACGCTGGAGTGGTACCAGGTCCCCTTTCAGCCATTGGAATAACTCATTCACTGTTGTCATACTGTGTCCCCAACTGGGGCCCTACTCTGTACCTTTCCGCCATTTTCCCGATCGGTTCGGTACACGAGCGCACCGAACAGTCTTGTTTTCGAAACAGAGCCCCAACATTATTCAGTACGCATTTAGAAAGCGATGCTGAACGGTCCTAGTAAACTGAAACGCCGTTGTTAGTTCTCCTCGCGCCACCCAATGAAAAGCAATCTGTCACACATCCACGCATGCGCACTGCAGCGCTACAGCGGCACGAACTCGAGGCAGCTAGCAGCCGACACAGGCATGCCATTCTTCACAGTACCAAAAAGTGTGGTTAGGATACGTAATACTGTTCAAATTTCGGTGACCACAGGCTTCCATGAATGCATGTTAATGATAGAACATTGACTGTGTTCTGGACACTGTCGTAAATCTCACATTATGTCATTTTATTCTCGTTCACATGGACGTCTTGTTTTGGATTTTACGTTTCGGAATATGAGTTAGGAATGCAGTGTAGTATCACACTGTACAAATACATCTATACAAACACCCGAAAAATTCGACATTTTCTCTGTTTTCCGTCGTTCCTTAGTTGTTTCAAAATTCATGGAGGTATGTTGCGTCTATGAAACTATTTGAAGGCAGCTCATTTATTGCCAAACGCGTTTCGCTTCCTTTATTCGTGATGATGTTTCAGAAATAAAAGAAGCGAAATGCGTATGGGAATAAACTGCCTTCAATTAGGTGCACAGACGGAACACATCTCCACGAACCCGGAAAATCACTTAAGAGAGCGTCAAAGAACAAAAAGATGCACAGAATGTGGTTGTAGCTCGCTCCTACAGATCCAAATGATGAAGTAGCCTACTTCCGTATATGATACATCAACGATTTGGTTCATAAAAACAAATTTTAAAAAAATCGCCTTTTCGAGAGCGCGTGGGGAGTGCAGCTACAGAAATTTGTTGTAGTTTATAACATGTATCTGATGGATCAAAATGTTTCGTATAAGGTGGTATAGTCTGAAAATATTGTGGCGGGAATCTTTCATCTCTGTCTACTGTTGTTAAAGATTAGATCGCAGATAAATACTTGTTACAAGTTAGAGTATAAAGACGACTGCTGCTAGTTTCATTCGCAATAATTTGCGTAGTGCTCTTAAGATTCCTGTCTGACCACAAAAAGAAATGGTTCAAATGGCTCTGAGCACTATGCGACTAAACGTCTCAGGTCATTAGTCGCCTAGAACTTAGAACTAATTAAACCTAACTAACCTAAGGACATCACACACATCCATGCCCGAGGCAGGATTCGAACCTGCGACCGTAGTGGTCGCTCGGTTCCAGACTGTAGCGCGTAGAACCGCACGGCCACTCCGGGCGGCCTGTCTGACCACACTCTTGGTAATCGCTAATGGCTTGACGGGAAATCAACTGTCTCTTAATAAATTTTTGAATTTAACTTTTAAGTCAAAAGGCTTAAATTAAAACGGACTCCGAAAAAAATGGTGAATTATTTGTTAAAAGTATAAATGACATTGTCAGTTGTTTCACGCACGGTAATTTCATCTCTGATTTCTTAAACATACGGAACTCACGAAATCGGAAATACTCGTTACTGAGAAAGCGCGCTCTTACGTGTAAATTACAACGAATATTTCTAAAAAATGCTTGAGACTGACGATTAACGAAGTCTCAGAATGTGTTGCAAACACGAAGAGGAAATTTTTTGCCTCTACCGGTCTACGAATCTACGCCATTTGGCATGGCAGTGAGTCGCCTTACCAACTCCGCTACTTCTTTTTATATTCATAAATAGTTACAACAACATTATGAAATTGCTTATTATAGTTCCATAGGCCTAATGATAATCTTCTACATTACTGGAAGCCTTTGCGAAAACAAAACATTTATTGACAGTGATTCTCGTCGTTTCATCGTACGTTTTTTTCGAGGATCAGATTGTCTCTCGTTTTTCCATGTTCTGAATCGCATCAGCGAGAATCGGAGTTCACATGACGGCTCTTCTGAGGAAGTTGACGTACGTATCATAGTAATTGTTGATGCGATGCTGGTCGGAGATATACATCCAAAAATCTCCTTCGCTCCTTTCTTTAGTGGACAGTAGTAAAATACCGCCATTAGCGGGATTCATTAGTTCGTTACAGTACACGTTAATTAGGGAATCGGCTGCCTTATGAACATTTGATAAAACTCCGCCAGAATGCCGTCAGGCCCAGGAGACTTGCCTTTCGGGCTTCGTGATATAGCGCCTGCGACTTCTTCTTCCGTAATTTGAGTTAACAGGATGTTTGCTTCTACCGGGTCGAGTCGACGTGTTAATTCCGTCATGAATTAATTGTCCGCCGGGATATCCGTTGTCGTATTGCCTAATAACTCTGTGAAGTATTTGTGAATTTCGTTCTTGATGTCACTTTGCTGCGTCAGTACTCTGCCGTCAGAAGATCTTAGTTCTGTTATTATTTTCCTACGTTGCCTCTTCCTCTCATTGATCACATGATATACAGATGTTTCTTCTCCTTGTACGGCATCGTGAAGTTTGCTCTTACTTGATGACCTTCCAGCTGTTTCCGTTTCAATCCGAGAAGTTCAGCCTGAATTCGTGTTATTTCCATCTAGTTGGCTATTACTGACACATCAGATTGGTACAGGTCACGAAGGACTTGGAAGTAATATTCTACCGTCCGTTTTTGCCGAACGTTTTTCTCGAGGGAATAATTCATCAACGATATTCTTATCGCGGGTTTCACACATTTCATCCACCATGTCAGAGCCGAGGTATTTGAAGTGAATTTGTTCTCGCACGCGTTCCATAATATTTCATGGCATTCAGGGTCTTTTAAGTGTTCCACGTTTAGCTTCCACAAGCCAAGACCTTTGTACGTTTCTTGCCGTTTTAAGTTCATGCAGCGTGATCCGAAAGGATAGTGTGTCATAACTCTGTTTGCTGGACGTGCGTTTCCAGGTCGACTGTCACATAGATGCTGTCGATATGACTAGCGGAATGATTCGTAATATGAGTGAGACCCGGCAATGCACCGTTTTGAGCTCCCAGGTGTCAACCAAGCGGAGTTCTGTAATTACCACTCCCGAGTTCTGCACAGTTATTAAAATGTGGCGTCCGGTCTCTTGGAGACAGCACACAATTACAGTCACCTCCAGAAATGATATGCTCGTAGAGGTCACCAAAAAGGTGAATTATACCATCTTTATAAAATTCAGCTCTTAACCTCCTGTACCCAGTGCCAGATAGTGCATAGATATTTATAAAACGCGTATTGTGAATGGTGGCTGCTAGACTCCTGGCATTTGCCAGTTTCTCGACATCTTTGACGGTGATTCCTGTTTTGGTGTGTATCGCCGTTCCGGGGTCACGGTCGTTTCCCGGATTTACGATTGCATTATAACCTGTGAAGGCATCCAGTCTTGTAACATAATAACATCAATATCGGCGGCATAGTGCATATCTTCCAAGTTCTTAAGGTTTGATTCGCTACGGATCTTGTTTAGATTCAACGTCCCGATTGTATAACCTTATAATGAAGTCGTGATTAATTAAGTATACAAGTCGTTTGCCCCACTGTCGACGAAGCCTAACGTTTTCCATGTAGTGGACGAGATGACGTCTCGTCCCTCATTTCCTTGTCTTTCTTCACTGGAATTTTTCCTCCTGGTAGGTGTGACACTTCCTTCATTTCCGCGTCTGCGGGAAATTCTTCAATGTCATCTACCCAGTTTCTCGTATCACTGCGTTAAGACAACTCTATCTCTGGCCCAATAACAATTGACTTCATATTGGTTTTACTCACCTGTTCTACCGCGATACGTAGTGTGTTCGACTGTTTACTGACCAGTCATTCTCCAGATCTCACATTCATTCAAAATTATCTGCCTGTGGGTTCTGAACACAGTGGCATGCAATCATTAGTCTGTTGCTATGACTGAAGAAATCTGGTATACAGTTTAAGGAACATGGAATGGTGTAGCCATGTGTCATCCACACTGGGTTAGAGTCGTCGTTGCTACTATATACACTACTGGCCATTAAAAATGCTACACCACGAAGAAGACGTGCCACAGACGCGAAATTTGACCGACAGCAAGAAGATGCTGTGATATGCAAATGATTAGCTTTTCAGAACATTCACACAAGGTTGGCGCCGGTGGCGACACCTACAACGTGCTGACATGAGGAAAGTTTCCAACCGATTTCTCACACACAAACAGCAGTTGACCGCCGTTGCCTGGTGAAACGTTTTGTGATGGCTCGTGTAATGAGGAGAAATGCGTACAATCACGTCCCGACTTTGATAAAGGTCGGACTGTAGCCTATCGCGATTGCGGTTTATCGTTTCGGGACATTGCTGCTCGCGTTGGTCGACATCCAATGACTGTTAGCAGAATATGGAATCGGTGAGCTCAGGAGGGTACTACGGAACGCCGTGCTGGATCCCAACGGCCTCGTATTACTAGCAGTCGAGATGACAGGCATCATATCCGCATGGCTGTAACGGATCGTGCAGCCAAGTCTCGATCCCTGAGTCAACAGATGGAGACGTTTGCAAGACAACAACCATCAGCACGAACAGGTCGACGACGTTTGCAGCAGCATGGACTGTCAGCTCGGAGACCATGGCTGCGGTTACCCTTGACGCTGCATCACAGACAGGAGCGCCTGCGTTGGTGTACTCAACGACGAACCTGGGTGCACGAATGGCAAAACGTCATTTTTTCGGATGTATCCAGGTTCTGTTCACAGCACCATGATGTTCGCATCCGTGTTGGGCGACACCGCGGTGAACGCACATTGGAAGCGTGTATTCGTCATCGCCATACTGGCGTATCACCCAGTGTGTAGGTATGGGGTGCCATTGGTTACACGTCTCGGTCACCTCTTGTTCGCATTGACGGCACTTTGAACAGTGGACTTTACATTTCAGATGTGTTACGACCCGTGGCTCTACCCTTCATTCTATCCCTGCGAAACCCTACATTTCAGCAGGATAATGCACGACCGCATGTTGCAGGTCCTGTACGGGCCTTTCTGGATACAGAAAATGTTCTACTGCTGCCCTCGCCAGCACATTCTCCAGATCTCCCACCAATTGAAAACGTCTGGTTAATGGTGGCTGAGCAACTGGCTCGTCACAATACTCCAGTCACTACTCTTGATGACCTGTGGTATCGAGTTGAAGCTGCATGGGCAGCTGTATCTGTACACGCCATCCAAGCTCTGTTTGACTCAATCTCCAGGCGTATCAAGGCCGTTATTAGGGCCAGAGGTGGTTGTTCTCGGTACTGTTTCTCAGGATCTATGTACCCAAATTGCGTGAAAATGTAATCACATGTCAGTTCTAGTATAATATATTTGTCCAATGAATGCCCGTTTATCATCTGCATTTCTTCTTGGTGTAGCAATTTTAATGGCCAGTAGTGTAGTATATGCTTTATAATATTTCGTTTCGTTCTATCCTTCCAGGTGTCAAAATTTTAATGGCTAGTAGTGATAAAGGTATTGCAGTAATGCCAGTCACGTTCACACTGAGTTTAATAATTTTGTCATTTTCCTGTGTAATTCGAATAGAGACGGATGCGCCCGCTTCAGGAACTGATTTGCTTGCTGAAGACTAAGAAATAGCAGGGAGAATCCACCAGACGATATTTAAATAATACTTAAAATAGAAGCTTTTTAATAAAACACGGACTAAAAAGCGTAAATAACTTCTCCTAGCCCCATACAAATTCCTAACGCCAAGCAGATAACACCTGAAAATTTTTGCCTGTGAATTTTTTTGCACTACTTGTAAAATTTACAACGAGAAACGTTAAGTCACTAACAGATTCATTTCAATGCAAATGAAATGAACTGTTACCTGATTTTACTCAGTTACAGCTACTCTCTACACTATTTCGTGTTATCTATTTCGTGCACTTCTCGCTCTTCGTTTCAAATTTTACAAGTACTGTCACAACAATCAAAAATTCAGAAGTGCAGATTTTTATCTGCTATGACTATTTTTATGCCATAAGGAATCTATATGGGGCTAAGAGAAATTATTTTAGGCTTCTCAGTCTATTTTAAAAACGTGTTATATCAAAAAGATTTTATTTAAATAATAATTTTCCATTCTTCGCTCTTGTGTGTGTGACTTTTTCAATAGATTTAAAACGTTTCTCATGAGGTTGTAACGGAGGAGTGTGTTAAATTACATGATTATTTCCGTTTGTCTTCGCCTGAATCAACAAATGTATTGCCTTCTCCTATGCAAATCTTGCGAAAAGACCGTGAAGGAAACAGTGAGAAAGATTCGAGCTCAGACGGAGGCTGACCAGCAATCGCGAGTGGAACAGGAAAAGGGGGAAACGGCCGTGTTAGTTGAAGTACCCTCTGCCACGCACCAGACAAGAAATCGATTTAATATTGTGATGTCATCCAGTTATGAGCTCTGTTGAAACTTTCAAGTCTCTGGCTCAACAGAAATTAATTTAAAACAAATTCCAAGAATTTTACGGAACAGACAGATAGAAAGTAAGACAAAGTGCCCTCCGCCACACACCAGTCTGGAACGCGAATTGAAATTGCATTGTTTTTGAGTCGTAAATTTCAAGTCTCTCAATGGGGAATTAGTTGGAAATAAATGGCAAAATTTTTAGAGAATGGACAAACAGACAAGAAAGCGACGTAACGATTAAAAAAAGAAAAAAATAATAATCTGATATGTAAGTAGTAGTTAGAAATTCTGGGTTCCCGTTGACAACACTGCAAAATTACTGGTTCTCTGTCTGGTAAAAGGAAACAGGTAGGATACGGTGAGAGGGAAGCGACACCGGCCGTAACTGGTAAAACGTTATTAACCATTTTGATAAAACATGGATTTCTGTCGTAGTCTTACGGCAGAAAAGCAGAGGAAACGTTGTTGCCTACAGCTAGCAGAGGTGCTGAACGTATTAGTCACGGCATTGTTTTTGCGAAACTGTGATAGGTATTTGATAGGCGAAGGGCGTTACTGAGAATAGCAGTGAGTGTGAAATCGATATAAAGAACAGAGCATCTGAAAGTCACATGACTGAATCAAACAGAATAATATTACATACGTGCACGTCTCTGCTAACTGCGGATACTACTCATAGTCCCATCCAGGCCATGTCGTAAATTACGCCCCTTGCTCGCATGTCCCATTTCCCTTTATTTCAGTAGCCATAGTTTCTCTTGTTGTGTTAAGAAAAATGACGTTCTGCGTCACAGCTGCTTCACTTACCTGTTTAATCTCTCTATTGTATCTTACCTGTTTGTAATTGGGACCCATTAAAGGTAATATTATCGTGTTCAGGCACACATTTGGAACATGTCACCTAAGTTTATTGATCAGTTTATTTTCTTCTATGAACAGTTGAATTTGTATATAGTTCATTAGTTAATGTATCACACATTTTATCTTAGTTAAATAAAATTACATCGCATTTATACTGAAATAATCCCTTTTGTTTTATTCCTAAATGTAAAATTAACATTTGCATCTCAGAAAATGGAGATATTCTGTAGATTCTCTAGTTTAAAAACATTGATTCGACAAAATTTCACCACACGACATACTTATCTTTGTTCCTGATTAAGTCGTAACAGTTGAAAACTGGTTTGTGAAATAAGTAATAAATATTTTAGAATATTACACCAATGTTGTGTGTGTTTTCATACATATTACACACATACTTTAATAGTTCATGGCTAGCACGGATCATCTGGAGATCTCAGTGTGTGTGCCTTGTAAAACTACATCACACTAACATAGATTCTGCAAGGCAGTATTTCGTAGTTTCTTGATGCTATTTGGAAATGGCGTCCATCACCGAAACTGGCCGGCTATAATACAGAAATATGTTTTAAGTTTTGGCAAAAACTTGCAGCTCCAGTGACATCACGAATTTACTCTTTAATCAGTACATATTATTGTATAGAATTGCCCGAGTGAAATTTGAGAGCCTTCAACCATAAAAGTCATAGATTTGTTTAATGGAACGTATTTTCCCATTACGAAACGGCACGCATTCGACAGTAGTTTCAGCGTTCGAAACGATGAGAACTGTAGCTAGCGCTCTGATAATTTACAGAGCAGCCAGTTAACCATCCATTTCAACGACGCTGCCTTTGTACTGCGAAATTCTTAAACTACATTGCCTCTGCACTCGCATTTTCAATTCGGAGATATTGACTCAGGTCTGGTTGTAAATTGAATTTACTTCGGTATCAAAGGGGACTGATCCACCGAATTACGTTTGATCTCAAAGCGTCTGAATATATATTCAACTGGGCTCTGAATTCGATACCTTGATTGTGAATGGGAACATGATTACTCTGAACGGAAGTGGTGAGAAAGAGGGCGAATATATGCATCTGGTAATCGCTTTATTCTCGTAGTAATGGCAAATGTTTGTTATTTGCATATCGTTCTCTCACAGTTGTATCAATCTACCAGTTCAGTGAGACAATTAACAGCCACTAGTGAACAAATCCTTTCAATTAGAATTACCCATACATTTTCTACTGTATTTCTCCGTAGCAAAAGAACATTGAGGCAAGTAGTAATAAAGTCACAGTGCATACTCGAATGAGAATATTGTTGGAATTTTTTTGACGCGTAATTTCGGTTCAGAGTGACCTTCTTTTAGTACGTCACAATAAACATCTATCGTCCATAGTCTCTTTCTCCACACAGTCTGGTAAAGATGATTATTTGAGGGAATAAATCTTCCCCAGTTGACTTCTTTATTCATTTTTTATAACATGGTTCGAGGCTTAGTCTGTTTTTGGAATGGTCGTAATCATCTAAAAGGTTATCTGTACTTAACATGAAGGTTGGTCTGGACATCACACAGCTTCATTAGGCGTGCTCCCATTTTAGCTCATATGCCATTGCCTCCCTCCTACCTTTGAACTGACTTATGCCACTAGTTTTATAGGAACCTACAGTGTTGCGTGGATTCCGATTTGCCACGAAACCTGTGGTTTTTCACATTATTAAATGAAAGAAGTGACAAGTTACAAATAAAAACACTTTTTCAGTGTCTGGTTTGTTGGTTGCATGCTTGAAGGGCGCTAACTACTAGGTCATCAGTCCCTTTGTCCTCTAACAGACAGGTCTGAAACCAAAAACAAGGATCGGGATCAATTTAAGGAAAATGCGTGGAAGGGTGGCCCAAGTTGGTGCGTCATTTATCATTCCCACACAAATAGTTTTCTTAAACAGTAATTCTATTATGAGCCAACTGACAGATACTAAGATTCTTGCGAAACACAAACAAATAGTTACGATTTTTAAATCAAATTCACATTATAAAAGGACACTTGCATTATACATAAATTTAAAAAAACTAAAAACTCCTCCAGAACAGGCCATGAAGGCACAACGGTACCGATCGGGCGCCGTGTCACTCTCAGCCCATGGGCGTCACTGGATGCGTATATGGCGGGGCATGTGGTCAACACATCGCTATCCCCGCAGTATGTCAGTTTCCGAAACCGGAGCCGCTACTTCTCTATCAAGTAGCTCCTCAGATTGACTCACAAGTGCTGACTGCACCCTGCTTGCCAACAGCGCTCGGCACACCGGATGGTCACCCATCCAAGTGCTAGCCCAGCCCGACAGCGCCTAACTTGGGTGATCTGACGGGAACCGGTATTACCGTTGCGGCAAGGCCTTTGGCATACATAAATTTATAAACAATAAAAAACGTCAACTGTGCAGCACTACGATGGCCAGACTGCATACAAATCATTAATGAAATAAACCTACGGCAGCGATCTGTCCCACAACTAGATCAGACTGTGGCTAATCCCACAACAGGCCTTGAATATAACTTTAGCAAACGTTAAATAAAAAACATTAAAATGCATACATCTCCACTGGTTACTCTCCTCTGATACAGACAAGATACGGCCAAGCTGCCGAAAGGCTACCCACATGTAAAACCGAACCAACAGTAGTACTTCACTGACCGCCCACAAACCTGCTTCACATAAATCACGTTAAGTACTTAAATAAACTACTGGGCTCCTAAAACACAATTAAAATTATAATGACAATTAAATCCTTCATTTTTTAAAGAAAATAAGAAGCTCAGTCTTCAGTTTGCCCAAAGCCTCTCATCATACGCCCACAAGGGCCTTACAGCAACAGAAACATGAGTCAGTTACTTACTAATTCGGCAACAACCTGCCGTAGCACGATACCAAAAGAATAACGACAAACTACTTAACGTGACGCTGGAGCGAGAGATCTGCCAAACCGTGTGTGACCTGCGTACGCTTAGACCTTGTGCTATGACGGGAAGGCCGCAGAAGCGGAAGGAAAAGGTGTCCCTGCGCTGGACCAACAGAACAGCAACGCGTTGACAGCTGCTCATGCTAGGCTGTCAACATATGCCAGGCAACAAGCAGCAAAACAAGTATGATAAAAATGAATAACATACACAGTAACTGAGCCGTGGCGCTATTGAGTTAGTAGACTGTTCTGTCTGGTGCTACTGGCTCACGTGTAGTTTCGACTGCCCCTCTTGCAGCCCCATTCGCAATATCTATGAGGAAGAGTTGGTATCTGTGGGTTGTGTTCTTAGAAGGTCTTTGCTTGCCGATATATATACGGGGTTCGTTGGCAGTAGCGTCGCGACAGGAGGTGGTCACGAGGTCCGAGCGGCCGAAGCCACGAGCTGCGCAAGGAGGGCCTGCGCAGAGCGAAGATGCCGGAGTACTTCACCGGGGTCAGCATCGACTACAATCAGCAGGCCGACATCCCGTCGGTTGGTTGGCAACATTTGTGTCGGACGACCGCTCGTGGCCTGGCTGCCCTCTCCTACCTGGCTTTCATCGACACCACTCAGTAACCGCTGCCACGCACTGTGGATCCATGCAACTGCTTGCTGATAAAGGGGAGTAACATTCGGTAATCCTCGTGGTGATTTGTTTCATTGTCTACCTGCCGTCCTTACTATTTTCTGGTTTGTACCCGAAGCTCAGAGTTTTACTCGGTCGCCTCTTTGGTCGTAAATATATGCAGTAGCTTCGTATTAAGACACTAGTTGTCGATCGAAAATTTGTCCGGCTATTATATTTGCTTTCCTTTTTGGTTTATACCCGATCACTAATGTTCTAATTAATCAGCTCTCGGTGGTAAATATAGCCAGAACAATTGTAGTAATGCACAGGTTGCCTTTAAAAAAAAAAAAAGAGGTTCAATTCTTTGATTGTAATTGCATTTCTCAGTCATTAGTTGTAATCTGAACAACCTGTTGAACTCAGCTGTTCGTTTCTGTGTTTGAAAAACCGAGTCATTATCAGTATATTTTAGCTGGATCTTGGGGCTCTGCCGAGGAGTTCTCTTGTAATAAGTGTTCCCAAATAATGTTTTAAGACGTTCCTTCACAGCGGTCTTAATAACTTACAATCAGTTTAACTTCGAAAATATTAACAGGTAACTGTCACCAGGGCGTTAGTCAAAATAAAATTGTCAGAAGTGACGGGTCGGGATCCCGTCGCACCTTGGCTGCCGAGTGAAATTAAGAGGTTGGTTGCTTTGAAGTAAGCCTTATTATTGTCATACTGTTTGCTAACCTGTTTAACCTTTAAGCACAGCTGCACATCTTAACCATGAACCTTTCGACATACAACTTTCAAATTAAAAGTTAAGTCATCTGTTTTGAGTAACTGAATCACTCTTGTTATCAATGGTGCTTGTATAGTTTTGATGTGTTGCAGAAGGGCATTTAATGAGACAGTGCCCCGCGCGGTGGTAAACACCACTGTTCCACCCGATAACGGGCGGGCCGTTTTGTAATCATTGTCAAATTGTTTGCTGTTTTGAAATACAGCACTTCAGATTTCTGTTGCAAAGATTAAAAGCTCATTCAACTTAAGGTGTAAGGTCAAAAGAATTTTGCCAATTTATTCATTCTGTTAAAGAAAATTTTGTCGTTAAATGCTTCCATTATCTGTGAAACACAGTTTATATACTGTTAAATAAAAAGATTGTGTGAAAAGAAAGTTATATTGGAGGGTCCTCCCTTCCACGTTCTCCTTATGTCAGTAAAAACCACGTATCAGTAACACTTAAAAGAACAAAACTTCAGTATGGGAGCGGCCCCCTCATAAAATCACAAATTAATCTTCCAAATATAACAAGAAGAAATGTACAAGGTCATTGAAAAGAAGATTTTAAAAGTCAAGATATACCTTTACTGTGGCCTCTTGCGGGATAATAGACATTGTAATTGGGATATGCAGCAAATGACAGTTGGCAGGTTACACTGTACAACTATAGCTTGAAGGACTCCTCAGTATCGAGTAAAGGAGTGTGTGAATACAAGCACGCACACGCACATGACCCACCCACATCTGCGTACCTTTAGGCTGAGTGCACACAACTTCAGTTACAGGTTAAATCCAATAATCTCCCTAAAAAGGGCAGTAGTATCAACAACAACAGACCATGATTTCAAGTGCAAGATTAACACTGCAAAATACTACCTTTGCCCATACAGAAACCTCCACACACAGGTCCCAAGCTGTCACTGAACTGAATGGCATAAAGAAACTGGATTTCTGGCCAGATCATCCTCATAAATAATTTCAAACAAATGCCAAGGAAGCCAGAAGCTTCATGACTCCAGTTGGACACTGGACAATACTGCCCAGCTACCCGTAGCTGCTAACAAGTTGTTCAGTACGTCTTGGCGTATTTAGTACACAACAACTGACTGATGCACCTCATAACCAGGCTGCAAGAGACGAAGTCCGCTCCTTGCCCGCTAAACCAGCCTGTAGCAACAATCGACGCTGCAGGGCAACGCGTGCCCCCATAGCCCAACGGTCAACTGCGTTAAGTTGTTGCAGTCCCCAGGACGCAGAGTACTCGGGCACTCCGTGTCAGATACACCACACTGCCCCAGAGGAAACACATAACGCAGCAAAGATGATACGACGAGGTTCAGAGTCGATGGAACGTGCGCACAAGTGACGCCAGTAGGATTAACACGCGCCCTCACGAAGCCACCACAGCTCAAGGTATATATGATTATAAATCAGAGATAGACTACCGCACAAAACTCATTGGAAGAAAACCCCAAGGTTTACCAATGTCAGTGAAGCTGAGATAAGGGACCAAACGAAGAAAGGAAGAAATGCAAGCAAAGTGTCCCATCTAGGGAGCAACTGTAAGCCCCTAAAAACAGGGTGCAATGAGGGGCATACATCCCTCAACCCCCTCCAGAGACAAAAAAGATGAACAATTCTAACAAACAACATGGGGGGAGAGGGCTGGGAGGAGAGGAAGAGAAGTGTAGGTAGGTGAGGACCAGGCTGACCAACAAGCACAGTCAACTGCGGTCTGGGCAAAGGAGGCAGCAGAGTGTTCTGCCAAGCCCTCAATGGGCTGGCGGCCATCCCTTGTAGAGAGTGTTAAAAGCCCACTTCACGAATAAAACATAAAACTAAGTCAGATGCTGGAGTATTAGCTCCTAATACCAGGGGTAGTGAGTCAGGGAGATTAAGAGCCCACTGCAGGGCGGCTAGGTTGGGACAGTCCAGTAAAATGTGGACCATCGTCAAACGGGAGCCACAATGAGAGTCGGGTGGGTCCTTGCAATGGAGGAGATGACCATGAGCTGGCGAAGGACCGTAGAGTCCATATGAGAGGCCTGCATGGGCGACCTCCACTGATTTGTAGTCTCCTTTATCATCTGTAGTTTGTTTGGTGAAGTGAGAGAGAGCCATGCTGTATTCCAGGCACCTAAAACGTGACAGTGTAATACAGATCGGAGGCCTTTTCCCGCAATATTAATCTCAAGAGTCCGCTTACTTGCAGCCAGTTTGGTCAGCCTGTCAGCGAGTTCATTCCCTGGGATCCCGACGTGGCCTATGGTCCAGACGAAGGTCTCTGAGCGTCCATGCTGTTCAAGGGGATACAAGGAATCCTGGACAGCAATGACCAATGAAGGGTGAGGGTAACACTGGGCGAGGGCTTGAAAATTGCTCAAGGAGTCGCTGCAGATAAGAGAGGAGCCCGCCAGTGCAGGAACAGATTCGCTGAAGAGCAAGAGAGAATGCTACCATCTGTGCAGTGAAAATAGTACAGCCATCTGTCAAGGAGAGCAGTTCAGTGCAAGCCGGCCGTTGTGACCAAGCGGTTCTAGGCGCTTCAGTCTGGAACCGCGCGACCGCTACGGTCGCAGGTTCGAATCCTGCCTCGGTCATGGATGTGTGCGGTGTCCTTAGGTTAGTTAGGCTTAAGTAATTCTAAGATCTAGGGGACTGATGACTTCAGATATTAAGTCCCATAGTGGTCAGAGCCATTTGAACCAAGTTAGGTGCATCCCGCATGAGTATAAGCACAGCTCAAAAGACCTTCAGTGTAGACTACTTCTAAGCCCTCGGATGCGCCCAGGGCTTGAGAAAAATTGGCGGCGAAGGGGCTCTGGATGAACCGAGATTTTCAGGCCTTCTGATAGGTCAAAACGAATGAAGGAATGCACCATGGAAGTGCACAGAAGTGGGTAAAGAGGGTAGGGTAGATTTCTAGCGGATTTCTAACGTAGTTCTTGATCGTGGCCACTACTGCGGAGATAGAACACCGTGTTTGGAAAGGGGGGACGATGGTTTGGATGCTTAGGTAAGCTGTGAACGTAGTACAATTGACAAGCTGTTGTTTGCACCTGATCCACAGTAGAGAGGTCCCAGCCTCCATGAGTAATCTGCTCACACGATTACTTCTAAAGGTTCCTGTCGCAAATCGAACGCCGCAGTGGTATACCGGGTCCAGCACCCACAATGTTGAAGGCGATGCCAAACCATATCCGTGACTCCCATAATTAAGGCGGGATTGTGTCAGAGCTTTAAAAAGCTGCAGAAGGGTAGTGCGATCTGCACCCCAGCTGGTGTTACTCAGGCAGCGAAGTGTATTGAAGTGCAGCCAGTACTTTCGCTTAAGCTGGTGAAGATGGGGAATCGATGTCAATCGAGAATCTAAGACCAGCCCTAAAAAGCGATAAGTCACCACCACATTGAGTAGGTGGTAGTCGTGGCAAGTTCTAGTTGCGGATGAAAGGTTACACGTCGACAGAAGCACAGCGGAAAATCGATGGGTGAGGGCCCATGCCTGCGCCCTTCGTACAGCGCCCTGCAGTCGACGTTCAGCGACACCCACATCAGAGGAGTAACAATAGAGACAAAAGTCGTCAGCGTAGAAGGAGGTCGATACTAACTGTCCCAAAGCTGCTGCTAGACACATTCAGTATAGAGCCCTGGGTATGGGGTGGACTGTGGGAAGCACCAACTCGAATCCGGAACATACAGGGGGTTCTACATGAAAATCAAGAGCGGACCTTGGAGACCACGCTCGTGTAAGGTAGCAAGGTTGTGATGTACCTATGTGGTGTCATACGCCTTTTGCAGAACGTAGAAGAGGACTATAAAATGTGGACTTTGGACAACAGCTGTTCGTATGGCAGGCTCCAGGTAAACCACGTTATCAGTAGTTGAACGGTGTTGGCGAAAACCACACTGGCATGGAGCCAGGGGACCGTGAGACGCAGTCAACACAACGTTCAAGCAACTTACACAGAATGTAGGTGAGGCTTATTGGTCGATAGCTGTCCATCTCTAAAGGGTGCTTACACAGTTTCAGTACTGGGACAGTGATGCTTTCTCAACATTGTGATGGGAACTCGCCCTCGCTCCAGGTGCAGTTAAAGATGACAGCGAATATGACGCTGACAATCGACTGACAGGTGCTTGATCATTCGGTTGTGGATGCGGTCAGGGGCCCTATTCTGTATCGTTCATACCGATCGGTGTAGAAGGTTAGTCTCGGTAGTGACGTCATTTTCGGTTCTTTATCGAAATATCCTTTTCAGTAAGCTTTTTAGACCTGTTACCGAACGGTCCTCCCACTGATTTTACAATTGTACCGATAGGTTTTGGATTTCGGTGTGGCTCTGTCGATAGGTGAGCTATGGTTTATGTACACCTATAATTTGTTATTTTAAACATATTTAGCGGTTTTAGCTTTGGATTTAATGATTGGGTTACTAAAGAATGGCCTGAGGACGCATCTGGTTGGAAAGTGAGTTCATAATAGAGTATTTGCCTTTGTGAGAAATATGGTTAGGTTAGGTTGTTACTGTGAATGATTATATCAAAAAAAGGACGTTTTTGGTCAATATTCTCTCAACATACGTGTTACTTTTATGCAAATAAGATTTTAAAGATCATTAAATATCAAGACATCAGCTCTGTTTACGTATATTACATGAGTGTGAACTGACGTTATTAGTGACTTTGTGTACTTTTCCCACAAATGGTTTAGTTAGCAATTATTGTAACGTGTTTACGACTTTCAAGTAACAATGGAAAGCAATTTTGTGAAGCCTGATATTGGAAACCTTCAAAACTATCATGCATTTATGACTTACGCATAACCGTTTGGCAACGACGTCAGCCTACCTTCCTCTTCCCAATAGTACAAGAATTGAGTCCTATGTATGCATTGTTAGCCGTGGCCAATAAAAAAAAGTGGTTAGCGCGTGGGAATGCGATACAAAAGGACACGGGTTCGCACACGAATGGGTGCAAAAAATTTTTTTTCCTCTTCATATATGCAACACGTTCTGAGACATTGTTATTCGTGGAAGTTAGGATTTTTCTGCAATATTCGTTATTACTTACATGTAAGAGCGCACTTCCTCAGTAATGATTTCGTGATTTCTGTGTGTTTAAAAAGCGAAATATGAAATTGCTGCAGATGAAATTGCTGTGAGTGAAACAACCGACAGTGACCTTTATATTTTTTCATGTCAGAAATAATTCACATTTTTTTCCGAATATGTAGGGATTTCCGAGTATGCGGTTAGACAGGAATCTAAGAGCACAACCTAAGTTACTGGGAATGTGACTGGCAGCAGTCATCTTCATAATCTTGCTTGTCACAACTATTTATCTGCGGTCGAATCCTGAACAACAGTAGACAGAGATGAAAGATCTCCACCGTAATATTTTTAGAACTGTAGCAACATTTATGAAACATTTTCATTCATGAGATGCATGTTATAAACTTCGACGAACTGCAGGAGCTCTCGAAAATTCGTTTTTTCAATTTTGTTTTTAAGACCCAAATCGTTGACTTACCATGTAGGGAAGTGGGCTACTTAATCATTTGGATCTCTAGCAACGAGCTATAACCACATTCTTTTATCTTCTTTTTCTTTGAAACTCTCAGAATCAAATTTTCGTGTGTTTTATAGCTGTATTAGTACAATGTGGTACTACACATTATTCCTAATTCATTTCCCGAAACGTAAAATTCAAAACACGATGTCAGTGTGAATGAGAATAAGATGACACAATGCGGCATTTACGACAATCTGCAGAATACAGTCAAATACGCTATCGTTATTATGCATGCATGGAAATACGCTGTCAGGGTAACTGTAAAAATTTCTATGCATTTCAGCTGAGATTCACGGAAATGGATATGCTGCGCCTGATACTGTTAAGGAGGAGGCAAGAGCGATGAAGGCGGGCACGTCAGCTCGATGGAATGCGCCGTCATGCGTCATGGCAACGTAAACGCAGTTTTTGGTACTTTGAACAATAGCGCGTCTGTGTCGTCTGCTAGCCGCTTGGTGTTCTTGGCACTGTGCGCGCTGCAGTGCGCATGCGCGGATCTGGCTTGCGTGACCCGAACGGTATCGCTTCCGAAATGCATACTGAATAATGCAGGGGCTCTAATTCGAGTACTAGACCGTTCGGTGCTCTGGAGTACCGAAACGATCGGCACAATGGCAGAAAGATACAGAATAGGCACCCTGGCCCTGGGGCTGTATGAGGGGCAGTGGGCTAGGATACTAGCGAATTCCCACTCACTGAATGGAGCATTATGTGGCTCCAGGTCTTGGGTAGTAAAAGATAATTGCTTTCGCTCCTACCGCTGTTTTAAGAAACAAAAGGTAGGTTGATAATTATTATTCACAGAGGGTCGAGCATAGTGCAGAACAAAATGTTTGGCGACAGTGTCTGGGTCAGTGTAGACAGTGCCATCCAAGGTAACACCAGATAGAGCTGCAGGTGTCTGGTATCGATAGAGACGTCTGATCTTAGCCCAAACCTGCAAAAGGAGAGGAGGCTCATACCACTGAAGAACACTGTACACATGTCTGTTAGAATCTCGAAGCGGTCTACTATCTCTATGACAAATCCTGTCCTTAGCTGGTACAATGAGGTCTCTTTTGTTATAAAATTCTTCAGCAAGGTCCCTATTGATGTCTAGTTTACTATACTTTAAGTAATTAAGTATGGGACTCTATCAATTAGGTAAACTGCTGTCCCGTCTCGATCTAATATCTGGTCTCCCTTATTTAGTGCTTACGAACTTTGACCTCACATCGCGAGACTACGATCGAATCCCAATCCTTTAGAGTTTTAACTCTGGCACTGATGCAGTGATCCAGCGAGCCGCACTACACAGTGATAGAAATTGAAAGACGCTACAGATTTATACATTGGAAGGTGAAATATGATAAGCACTGCCCACTGCGAGATCGAATATCTCCTGGAGGAGTTGTGGGTACATGACGCAGTAAGGTAAGTACAGAAGCAGAGAAGAGACAAATGGGCAAGTATTCTAGCCATGATACGGGCATAAAATGGCGAAGTATACTGACATTAGAGATTTTTACAAAAGGAAAATTATTGTAATCGGTGCCTATGGCCGAGAATATCAGAAACGGTGAAGCTTTTACGTAATAAAATGAAGCACCTACAGCCGTCGTTTTGGTGTCATTTTATTATATGGTAGTCAGATTCGGTACCCAAGACACCACATGTCTGCAGATACACCACTGCTGTTACAGTATTCTACTGAAGCCTGCTCACAGAAGTTGGCCACTGATGGGATCGTATATACGATCGCAACTCACCCCCTCAACATCAGCTAAGGCCTGAAAATGGTGTACGGAGTCGCCGAACTGGTTGCCATATTATAAAATAACATCAAAACGATGGCTGCAGTTGTTTCATGTTATTACGTAAGTGAACAGCCTAAGTTCAAAAATGGTTCAAATGGCTCTGAGCACTATGGGACTCAACTGCTGAGGTCATTAGTCCCCTAGAACTTAGAACTAGTTAAACCTAACTAACCTAAGGACATCACAAACATCCATGCCCGAGGCAGGATTCGAACCTGCGACCGTAGCGCTCACGCGGTTCCAAACTGACGCGCCTTTAACCGCACGGCCACTTCGGCCGGCAAACAGCCTAAGTCCCACAGACTATCTATCACAGCGATGAACATACAGAAAGGCGAAGCTGTTGATCGTCTGTTCGCGTGCTACTGCCGTGAGCATTTGTGGAGCGTGGCTGAAAGACGGTAAGGTGTGGGAAGTCCACGCCTCATCACAGAACGTGGAGATCGGAGGCTTACCCTCTCTGTAAAGCAAGATAGGTGGCAATCTGTGAAGATTTGTTGACAGGGTACAATACTGGTGAAGATACTAGTTTTTTGGAGCACGCCATTCAGTGCACACTGTTCGTTATGTTACTCCACAGCAGAGGACACAGCGTTATCGAGATTGGCTCGTGTTTCGACGGAAACATGTCACCTCGTCGGATACATCACGTTTCTTGTTACTCCAAATCGGTGGTTGTGTACAGATACGCCAAATGGATATACCGCGCCACAATGACTGGTAGGGGCAGTATTATTCTGTGGGGACTGGAGATGGAGGACTCATTCACCCGGGCTTCCGTGGAACCTGTCCTAATAATCGAAGGCACCCACGAGAGGAATGCTGCACTTTCTTACTGGACATGGACCATACCCGACATATCTATGTCGGTTTGGGAAGCAGGCTACACCAGCGTGTGACTGTGGTGCTGCGCAAGGTACCCCAGAACATGTGGTGTATGAGTGCCACCTCTTCGATGATGTAGCCCATGATCTACGACAACAGCAACCGAACAATGACACGTACCACATATTAAGGCACGAAAACACCTTCAATACCCTAAATACACTTACTGACGAAATATCAAAGAAAGTACTCAAGAACTTTTTAAGGGACAATCATCAGTAACGGGCAAATACCTTCACCGATTTAGACCTCGTGTACCCTTCCTGTACCGCCGGGCAGGGACTTGGCCAGCCGCCTCACGGCTGGAATCCGCCTTACCCTGGACCAGGAGGGAGGGGGGCACACAAACACCGGAATTGAACGCACACCGACTATGACATATGTAGTTAGATTAGATGTAGAAGATAGGATAACACCTAGAATAGACTGCAGCGACACAAAGTCAAGGCCAGCCCAGTGCCAGGGGCACGCCCACTGGGATTAGCTCAGTGGGCCGGGCCAACACCTAGTAGGTTTATAGTAGCACTGGCACACCTGTAACGCTTCAAGTAGCATGTAGTTCCTTAGACTTAGATTAAGTAGCTTAGAACCCCATAGCGGTAAGACTAGAATAATAATAATAATAATAATAATAATAGAATTACCTGTGGTGTAGAATAATAAAGCTGCATTGTACTTATCAGCATTAAGACCCACTAATGTAGTTAGGTAGTGGGTTATATGAATAATGCAATGAATTGAATAAAAATTTTATTTTAAAAAACCACCTAATAATCGAAGGCACCATCACAACTTTGGTCCATATGAATATTATTGTGGACCACTTGCATCTTTTCATGCTTGATGTCTTTCCCGACAGCAACGGTGATTGCATCTTCCAGCAGGCTAACTCAGCCAGTATCTTGCTGCAACGACAGTGCATTATAGTTTACTCACACAGGAGTCTTGGCAATCAAATTTACATCTAAAATCGATGGAATACATCTGGAAGGCTGTTGGTGACCAGCATCGCGCCCACAAATCACCGGCCCGTAATTACCGAGAGCTGTGTGTCCTGTATGCAGGTATATGGTAGCACGTACCTTCGTAAACCTACAGAGGACTTGTCGAATTCAGGTAGCGCGGGATTTCTGCTACGACACCAAGCAGGTGGTCATAAAAATGTGAAAAATACTGGAAAAAGAAAACGCAAGTTACTCCCATGAGTTATATTATTTTGCTTCGGCTCCACTGCCGGCGTGCTACGTTACTGCTGCCCTGCGATTTCCATGTTGAAACGTCCCCTTAGAAAAATTAATGAATGACTGTGCTGATAAACCTCTTACGTTATTTGCTTTTCAAACAGCTGAGCAAAACTGAACGTACTCAGACATTACTCTCTTCACTTATTCTGATCAACACTAAATAGACACACAATATTTTTAGCGCAACGCAATTTGACTTTCAAAAATCCCTGCAAAGGAATGGCCCCGACTAACAATAACCTATACCTTTCATGAATCACTTACCTCACAAAAATCTTCGTTACTCGAACTACTGCAATACAGCGATAGCCACTACTGCCAGCTAAATAAAAGATTCTAACTACTGAAGGGACTAACTACTGATAGGCATAGTTAGCAAATGAAAGACTTTGATAAAGAACAAACAATGTATTTACCTTAATAGTGTTCAAAAGTTATATATATATATATATATATATATATATATATATATATATATATTTATATATACTTTCTCTGATGGACACACGTTCAGATCATCCGCTCTCAAAACTCCGCCATCTCTCTCCCCACATCCACCACTGTTGGCGGCTCACCTCCAACTGCGTAACGCTAGGCGCTGTTAACTGCCAACTGCCCAACGCTACAATAGCGACTATTGCAACAATGTCGACCAGCCTCAGACTGCACACAGCACAGCCAGTGATTTTCATACAGAGCGCTACGTGGCGTTACCAACATAAAAACCTCAACAGTCTACTTACAATGTGTTCTACGACTGCAAACATGTATCTACAAAAGGCATTAAATTACTTGCTACCGCTAGTAAGCGCCTTTTCATTAAAGGTCCTAAAACGATTCCTTGTGGTTCAGTTTACGTCCTTTAGACAAACAATGAAAAACTTAAATATGGATGCCCAGACAAGGGTTTGAGACGCTGACGAGTTAGCGTCTTGCCAATTGCACCATGTTCCTCGGAAAAGTAACGAATCTTCACGAAAACGACCACTGGCTTGTGACGTGTGCCGTGAAATTGAATTTTGCGGCACTTTTGTCTTCCCTCCCACTCAGCCGGCGGCGGTAGCATTGCTCTGTCACTCGGTGTTGTCGAGACAGAGGACGCGTCTGGTGACGTGTGAGCATCAGCAAGGCTGCTTCTTGCTTTCTTGGGTGAGGCGTAGCGCCTTGGGTCGCGCCTACGTAAGTAAGGGGCAGTAGCGCGCAGAAAGGTTCATACATGTCTCATGTCACCAGTAGCTAGCTGCAAGTAGTTTCCGCTGCGGCCAGAAGGCATCAGCATTTTACGGACTACGAACTTATCAAGTAGTTAAAATTGTTCATTTCTGTGGCTATATTGCTCGTAGTTGCTTTACACTTCTTGAGGATATTTTCGTTCTGTCGTTGCAACTACAAAAAATGCGTGCTTGTTTTTCACCATATACATGCAATATTGAAAAAGATATGAACATCATACAAATCAGTAAAGAAAGGTATCTCCAACCTTTAGAAGAAAATTTCCACACCCACAAAGCATTAACACAAAATAAACAGTTGCTTAATGACCATATAAATACTGGAGCATTTTCCATTTTTCATCCTCACCCCCCGCCACATCTCCTCCCAATTTCATTTCACTTCTTGCTCCTCACCTTCTCCTCCAACTCACACTTCATCACACTACTATACACTTACGTCCACTCATAATGGTTTCTTCCTACCCAACTAAAAAAAAAAAACCCTCCATCACTACTCCTCCACTACCCCTTCACAGTGTATAAATACCCAGCAAGATAATGAAATAGGATTACACACATACAACAAACTAAATTAAATAAAAAAAGAGTATAGGCTAAAGTCAAAATAGTGGCAATGTCATGTTGGTTGGTTTGGGGCAGGGGACCAGAGAGCGAGGTCATCGGTTCCAGCGCATTAGAGGAGGCTGGGGAACAAAATCTGCCGTGCCCTTTCAAACGAGCCAGCCTGTTATTTACATGAAGCGATTTAGGGCAAACACAGAAAGCCTAAATCAGGATGGCCGGAAGCGGGTTTCATGATGATGATGATGTTTGTTTTGTGGGGTGCTCAACTGCGCGGTCATCAGTGCCCGTACGATGTCCCAAGTTTTACACAATCCATTTTCTTTTCACAATCAGATCTAGTCACTCTCACAAATTATGATCATGATGATGAAATGATGAGGACAATACAAACACACAGTCCCGGGGCAGAGAAAATCCCCAACCCGGCCGGGAATCGAATCCGGGACCCTGTGATCCAATCAGGTTTGAACAGTCGTCAAGTCGAGTCTCGCTGGGTAGATAATGTGATGTTGGCAGCACTACAAAATACAAACCACAATACATTCTCAGAAATATAAAAACAGACAGAAAACAGTGGTGTGCGAAATGTGCGCTGTGTAAAACGCAAAAAATGCATAGTTCTGCAGAGCACCTAAAAATTAGAGTTCAACTATCAGTGTCTAAAGAAGGAAACATCGAGGATGTACTAGCAACCGGCCATTCCCGATGTAGGTGAGAAATCAAGCGGAAATCACCGTTAAGTAGAAACCAACATATTGTTAATGAACTGTTTTTTAAATCTCAAAGTAAATCAAAATGTAAATAATTTAGATACCACTGATAATGCTTTACCTCAATAAAGCGAAACGCGTCTGGTGAAAAATAGACGCATTTTGTAGTTGTAACGACAGAACTAAATTACCCTCAAGAAATGTTAAATCTGTATAATGCGATTATTGCGAGTTCAATTAATTCATGCTAATTTGTTCAATTATTTCTGTGAATGATGGTGTGAATGCAAAATTTTAAATACATGAATATTGTTAATTGTAGTAACTGTGTATACGTCAGGGTGAGAGCTGTGTACTGAGAGAGTGAATCATAATCAGAGGAAATTGTAAAGGACAAATAGCCGATATATGGAGCTGAGGAGACTTTGAGATAATTTTGTTATTTAAGCGGGGAGTTATTTTGATATTTGTGGATTTTATAAATTTGTCCTGTTGATAAATTGTTCATAAAGCTATTACGTTGTGATTGCTCAAAAGACGCGGGATTGTGCGGCTTCATACTAATATTAGATTGGTTAAGATGTGTATCAGCCGATCAGAGAATAGTACGTTCGCGTGCATTTTGTGGCCTAAGAGACTTGTTTTGTGAAATGTAACTTCAGTTCGAATCTCAGTTGATCGTGTTCAAATGTCGATATAAGGAGCTCTGGATGGATGTGAAAATTTTACCGAATGCGAACGTGTATAAGAGACGAACACGTGAAATTCCGATTTTAATATGTAAATTGTGGCTTTTTAATAACCAAAATCCGCGTCGCGGAGCGACAAACTGAATATTCTAGTGGACAAATTGTGTAGTATTTGAGAGAGTATTCTGTCACAGACAATATGTTTGTTAACACTGTTGGTAACGGGTTTGATTAACTACCATAAGCTGACTATTACTAATGTGATTGCACTTGAAACTATAACTTAAGATTAGCACGGGCTTGGTGGCTTCGTATCAAATAAGTCACAACGTACTGAATTTTTTACTCGCGCTTACAATTAATCGCTCAGCCAACCTGATACTGAAATCACGTTTGTCACAACCGCTGGATTCGTATCGAGCAACTGGTTCTACTACAGCTTTTCCAGTAGAGGAACATCATTACTCTTTAACAGGGAACACCAGAAGTCTAGGGGACTGATGACCTCAGAAGTTAAGTCCCATAGTGCTTAGAGCCATTTGAACCATTTAATAGGGAACGCATGTGCACTGGACTCCAGAAGAAGAACTCGCCGCAAGGTGAGTGGGCACCTTCTGTAGAACGAAACACAAATAACCGCGCCGATGCACTGCGATGACACTCGGGAACTGAGTGTGGTCTGCACTGATCAGCCAGAACATTATGACCACCTACCTACTAGCCAGTATGACCACCTTTGGAATGGATAACAGTGCCGACGCTATGAGGTCCTGGTAGGTCGCTGGGATGAGTTGGCACCACATCAGCACACACAAATCACCTAATTCCCGTAAATTCTGGGGAGAAGGTTGATGAACTCTATACCATGTTCAATCACATCCCAGATGTCCTCAATCGGATTCAGATGTGGCTAGCTGCGGGCCAGCACATCGATTGGAACTCGCCACTGTGTGCCTCGAACCACTCCATCACGGTTCTGAGCTTGTGACATGGCGCATTAATTTGTCTAAAAGTGCCACGGCATCGGGAAACACGATCGTCATGAAGGGGTTACGTGGTATGCAAGAAGTGTAAAATGCTCCTCGGCCGTTGTGGTGCCTTGGACAAGCTCCACTAGAGCTATGGATGCCCACGTGAATATTCCCCAGAGCATAATGGGGCCGCAACCAGCTTTTCTCAGTCCTGCAGTACAGGCGTCAAGGAACTGTTCCCTTAGGAAATTACATATTCACGCCATCTCACAACCATGATGAAGAAGCTATCGGGATTCGTCAAACCACACAACACTCAGCCACGGCGCCAACGTCCAATGCCGATGTCATGGTACGAACTGGCATGTGCATGGGTCCTCAGCTGCAAAGTCACATCTCGGGGAGTGTTCGGTGCACCGTGTGTTCAGACACCCTTGTACTCTGCCCAGCATTACAGTCTGATGTTAGTTCCTCCACAGTTCGCCGCCTGTCCTGTTTTACCAGTCCGTCCAGGCTACGACGTCCGACATCCGTAGTGAGGGGTGACCGCCCAACTCCATAACGTCTGGACTTGATTTCACCCTGATTTCGTCTAGTGTTGAAGCACTTGGGTCTGCACCGCTGGTCGATGTACCAGTAGCTGATGACTTGTATGGTGACTCCAGGCACTTGATCATGCACTTATCAAATTTGTGTCGGGGTTGCCGGCTAAGGAGTCAGGCGGCGCTCTGACAGCAGCAAGGAGCCGAAGAGGACATCGTCTTGTGCCGGCACCAGAGACTGCTGTCTTGGTGGTGCACGAGTCATGGAACAGCGTCAGGGTTCCAGCAGTGCGCCGTGTGGACCTGTGTTATAGCAGTGTGACTGGCCAAGGGATAGGCCACAATTAGCCGCGGAAAGTGCCACAGGCGTGATGGAACGAGCGACAGTTCGTTGACGTCCAAGCAGGTGAGCATGGCAGTCCGGAATGCTGAGCGCCGTGGTGCTGGGCAGTACGTGTGCACAATCTCAGCGGTCTACGGAGGGCGTAACCCAGCTATGCGTGTACATCGTCTGCTTAGGGAGTAGATGGTGTCTTTCCCCGGTATTCTAACGAAGACGCATCACACAGCCAGATGTAAGGAATGATGGAGAGTTTAGTTGCTGCAGCAGTGTGCAGAGCACCAAAAGTTGTGGTTTTGTCGCCCATGTCTGTCAATGGGCAGCTCATAAGCTTTACTAGAGTAAGTTACTGTGTGGTTTGGTTTCAAATGTAGTCAAGTGAGCTGGTGCTTTCCAACATGAGGAATCTGCATGAAGTGGAATTCTTTGCTTCTTACAGAGAGATCATGGTCCATAAGACAGTGATATTTTATTGCGTGATGAATACTGCAATCATGTGGAGGTCATTATTCAATCATAGTATCTAGTCGTAAGCCTTTTGTGTTGTTGTCCTGCTTTCCTTTGTCTGTACAACATTTAGCTCTGTGTAGTTGTGTTGTCTGTTAGCACTGTAGTTGGTGGAGGCTGATGCTGGTAGAATGGATCACTTTTCTATGTCAGCTGATCCTCTCAGCTGTACATTGTGCTTCGCGGTGCCCCCTTGTAAAGTTTTTGCTGTCCAATAGTGCGATATTTGTTGTTTTTTTCTGGTGTCCACCTGTTTAGCTGGGTGTTAACGCGCTCACTTCCCATGCAAGCTGGTCCAGGTTTGATTCGAGGCCGGGTTGGAAATTTTCTCCGCTCGGGGACTGCGTGCTGTGTTTTCCTCATAATCATTTCATCATCACCGGTGCGCAAGTCGCCCAATGTGGCGTCGACTGCACTAAGACTTGCACTTGGCGGCCGAGAGGTTCTAGGCGCTACAGTCTGGAACCTCGCGACCGCTACGGTCGCAGTTTCAAATCCTGTCTCGGGCGTGGATGTGTGTGATGTCCTTAGGTCAGTTAGGTTCAAGTAGTTTTAAGTTCTACGGGACTGATGACCTCAGCAGTCAAGTCCCATAGTGCTCAGAGCCATTTGAACCATTCCCCGGCTGTACCTACCGGCCACCGATGCCACATACGCTCATTTCCTCTTTTTTTCTTTTTTTTTCTTTTTTGGTGCCCGCTTATAATTTCAACTGGTCGAGTAAGATAACCTCTTAGGAACATTTGGATTCTTTAGAATAAGTTTTTTTTATTTTTATTATTTTGCTGGACCCATTTTGAGTCAGAAGTACTCCTGGGCAGAATATTATTTATTTCTCGTACTAACTGATGAAGAGAATTCTGTTGGTGTTGTATCTTTCCATACTATCATATACGCCACCCCATATCCCACTCCACGCGAAACCTACACTGCTGACATAAAGAGGGATATGATTCTTTGTGTGTTTCAGTTCTTGCTGGTAACAGTAATGTCTACAAGAGAAACGTGAAACTACTCTGTAAAATCGTCGTTGACGTTGTTGTCGTCTTCTACGACCACAATTTGGCCTGTACTGACTCAAAGTTGTCCACACCATCTCTTTAAGAGACTTCCGACATTTCTCTTTCCTAACAGGTTAAAGGTATTGTCCACCATGTGCTAGAGAAGTACGTGCTTAGCAAAAGTCTAGGAGAGGGAAAGGATCCACCTTGGTACAACAAACGTATTAGGAAGTTGCTGAGAAACCAGAGAATTTTGCACATTCGTTTCAAACGTAGCCACTGCCCCGCTGACAAACAGAAATTATGCGAAATGAAAGCAGCTGTCAGAAAGACAATGAGAGACTCTTTTAACGAATATGAAAGCAATATTTTATTTGCAGATTCTCAAAATAAACCCAAAAAATTTTGGTCGTACGTAAAATCTATTAACGCTACAAATAATTCAATACCTTCTCTTGCTGACAGTATTGGTAATCTAAATGATGATGATAAACAGAAGGATTAAAATTCTAAACCTAGCTTTCAAAAACTCGTTTACAATAGAGGACTGCAGCACCATTTCCCCTTTCAATTATCGAACAAACGAAAGGATGGCTGACATGGTGTTTAGTGTACCTGAGATTGTAAAACAGTTAAGATCCTTATACGCGAGAAAGGCATCTGGCCCAGACGGTATCCCCGTAAGATTTTATGTTGACTATGCTACAAATATAGCTCCATTCTCATCCATCATCTATCAGAGATCACTGGAACGGCGGAAAGTTCCACGGGACTGGAAGAAGGCCCAGGTCATAGCAATCTATAAAAAGGGTAGAAAATCGGATGCACATAATTACCGGTCAATTTCACTGACATCGATTTGTTGTAGAATCATGGAACATATTTTGTGTTCAGACATAATGACTTTTGAAGACTCTGAGAAGCTCATCTGCAGAAAGCAGCACGGTTTTAGGAAACAGCGGTCATGCGAGACACAGCTGGCCATCTTTGTTCAAGATATACAATAGGCTCTAGATACCGGCTCCCACGCTGATGCCATATTACACGACTTTCGAAAGGCTTTCGACTCAGTTCCGCACTTTCGCTTGCTACAAAAAGTGCGCGCTTACGGTCTATCCAATGACATATGCGGTTGGATAGAAAGTTTTCTCACAGACAGGGAGCAGTATGTCGTCCTGAACGGGGTCACTTCAACACAAACAAGAGTAACTTCAGGTGTGCCCCTGGGCAGCGTAATCTGTCCTCTGCTTTTTACGATTTACATAAACGATCTAGTTGATGGTATTGACAGCGGCCTTAGACTGTTTGCCGATGATGCTGTAGTCTACAGGAATATAGTATCACACGAATGTTGTGAACAAATCAATGAGGATTTGCAGAAAATAAATGCGTGGTGTAGTGACTGGCAGTTATCTCTCAACATTAGTAAGTGTAACCTACTGCGTATAACAAGGCGAAAATCCCCATTAATGTATGAGTACAAAATAAACGATCAGTCTTTGGAAGCGGTAACATCAGTCAAGTATCTGGGTGTGACTATTCCAAATGATCTCAAATGGAATGATTAGATTACACAAGTAACGGGTAAGGCGAACTCTAGATTGCGGTTTATTGGTAGAATCCTTAAGCGATGCTGTCCTTCAACAAAGGAAATAGCTTACAATACGTTAGTTCGTCCAGTCTTAGAGTATTGTTCGTCTGTATGGGAGAGATTGAGAAGGTCCAAAGGAGAGCGACAAGATTCGTGACTGGTACATTTAGCCATCGTGAGAGCGTTACAAATCTCATAGAAAGTTTGAAGTGGGACACACTTGCAGACAGACGACACGCTAAACAGAAGAGGCTGCTCACTAAATTCCGAAATCCAATCTTTACCAAGGATGTAGAGCATATATTATTACCACCAACTTTCAAATCGCGTAATGATCATCATTCAAAGATAAGGGAAATAAGAGCTCATACCGAGGCGTTCAGTCGTTTTTCCCTCGCGCGATCCGCAAGTGGAACAGAGGGGGGTGGGGGGGGGGGGGCGGAATATGACTTTGGCGCGAATTGTGGCCTCCGCCACACACCGCTTGGTGGCTGGCGGAGTATATATGTAGATGTAGACGTAGATAGCATTGCATCTCCAGTAATCCTTTGTTAGACTACGTTGGACATGTTCTTCTTAGTTCGGTCTGTACTTTCCAGCTATAGTTGTAAGTGATTCAATATTTAGTTCTTATCAAATGTCTGTGTTTCGAGCGAGGTGGCGCAAAGGTTAGCACAAGGGACCCGCATTCGGAAGGAGGTCTTCAAACCCGCGTCCGGCTATCCAGATTTAAGTTTTCCGTGATTTCGTTGAATCGCTCGAGGCAAATGACGGCGTAGTTCCTTTGACCCTATTTCCTTCCTCATCCTTGACACAACCTGAGCTCGTGCTCCGTCTGTAATGACCTCAATGTCGACAAGACATTAAACCCAATCTTCCTTTCTTCGTTTGGTGTTTCTTTTATGGTCCTATAAATGTCACTTGATGGAGAAACTTCATCTGTGATGAGTCGATTTGTCGTAACTGATCAGACGTTAAGATCCAACATTCGCTACCGTACAGCAGCAAATGCACGGCTATTACTTTGTAAAGATTAATTAATGTGTCTTTCTGTACTTTATGTTTTAATGTACGTTCTATGGTTCCACAAAACTGTCTGAATATGGCCAGTTTTAGCTCTGCAGTATGTGATTGTAGAAATTGAATATTGTACCCTAAGTCTTTAAAGTATCGTACTTGTTCAGTTATTTTCCCATCTATAACAGATTTGGATCTTATTGGTTCTAATGTGTGAGATGGCATCACTTTTGTTTTATTTGTCGTTATTACAACGTGGAGTCGGGTAACCTGCAATCAGGCGCCTCTCCAGGTAGAAGATAGAATTCTCTCCAGATGTCGTGGGTACAGCGCAAATAAAATATCCATAGAGGACCAAAGCTAGCGCAACGGCGTAACATATCTCGAACAGATCTACAGAAGGTATTCTGTCTAGGACAGATTAAGTCTGACATAAAATCAGCTAGGGCGGAAGCTTAAATTGGACGCCCCACCGCTGTCCTTAGCAAACCCTGCATTTGCGACGCGACCGGAGGGAACTCAGACTGCCAAAACTCCTAAGAAAATTTCACGATATACAGAATAAAAGCTAGCTGCTCTGATATACAAACGTTTAAAATGTATTTGGCACGTGGTTTAAAATCACTATATTAGCACTAAAACATATGACACATAGAACTACAGGAAAATCGCTACAGTTCCCTATCACACTGGTGCCCTTCCTTATGTACCATTGCATGGTATCACAACATACTGAGATGCTACTGGGGGCAATACTTCCATTTCTCATTAGTCATTCACAGTAAAATTCTAACAGTAGCTTTAAAACACTGACATGGTAGTCTGAGAAACACAGAAGCAAAGTGTCAGAGCCCGTGACTCGAAAAAACTTTGTTAATGGACTGTAGGTAGTCGCTTAAAACTGATCAATTTCTCACCTGATTGTCTAACATTTATCTCACAAACAAACCTTAACTTAGAGAAACTGTGGCTACCATGTTATACTCGTACTTGAGGGATGCGAGGTTTTGTATGCTCATCTGTCTTCGTTACGGTCTTCAGACCGAGGACTGGATTCGTGAAACCCTCCATGCTACTCTGTCGTGTGCAAGCCTACTCATCTTTCCACAACTGCTGCTACATTCATCCATTCGAACCTGCTTGTTGTTCTCAAGCCGTCGTAACTTTCTATATTACCATCGCCCCTCCTCGGTGTCCCGAATCACACGCTTCACATCAGTACCCTGGATCTGACTCGTCAACCAATCATTTACTTTGGTCAGGTTGTGCTACTGTATCCCTTTCCCCCAAATTCGATTCAGTACTTTCTGTTAGTTATCCGTTCTACCCATATAGTGTAGAGTGTTCTTCCATAGCAGCACGTTACAAAAGCTTCTGTTCTCTTCTTTCATTAACGCTTTATCATCCACTTCCATTTCCATACAAGGAAACATCGTTAAAAGTGGCGTTACACACGATTTTATACAAAACTGATTCAAGTTACCAATGAGGTTGGTTTCTGTGAGAATTAGTTATCATAAAATTCTAAAAAATGAATGCTGCCACCGTCTCTAGTCGGACGTCAGTCCTCTGCCTTGGATTCTCTCCTGGAGGTTCATAAGACACTAAACTCCTGTTGATTCTAGTTTCTGCGGTCTGAAATATTTAGACTTTACATTAAATCTGACACACACGTGGATAAATGCACTGAAATTACTGTAGATTCCAGAGTGGCAAGCACTTTCGCAAAGCGCAATGGAACAATAAAAAGGGGGGCTAGCCAGAGTCAACCAACACAAAACTGAAATTAGAATCGTTGCAGTAGACATCATGCAGTTACGTTTTATAAATGCAATCCGTGCAATGAAAATATATTTTGCACTCTGTACCATACATCAGGTGATAAAATAGTCTGAACACCCCGAAATAGAATGGTAGCACAATTTACCTCGATGTTTCCGTTCCTGATGGCACGCCTCTCTAAGTTCAACTGCAGCATGAACATACCTGATAGCTGAACATTTTCTGTAATAAACTCCAATGCCTGCGGCCTATTTCGTCATAGATTTTAAATGCAATTACGGTGAAAGTGGTACATTTCGAGAACGTGGATTCAAGGTGAGCTCATGTGGTAGCACGCAACAAAAACAATGGCGTGATCAGCTCGCAAAAAATCCACTTTTCGGTTAAACGTAAAATAATGTATAGAATTTCAATACAAACTAACATATTTCACGTGGAAATACTACTCAGCGGACCATGTGTCTTTACATTACCACCGGATAAAATAGACGAAATAAGATCGCCACGTATTAGCATTAATGCCTGAAACAGTATTTAACAAGCGGAAGAGCCGTGAAATAAGCAACTTGATTCCTAGGATGACTCAATAATAAAACGCCGACAGAGTCCTAATGTTTCCTACACTAAACACGACTGCAAAATGTGTCATGGGAAGAAACTTAACGCTCCATAATCTGGAAAGTCACATAAAGTGCAATCACGGAAATTCCACGCAAATGTGTAAGCTAGCCACAATCTTGCTGCAATCTAGAACGAAGACGAATGAATCCGCCCAGTCCACTACCACGTGATAAGACGTCTATGCTATTAACAAAAGATTCCATACGACCTTCCCTACGCTGATTTGATTCTTATCGAGAGTGTGTGAAGTGCACGGCTAGGACTACAAAATAGCTAAACCGGAAGCCTCAATTCTCAATCGTTTTCCAGAAAATAGGGGTCCTTCTACATATACTTTCTATCGTTTCTAATATGCAATGAGTCGGCAGTCGAGCAAGTAAGACCCTTGTTTCGAAAGCGCAGGGTCTCTGGATCGAATCTCACTGCCGTTACTAATTCTTTTTCTGAGCTGTCTGCACCAATATTTGGTGGTTTGCTTCGATATCTGTGGTACATAATGAAATTGTGTAACGACCGTTATTGAACAATTTTGTTTCACAAAAGGCACACTGAATAAACAATGCACGTGCAAAAATTCGGCGTTCATTACATGTGCTGTATATCTCAATAATTATTGTTTTCCATGTTTCTATGATCAGTATCGTCTCGATTCGTGTAGTGCTCTGCAGGTTACAGATTATACTCGTCACAAACGTAGAGTCAATAATATAAGAAAATCACTACCCTGAGCCGGCCGCGGTGGTCTAGCGGTTCTGGCGCTGCAGTCCGGAACCGCGGGACTGCTACGGTCGCAGGTTCGAATCCTGCCTCGGGCATGGGTGTGTGTGATGTCCTTAGGTTAGTTAGGTTTAAGTAGTTCTAAGTTCTAGGGGACTTATGACCTAAGATGTTGAGTCCCATAGTGCTCAGAGCCATTTGAACCATTTTTTTTCACTACCCTGATTTGGTTGAAAGTTATCTGTCCTTTTTTTTCATTTCGAACTTCCGTAAGGAAAAGACCTTTTTACACTTTTTCAGAATAAACGATACGAAAATAAAAAATTAATAGGTAAATATTGATAATTTACCCATTAATAATAGGTCTGGTGTTAGAATTACGTTGAAAAAAAATCTAGCGACGGTGAAGTTCCATCCGGATACGGTTATGACTAAGGGTTTACTCGCTCGGGTGCAGTTACCCTACGAAGTACATAAGCACGACAAGAATTTTCAAACTGGTTTGCCTCGAAAAAGATTGAAAGTTACACCGTCCTGTTTACATATGTTGAAGTTTTAGTTGTGTCCTACACACCCTGTCAACATCAATTAAATCGGTTCTGGGAAGTTTGTACTGTCCCCTTGTAAGCACATCTCCACATCGTCCTCACGATAGCGGGTGGAAGAGAAGAGTGCCTTTTGTACGCCGGCAGGGCTCGCGAACTAATTCTACCGGCAATCCTCGCACCAGTCGAGACAAAACTCACAGTTTCCACCCAAAATGTTTTACCCCAGCAGACAGGCATCTGACTATAGATCTTTAAACTTTTGGCTTCCAACAATATAAAAAATATGTTACTTTAAAATTATTCACAGAATCAATCTTAATTATCACGACGAGCGATGAATACAAGAAGAAAATGGCAAAAAGTAAGCAATCAGTTGTTTTAAGGAGGTGATTTCACTTCAAAATATAATTTTAAAATTTTTCACAAGATTAATGTTTACTATCTTAGTAAGCAACGGATATAAAGAGAAATCGTCGAAAATTAAATAATAAATTGTTTTAAGGAGTTGGTTTCACTATGTAACCAGTGGTATATGTAATTTCCAACCACCTTTCATTTCATGTGATGTATTTGAAACCAGTTTCGCGTTTTTCCTGGTGACTGGCCCACATCTGGAAACTCTCATGAATTCATAATGCCTAAAAGAAATTATAGTCCTAAATAAAAAGCAAAAATGGGCCTAAAATTTAATAAAATTCTATCAGAATTACATACTGCTCCAGTCGTTTCATTTCGGTACCACTTCCCAAACCAATTACTATGTATTACCATATATAAACTCAAATACAGCCCGCCGGGTTAGCCGCGCGGTCTAACGCGCTGCTTCCCGAGCACGAAGCCATGCCAGTCACCGACACGAATCCACCCGGCGAATAAGTGTTAAGGTCCGTTGTGCTGGCCAGCCTGTGGATAGTTTTTAAGGCGGTTTTCCTTCTGCATCAGCGAATGCAGGCTGGTTCCCCTTATTCCGCCTCAGTTACACTACATCGGCGATTGCTGCGCAAAGACTGTCTCCACGTTCGTATGCACCATAATTACTCTACCACGCAAACATTTGGGTTACACTCGTCTGGTATGAGGCGTTCCAGACGGGGGGGGGGGGGGGGGGGGGGCTGAGCGTCCGCTGTGCCCGAACCGCACAATAACCCTGGGTTTGGTGTGCGTCTGCGGTGGAGTGGGTGGACTGCTGCGGCCTGTCGTGGGGTTGTGTACCACTGAGGGATACGGCGGGACGAAGCCTCTCCGTCGTTTCTAGGTTCTCGGCTCAATACACAATACACAACTCAAATTAGAATTTTGGTATACTTACTTTCACTGTCGATGATCTACTCAGTATGTTCACTAAAATAAAAGCCGGCCGTGGTGACCGAGCGGTTCTAGGCGCTTCAGTGTGGAACCGCGCGACCGCTGCGGACGCAGCTTCGAATACTGCCTCGGGCATGGATGTGTGTGATGTCCTTAGGTTAGTTAGGTTTAAGTAGTTCTAAGTTCTAGAGAACTGATAACCTCCGATGTTAAGTCCCATAGTGCTCAGAGCCATTTGAACCACTTTTGAACTAAAATAAATGAAATTTAGAAACTTGCAGTAACGTAGCACAATCTCCACGCTGATTGTTGCTTTGAACGGTGTAAATGACTGCTACCACGCAGTACATTCGAGGAAATGCCTCAGTGTACGACTAGATGTCTTACAATAGCATCGGTTTCATGCGGAAGGCACTGGTACTTGAAATAATAAAATGGTTGTTGGTACTCAGAGGGTTAAGGGAGACGAGCGCCTATCATCAAGCCTGAAGACGCAGCACGAAACGTGTTTCCCGTGACAGCAGACGCCTTTCAACTGCAGACAATTAACTCCAGAAAAGAATTTCTAACACTTAAGTTCACAGTAGGAGCTAAAAATTTGTTTTACAAAATCGCTTTTATCCTCTCTACATCGCTCATCGTCAGTTATTTTAATGCCCTAACGCTACATCTCATCTATTACTGACACAGTCTCATTTCCTACTGTAGTACACTCAGGCTCATCTAATTCATTTCACTTCATTCCATTATCCTCATATTGCCTTCTTTTATCACACCTCATAGCCTCTGTTCTAGAAATATCCATTTTGTTCAATTTCTGTTCAAGTCCTTTACCATCGTTGACAAAATTGCAGAGTAATTAGCATGCCTTAAAGCTTTTCTTTTTTGTTCTTGATGTTCAAACTATATTCCAAAGTTTTATTATGCTTCCTTTATTGCATTCCCTACGCACAGGTATGAAATCCATGCCGCAGTCCGCGCTCTCACCAACACACCACGGTTTCTTTGCCTTTGACATATCTGTCGCCACGCTTTTTACAGTCGCGCACTCGTTGTATGACCAGGCCAGCCTCCCCTAGCCGGCCTGTCAGCAGCAAACACACGGTACACGCGGCCGCCTCTCAATTAGCATGCAGATTTAGCAGGGCGACTGCGTGGCAGATAGCATCACGTGACCGGCGCCGCGTCTCTGATTAATTAAGTGTCCGGAACAGAGCACGCCCGGCTATTCAATTTGCAGCGAAACCTCCGGCTCTGTTGAAGAAGCGCTAATTACTGCCGATAGGACAAAAGGGATTAATGCGTAAAAATGCCAGCGGTTTCGAATGTCACCTACATACGAAGCGGCCGGTGGAAATCTGTTAAAAGTAATGCGTGATATTCTGTCAAGGCTTGAGATGATCTCTCTCTCTCTTTCTCTCTCTTTCTCTCTCTCTCTCTCTCTCTCTCTCTCTCTCTCTCTCCTTCTCTCTTTCGCTCTCCCATTTTAATATTATGACAAAAGCACTGAGTGCAACACAGTTACTGAGACAATAGATGCGTGCGCAGAGGATTAAGGTTTCTAATCGTAATCCATCCGCCTGTAACGCTGCGACTGTGGTGAGGTTGATCACGAATCACGACGCCTACGTCTGTGCTCATGACAGCCCTCTAGCATAGAAAGTGTGGTGTCACCGCCAGACACCACACTTGCTAGGTGGTAGCCTTTAAATCGGCCGCGGTCCGGTAGTATACGTCGGACCCGCGTGTCGCCACTACCAGTGATTGCAGACCGAGCGCCGCCACACGGCAGGTCTAGAGAGACTTCCTAGCACTCGCCCCAGTTGTACAGCCGACTTTGCTAGCGATGGTTCACTGACAAATTACGCTCTCATTTGCCGAGACGATAGTTGGCATAGCCTTCACCTACGTCATTTGCTACGACCTAGCAAGGCGCCATTATCATTTGCTATTTATCTTGTGATGCATGTACCGTCAGACCGATGTTCACCAATTATGGATTAAAGTTAAGTATTCCATCAGCTACGTACTTTTCTTGCTAGTATAACTCCTTTAACTGTTCCAGACCTCCCGCCAGCCTGCGTGAGCTTAAACGCGTGCCTTTCGGCTACCCGTCACTGTGGACTGGCTGTCTTGCCAGTCCACAACAGAAAGAAACCCAACATACACAAAAAAAAACAGCCGGCCGGAGTGGCCGTGCGGTTCTAGGCGCTGGAATCGAGCGACCGCTACGGTCGCAGGTTCGAATCCTGCCTCGGGCATGGATGTGTGTGATGTCCTTAGGTTAGTTAGGTTTAAGTAGCTCTAAGTTCTAGGCGACTGATGACCTCAGAAGTTAAGTCGCATAGTGATCAGAGCCACTTGAACCATTTGAACAAAAAAACACTGCGTATCACTGCAGGTTCCGGACACATTCTTAACGGTGAATTTTTTATCGTGCTATAATTTTTATTTCGAAATTTACACACATACAGAAAGCAACTGTACTTCGATATTCAGAGTATAGGCAGATGGGGAAGGCACTATGGACAAAAGACAGTGTGCTGGTCCCGGACGGTTCCAGCAATTGGTACTAGTTCTATTTTTTAAGATCACAACTACACCAGAATGAGGACGTTCAGAAGCTATAAAACTTCACAGTTCAGCCAGTGTAGTTTCGGTTTGCCAGCTTCTCTTCGGACCAACAGTCGCACCAATACGATAAGAATGAGCCCACGATATACTCTAGGCCCTTGCCGCACTCAAATGAGAGTAGTGGCTGCCTGATCATTACCGTTAGTAGAAAGTAGGACTGTTGATCGCTTATAGGAGCCACTGTTTGCAACAGTGCGTGCGTGACTATATGGCGCCCTTCCAGTGAGCCGATAAACTCCGCCATATGTTAAATCGCCGTCGCAACCACCACCCTTTTCGTTACTTCTATCGCTTCCACGTGGTTTCATCTCTCTCTGTAATAAGTATATGTTAGGATTCTCACATGAATTCAGCTTGTAACATTATGTGATTGCCTTATCATTTTAAATCATTCACTAATCGAGCAGTCGCTAGGAAACAGCTACAGTTAGCAAATAATGTTGCGAGAATGTAAAAGGTGAACGACCTGTGATTAACTTGTTTATTGTCGAAGCGCCGTCAAAGATGCATTGAGTTACTGACTCTGAAAACCGCGGCGCGAAAAACGGACAGAAGAACAACACTTTTACACATTCTTTTGATGTACGAGATATTCTCGATTAACAGTTACTCATTTTTTTCTTCCCTTGTCTCTTGTAACTTGTGTCGGGCGCGCATGTCTTGCCACCGTATTATTATTGTTCAAAATAACATTATTTTAGTGTAAAGTAAAAGTGCGATACTGCATAGCAGTAGATTTATTGTGCGACGTGTATGTGAAAACGTCAAAGGAATTATTTTTATTACGAGAAGAGAAGTGCCAGTCAAAACGGCATACGTGTTAAATCCTTCATTGCAGTGTAAGTACATCTATTAATTGCCATAAATTCAGAGTTAAATGGAACTGGTGTATGGACTATTTATTTAGTATAGAATGTATGTCTCACTCCTTCATGAAGTTATTTAATTTTCTTTATGTTTCTGCCAAATAGAGAGATCACAGTCACGAATTCTTTCGTCGAAATCGGACGGAAGTTGCATGCGGCGAAATATTTTCTCCGCGCCATATTCTACTGGTAAATACATGATAAACTACAGTCCCTTAGGAAATTCATGTTGAGCTATCCAAAAATAATTATATTTTGAATAGGCATTTACTCTCCTCCGCAATGCAACTTCCGACTGATCAGACGATCCAGCAGGAAACAGCCGCACACGATCGGCGTTCGCGAACATATTTCCACCGCTGATTATAGCTATGTGTTACAGCACAAAAGTTAACATATTGTTATAATTAGTGACTACGAACGGGGACATTTATAACTGTATGTTTATGTATACACATTACGTAAGCTCTCCTTCAAACTTTAAGCTCGGAATTGTAAACGCTTCGAAGTAAACCGCAATCGAAGTAAACACTCTAGAAACGAATTCACGGAATCCAGATACTGATGGCTCCAGTTATACTGATGTATCTTATTGTCTGTACACAGAGTGCATAGGAGTCTAATGATGGCATTATTGAGATGCTAAAACTGGTTGAGTAAAGAAAATAGCTTCTCAAAATACACGGCTGTTTGGTGATTTTCTTTGGTAAATATTTGACTGGCCGCTGTCCCGTGTGCACAATGGATCAATAGACTGTGTAACTTCATGGACACAAATTACGATGAGAAAGACCAACGGAGTCCTCAAATGGAAACAGTACAACTTATTAAGCATGTTACGCCAATATGTGCAACCAACAAAGACGAGTGCATTGGGGGCAAAATCAACTCGATTCCGTTACTTCCAGTAACAAACCCAGTACGTCGAGCAAAAGGAATTCCGCCACCGTAAAAGGAGTTATTGCATGACTTTTGACACCGCACTGTGAATATTTCTGCAAACATGGGAAAAAATGAGTTGCATATATGCCTACTTACTTTTATGGCATATATTTGATCCTCGGTGCAGAATGTGTGGTTTCTTTCTCAGTAAATTCAACTACTCTTCTTCCTAGCCACCTACGGAACTGAACAGCTGTGAAACCTGGAGCTCCAGATATAATCTTCTAAAGCTTGGATTTCCAATCGTCACTTAAAACTACAGCTCTAGAGAAGGGGAACTACGGAGCACTTGCTGTGGTACCTGCTGCCTCGCGTGGAGCTCTCAGCTACAAAAGGCCTTGAGGTTGCCCGCTTTTGAGTAATCTCCCATGGAACATGTACCCAGACATGCTTACTGTGAGTCGCTTATTTTTGCATTTTTTTTTTTTGCACTGTTCCTTGTGTCACGAATAAGAAATATTATTTAGTGAATATAAAGATAAAAAACGATTGTAAGTGTTACTCAGCTATTGATCCTGTCTGTCTGTCTGTCTCTCTCTCTCTCTCTCTTTCTCTCTCTCTCTCTGTGTGTGTGTGTGTGTGTGTGTGTGTGTGTGTGTGTGTGTGTGTGTGCGTGCCGGTCTCTCTCTCTCTCTCTCTCTCTCCCTCTCTCTCTCTCTCTCCCTCTCTCTCCCTCATACATACACACTCTCTTTCTGTTTCTCGAAGACTCATTTATTTCGTTCCTGTTGACGCAGAAGTACATGGTGCGTCTAACTGTACTCATCCCAGAAGCAGCGACATCAGAGGAAACATTTGTGTCAGGCACAGCAGATGAAAAGCATTTTCCTGCACGTACGTTATTCCCGACTACGTTGGACAATATGTGTCTATCATCATCTCAGTAACGCCGTTCTTGATATGTAGTGTGGAACTGGGAGACAGTTGAAGTGGAAGTGACTCGGAAACACGAGAAAGTTTGAAATGGGTGACATAATGGTGAGGCGGAAATGACATGACCAGATTTTAAATTACTGTAAAATATTTCCAGGGGCGGATGTGGGCTCTGACCCTAATTCATTGGTTTTGAAATGCAGATTTAAACTTACATAGAAGAAAGGTAAGAAATTAAGCAGATGAGAGCTAGATAAGATGAAAGAGACAGAGATTGTTGAGAGTTTCAAGGGGAGTATTAGACAATGATTGACTGAAAGAGGGGTAAGGAACTCAACAGGAAACGACTGGGTAGGCTCGACAGATGTAATTACGAAGGCAGCTGAGGGTCAAATAGGCAAAGAAGGCAAGACCGACTAGAGCTCCTTGGATAACACATGAGACATTGAACGTAAATGATGAAAAGAGAAATTATTTAAACGCAGCTAATAAGGCTGGCAAAGGTGAATACAGACATTTACAAATGAGACTGACAGGAAGTGCAAACTGGCACAGCCGGAATGGCTAAATGAGAACTGGGCCGTTGTAGAAGCAATCACGACTAGAGAAACGTATCTGCAGCAATAAGGATTTGACAAAGGTGTATGAGATCTGAGTCAAAGAAGATACCCTGGAGTTGACAACCTTCCTACAGATCTGTTAAGATACTTGGGAGCCGGCCGGTATGGCCGTGCGGTTCTAGGCGCCTCAGTCTGGAACCGCGTGACCGCTACGGTCGCAGGTTCGAATCCTGCCTCGGGCATGGATGTGTGTGATATCCTTAGGTTAGTTAGGTTTAAGTAATTCTAAGTTCTAGGGGACTGATGACCTCAGAAGTTAAGTCCCATAGTGCTCAGAGCCATTTGAACCAAGAGTGCCACACAGATTCAATATACACTACTGGCCATTAAAACTGCTACACCACGAAAATGACGTGCTACAGAAGCGACATTTAACCGACTGGAAGAAGATGCTGTGATATGCAAATGATTAGCCTTTCAGAGCATTCACAGAAGGTCGGCGCCGGTGGCGACACCTACAACGTGCTGACATGAGGAATTCCAACCAATTTCTCATACTCAAACAGCAGTTGACCGGCGTTGCCTGGTCAAACGTTGTTGTGATGCCTCGTGTAAGGAGGAGAAATGCGTACCATCACGTTTCCGACTTTGATGAAGGTCGAATTATACCCTATCGCGATTGCTGTTTACCATATGGCTACATTGCTGCTCGCGTTGGTCGAGATCCAATGACTGTTAGCAGAATATTGAATCGGTGGGTTCAGCAGGGTAGTACGGAACGCCGTGCTGGATCCTAACGGCCTCGTTTCACTAGCAGTCGAGATGGCAGGCATCTTATCCGCATGGCTGTAACGGATCGTGCAGACATGTCTCGATCCCTGAGTCAAAAGATGGGACGTTTGCAAGACAACAACCATCTGCACGAATAGTTCGACGACGTTTGCAGCAGTATGGACTATCAGCTCGGAGACCATGGCTGTGGTTACCCTTGACGCTGCATAACAGACAGGAGCGCCTGCGATGGTGTACTCAACGACGAACCTGGGTGCACGACTGGCAAAACGTAATTTTTTCGGATGAATCGAGGTTCTGTTTACAGCATCATGACGGTCGCATCCATGTTTGGCGACATCGCGGTGAACGCACATTGGAAGCGTGTATTCGTCATCGCCATACTGGCGTATCACCCGGTGTGATGGTATGGGGTGCCATTCGTTACACGTCTCGGTCACCTCTTGTTCGCATTGACAGCACTTTGAACAGTGGTCGTTACATTTCACATGTGTTACGACCCGTGGCTCTACCCTTCTTTCGATCCCTGCGAAACACTACATTTCAGCCGGCCGGAGTGGCCGTGCGGTTCTGGGCGCTACAGTCTAAAACCGAGCGACCGCTGCGGTCGCAGGTTCGAATCCTGCCTCGGGCATGGATGTGTGTGATGTCCTTAGGTTAGTTAGGTTTAATTAGTTCTAAGTTCTAGGCGACTGATGACCCGTGAAGTTAAGTCGCATAGTGCTCAGAGCCAATACATTTCAGCAGGATAATGCACGACCACATGTTGCAGGTCCTGTACGGGCCTTTCTGGATACAGAAAATGTTCGACTGCTGCCCTCGCCAGCACATTCTCCAAATCTCTCACCAACTGAAAACGGCTGGTCAATGGTGGCCGAACAACGCCAGTCACTACTCTTGAAGAACTGTGGTACCGTGTTGAAGCTGCATGGGCAGCTGCACCTGTACACGCCATCCAAGCTCTGGCTCCATGCCCAGGCGTATCAAGCCGTTATTACGGCCAGAAGTGGTTGTTACGGGTACTGTTTTCTCAGGATCTATGCACCCAGATTGCGTGAAAATGTAATCACATGTCAGTTCTAGAATAATATATTTGTCCAATGAATACCCGTTTATCATCTGCATTTATCCTTGGTGTAGCAGTTTTAATGGCCGGTAGTGTATTTTAATAATGGCATCACAGACCAGCAAATGCTCCTGAAACGTGTAGTGCCTTGATTATCGATGAGCTTCGGCCCAGACCAACAGGTGGCGCCAAATCTGCTGGCAGTTTTCTCACCGTGGGCGAGACAGCGCCGTGACCAGAGCCACCTGTGTCCACGAGATGGCGATTGGAGAGACCTTGTGTGATTTAGCGGGAAGCAGCGGGTCACCTAGGCAGAGCCAACACTAACAGAAAGACTCCTGCCGGCTGGCGGCATGGCGAGGGAACGAGACAGTGATGGGGCGGGCTTCGACCTCCCAACTGGGAGCACAACACGGGCACGGCACCGCCGACTGTGCAGAGCAGTGCCGACGGAAGCATGCCGGAGGTTTGGTTCCTGCTGTCCCCACAGTCTGGTGGGCTGGAGCGCCCTGGCAGTGCCGGGCGTTGTACCGTTTGACCTGTGCTTGTCTGCCCAGGTGAAGCACTCTTCTGCTATACTGAGAAGTTCTGAAGAATTTCTTGAACCCGCCATCCGGCAGAGCATATGGTCTCTTACGTATCTTCAAACATTTACTCCACTGCGTACATTACATTTGTCTATTTTAAGGGTCAGTTGCCACTCCCTGCACCAAGTGCCTATCCGCTGCAGGTCTCCCTGAATTTCACTGCAATTTTTTAATGCTGCAACTTCTCTGTATATTACAGCATCATCCGCGAAAAGCCGCATGGAACTGTCGACACTATCTACTATATCATATATATGTATATATATATATATATATATATATATATATATATATATATATATATATATTGTGAAAAGCAATAGTCCCATAACACTCCCCTGTGGCACGACAGAGGTTACTTTAACGTCTGTAGACGTCTCTCCATTGTGAACAACATGTTGCGTTCTGTCTGCTAAAAACTCTTCAATCCAGCCACACAGCTGGTCTGATATTTCGTAGGCTCTTACTTTGTTTATCAGGCAACAGTGCGGAACTGCATAGAACGCCCTCCGGAAGTCAAGGAAAATGACATCTACTTGGGAACTGTATCAAATATTTTCTGGGTCTCATGAACAAATAAAGCGAGTTGGGTCGCACACGATCGCTGTTTCCGGAATCCATGTTGATTCCTACAGAGTTTCAAAAGGAAGTTTCAAAGGAGTTACATGTTTGCACCTGTTACTATCCTTCAAAGTAGTCACCAGTGTTGTGTAGAAACCGTTGTCAGCGATGTGGAAGGTGTAGTATACCGTTAGCAGAGCCTGTTCTGTTGATGGAACGAATAGAGCGGTCTATTGCCTGTCAAATCTCTGGAATCGTTTTGAAGCGAATGCCACGAAATGGTTCCTTCATCTTCGGGATCAAATCAAAGTCACTAGGACTTAAGTCGTATTACTTTTAGTTTTTGGAGAATGACCTGCGACAAACTTTGCGAAAGAAGCGGCGACACTTTCTGCGCAACCCACCCAACATTTTGCACGACAATGCGCGGGCGCATACAGCGCAAGCTGTGGCTGCTCTGTTCGGAAGAAGGGACTGGGAAGTACTGTACCATCCGCCATACTCCTCGGACTTAAGTCCTTGTGACCTTGATTTGATTCCGAACATGAAGAAACCACTTCGTGGCATTCGCTTCACAACTGTTCCAGGGATTCGACAGGCAATAGACCGCTCCATTCGCATCGACAGAACAGGCTCTGCTAACGGTATACTACGCCTTCCACATCGCTGTCAACGGTGACTACTTTGAAGGACAGTAACAGGTGCAAACATGTAACTCTTTTTTGTGGGTTGTGAATAAACAGTTGCCACTATTTAAGTTCCAACCCTCGTATACTGAGTCATGAGTCTTCAACTGGTTTGATGCAACCCGCCACGAATTCCTCTCCTGTTCCAACCTATTTATCTCAGACTAGCTCTTACAACCTACGTCTTCACTTATTTGCTGGCTGTATTCCAATCACTGTGTTACTCTATAGTTTATACCCTCTACAGCTCCCTCTACTACCATGGGCGTCATTTCGTGATGTCTTAACAAATGTCGTATCATCCTGTACCTTCTTGTTGCCACTGTTTTCCATGTATTCCTTTCCTCGGTGATTCTGCGGAGAACCTCCTTATTCCTTACGTCATCAGTCCCCCTAATTTTTAACACTCTTCTATAGCACTATATCTCAAATGCTTAGATTCTTCTCTCTTCTGGTTTCCCCACAGTCCTATATTTAATAGTAGCAGAATTCTCTTCGTGAGGAATGCCCTTTTTGCCAGTGCTAGTCTGACTTTCATGTCCTCCTTGCTCCATCCGTCACTGGTTATTTTGATGCCTAAGTAGCAGAATTCCTTTACTTCCTGACCATCAATCCTGACCTGAAATGTCTCGCTGTTCTCATTTCTGCCAATTCGCTATATTCTGTACTCATTAGACTGTCAATTCCATTCAGCAGATAACGTAAATCTTCTTAACTTTCCCTCAGGACAGCAATTTCATCAGCGAATCCTTTCACCTTGAATTTTAATTCCACTCCTGGACCTTTCCTTTATTTCCATCATTGATTATTCGATGTACAGATTGAACAGTAGTATCGAAAGACTACATTCCTGTCTTACATCAGTTTTAATACGAGCACTTAGATCTTGGTCTTCCAGCAGTATTGATCCTTTTCGGTTGTTGTACATATTGTATATTACCCGTCCTTCCTTATAGCTTACCCCTGTTTTTCGCAGAACATCTTGCACCACTTGACATTGGCGAATGCTTTTGTCAGATAGACAAATCCTATGAACGTGTCTTCCTTCCATTATCAACCACAACACCAGAACTGCCCCTCTCGTACGTTTACTTTTCGTCATTAACACTCCCCAGCTTTCTTTTCCATTCTTCTGTATATTATTCTTTTCAGCAACTTCGACGCATGAGCTTTTAAGCGGATTGTGCGACAGTTCTCGCACTTGTCAGATCTTGCAATCTTTGTAATCGTTTGGATAATGGTTTCTCGAAAGTCAGTGGTGTATCGCCGGAATCGGCGGCGACGCGTGAAATTGTGTGCCGGATCAGGACTCAAACCCGGGTTCTCCTGCTTATTAGGCAGTTGCGTTAGCCACTGCGCCATCCAGACACAGTGTTTATCGAAAATGCACGGACTGCCTCTGCACGCTGCTCGACTCGGTGGGCAATGAGTCCACAACCTTCAGTCCAGACGTGCGATATCGTTCTCTCTCGTGTGGGAGTGTGGTGGATGTCGACGGGAACTGCGGATATGTGGCGCTACTTGGGAATGTAAGCCGGCCAAGGAGCGTGCCTAGACAGTGCGAACATTTGCGATAAACAGATTTCGGGGCGAGTCTGTGTACAACGCAACTGCCTAGAAAGCAGTAGACCACATAGTCCTAGTCCGGCTCACATTTTCACTCGTCGCCGCCGATTCCGCAGAAAGCCTTGACGCAGCCGATATCAGTCCCCTCTCTTTCCTTTCCTTTCTACCCTCTCCACCTTAAATTTACATAATAGTCATTTTGTGGCCACTTCCCCCAATGATTTCAGAAACTAGGATGGAATATTATTTATCCCTTTCGCCTTATTCTATTTCAAGTCTTTTAAATTCTGATTTTAATACTGGATCCCCTACTTCTTCTAGATCGACTCCTGTTTCTTCTTCTGTCACATCATCAGACAAGTATTCCGTCCATAGAGGCCTTCAGCGTACTTTGCCAACCTATCTGCTCCCTCCTCTGCACTTAACAGTGCAATTTCCATTGTACTCGTTATGTAGCCATACTTGCTTTTAATTTTACCGGAAGTTGCATTGAATTTTCCATATGCTAAGCCAGTCTTTCCGACAATCATTTATTTTTCTGTGTCTTCACATTTTTCACGCAGCATTTCGCCTTAGGTTCCCTGCACTTCACTTCGTTCTTATTTCATTCTCATGTTTCTTGATTTCTGTTCTACTGAATTTCTCTGAACATTTTTGTACTTCCTTTTCTCATCGATCAACTGCAGCATTTCTTCTGTTGCCAATGGTTGCTGCGCAGTTACCTATGTTCCCCTTTACAACTACCAGAACTGCCCTTTTTACAAATTTCTATCCATCTTCAACTGAATAGCCTACTGAGCTACTTCTTATTGTAGCATCTATAGCCTCAGAGAAAATTAAGCGTGTCTCTACATTCCGTGGTAGTTTCGTGACCCACTTCCTCGCCCATTGATTCTTCACGACTAAACTTCTTCATGACTTAAACTTTGGCCTCTTCTTTGTGCGTCTAGGGAGCCTGCATAGTCGGTTCGCTAGACAAACAGTCAAACAAGACGGTCGCGGCGCTTATGTCCTCTGACGCGTTGTCGTCGTAGAGGGAGGTCCGGTCAGCCTGCGATTGGCTGACTTTTTCTCACAGCCTTCTCTTCCCTGTCGTTCCAGACTGGCGTGCCGGCGCTTGACTTTACGCCGCAACGTTCCTCCCCGCCCCCTCCCCTCCCAAAGCGACGGACCGTCGTCGTATAAGAAGAACAGAGGGGGAGAAAGGTGCGTGGCCGCTCTGAGGACTGGAAGCTGTGTCTGCTGGGGTCAGTCTTCTGGTCGTACCCCGCCATCCGGCCTTCGCTCTGGTGCAAACGTTCCCCAGAAAACGTCCAGAAGGGCACGCGTCTACCTCCTGAGGCCCACAGCAAGATGGAAAAGGTGTCGGCTGCTGCGGCGTCTGCGGGTCCAGCTCCTTCTGTAGGACGAGAGAAGGCGGAAGAGGCGAAGGCTCCGTCTCCAAGGTGTCGTTCCGCAGTGTCGTTATAACACCCTCTACCAGCTGCTGTGGCCGCGCTGTCCTCGGGATCCTTGAATCTTGGGGAGGAGATACCTAAGGATCACTGTGCGCATGACAGAGGCGAATTTGACAGTGATGTCGGCGCTATAATCCGTCTGGGCCTGAAATGAGATACATACATGTACCACGTCGACGAAGGATCTCGCCTCGCGCCCACCGACTGCTGCCGCTCAAAACCCTGAAAAACGTAATATCAAGCGGCACGAAGCGATACTTGCAATCTTCCTTCGGCGCCGGATGCTGAGAAGGGCGGGGGAGCTGGGGCAGTGTCCGATGGTGGAGGCCGTGAGGCAATTCCGCCGGCGATGGTCCATCTCGTGGATGCGAACGATAGGAGACGAGAAACAGTTGCAATGCTTGTTCCCTGGTGTGTGCGGTGCGAAATTTGAGCATCTGCTGCTTGAAGGTTCCTGCGGACAAAACGTTCCACTTCGCCGTTTTACTGTGGATTGAGCGGTGCACTAGTTAGATGCTGTATGTCATTGCGTTTACAGAATGTTTCAAATTCATTTGACCCGAATTGAGGGCCGTTGTCCGACAATATGACTTCAGGCAAACGTTAGAGCCAAACAATAGAGGGCGAGGTCTGAATTGTAGTAAGTTCCTATGGGACCAAACTGCTGAGGTTATCGGTCACGACGCTTATGACCTCTTCACATAGGGGCCACTGCTGTCGCGTTGTCGTCCTGTAGGGAGGTCCGGTCAGCCTGCGACTGGCTGACTTCTTACAGCCTTCTCTTCGCTGTCGTTCCCGACTCGCGTTCCGGCGCTCGACTTTACACCGGAACACTCTTCATCATTAAATTGCGATCTGAGTCTATATCTGCTTCTGGGTACGTCTTACAACCAAGTATCTGATTTCGGAATATCTGCTTGTCCATGATGTAATATTCCCGTACCTCCCCTCCCCGTCGGCCATTTCCAAGTGTACCTGCTCCTCTTGTGATTCCTCAACAGAATATTCGCTATGTAATAGTGATGCCATAATGTTCATTATTTGAAGATGGTCGTAGTAGGTGGTGTTGAGTGTGGCATTTCTGTGCCAAATGGTCCATTGTTCTTTTTGTATTAACAAACTAGCTTCTAACCCTCTCTCCCTTTATGTAAGAAATCCACCTGCTTGGGGTCTAGTTTTATTTAGGATGCAATTAATGGGCAATAACTTATCACAATTTTCTTATTTATGAGCCAAGATGCCCGCAGGGTGGTACACTTACAACAATGTTTACCTAGATGTCCGAATGCTTTTAGCCTGACGTGATAACTACCATCTTCTTTGCCGAGGGGACTGACCGCGTGGTTTGAGGCGCCATGTCACGGATTGCTCGGCCTCTCCCACCGGAGGTTCGTGTCCTCTCTCGGGCGTGGGTGTGTGTGATGTTTATAGCCTAAGTTAATTTAAGTAGTGTGTAAGTCTAGGGTCCGATGACCTCAGCAGTTTGGTCCCTTAGAAATTCACATACATTTTTTTAGCCTCTTCATTACCGTAATTTATTACCTAAAAATGGCGTCCGCCCTCTCACACTGGCAGTGTGCTCCTATTGGTCCCCGACCCTGAACTGCGAAGTTATCAGCACCCATACAAAATTCCAATCTTTACACAGTACAATCTCGCCACGTTCATGAATGATGATGAATTGATGAGGACAACACAAACACCCGGTCCCCGGGCAGAGAAAATCCCCAACCTGGCCAAGAATCGAACCCAGGACCCCCTGATCCAGAGGCAGCAACGCTAATAACTAGACTACGAGCTACTGACCCCGATTACCAGATCCTCACCACTTCCCCTCCAGGATACCCATCAGCCTGAGACGACACGGCATTTGCACTCTGTAGCTCGGTCGACAACAGCAGCGTTGGGATGTGCAGATTCAGGTGATAATGTCAATATCGTTTGTTTTTTTTTTCGCTATTGCCAGCAGAATCTCTCTGCCAGTCTGCTTTTTATGCCCTCCTTGGTGCGTCCGTCATGGATTAGTTTGCTGCCTATGTAGAAGCTACCTACCCCTTCTTCTTGATCACCGATTTTGATGTTACGCTACGGTCGCAGTTTCGAATCCTGCCTCGGGCATGGATGTGTGTGATGTCCTTAGGTTAGTTAGGTTTAACTAGTTCTATGTTCTAGGGGACTAATGACCTCAGCAGTTGAGTCTCATAGTGCTCAGAGCCATTTGAACCATTTGATGTTACGTTTCTCGCTATTCTCGTTACAGCTCTTTGGTCTTTTCATCGTTTTGCAGTTTATTCTCAATCCATATTCTGTACTCATTCGATTGTTCCATCCATTCACGGATCTCGTAATTCATCTTCACTTTCAACGAGGATAGCAATGCCATCAGCAAATTTCATCATTGATATCCTTTCACATTCAATTTCAATCCCACTCTTGAATCTATCTGATATTCCCGCCATTGCTTCTTCGATGTTTATGTTAAACAATAGGGGCGAGTGCTACATCCCTGCCTTACACCGTTTTTAATCCGAGAAGGTCGATCTTGGTCTTCTAATTTCCTTGTTCCCTTTTGGTTCCTGTACATATTGTGTATTATCCGACTTCCCCTACAGCTTTCCCCTATTTTTCTCAGAATTTCGAACATATTGCACAATTTCCCATTGTCAAATGCCCTTTCCCAGGTCCACAAATCTTATGAAGGTGTCTTGAGTTTTCTAAAGTCTTGCCTCCATTATTAACGGCAACGTCAGAACTGCCTCTCTGGTGCCTTTACATTTCCTAAAGCGAAAATGTTCGTCATCCAACAAATCCTCAATTTCCTTTTCCATTTTCTTGTGTATTATTCTTGTTTGCAACTACAGCGCTTTAGCTCTTACGTTAATTGTGCGATAATTCTTGCACTTGTGGGCTTTTGCTGTCTTCCGAATGTTTCTTCGCATGTCTGATGGTAAATCGCGAGGCTCATGCATTCTATGAACCAACGTGTATAGCCGTTTCCTTGCAAAGGGCGACATACAAAATAATCGATCTTCTTCAGTACAGAAAATCCCAAGTTTATACTACATAGAGAGTACAAGCGAAGTAGGTAGCGTTGACGCTGCTATCCAGCTGGGTAATTACTCGTTCAGTATCCTGATATAGTCTTCATCTTCCGTTAACGATATTGGCATGAATAGTGAAAACTATTGTTATCAGTGTTCGTTTGCTGTCGATTGTGATGAGAACAGCCCTATGACTGAACTGCTCGCTGTTACTCACTCTTTGCCCTAGCTAGATTCATAAGGAATCGTTAGTCCGTTATACCAATTTCTGTTGCTGTTGATATTGCACGGTACTCATCTGACCAGAAATCCTTGTCTTCTTTCCATTACACTTTACTGACGCCCACTGCATCTAGATTGAGCCTTAACTTTTCCCTTTTCGGATTTTTTGTGTTCTCTACCACGTTCAATCTTCTGACATTCCACGCCCCGGCTCTTAAAGCGTTATCCTGTCCTTGGGTCGTTGGTTACTCAATCTTCTTCTCATGGTAATCTCCCTCTGGCTATCTCCTTCCAGAGATCAGAATGGTGGACTAGTCCGGAATGTTTTGCCGATGGAGAGATCATTATAACACTTTGGCAATTGCAGGCCACATGTCCTTTGAATACACGTTGTGTTTCTTCAAAGTAGTGGTCTGCATGCCTTCTGCATCCTCGTGCCGATGTTCATTCTTGATTCTTCCGCTTTTTGGGGGCAGTTTCCCATCTCAAGGGCAAGATAGTGCCCTGAACCCTGAACCTCTGACCGCTCTTCCACCCTCATTGACTATGCCGTTGGCAGTATGAGGCTGACTTCTTATGCCAGAAGTCTTAAGCAGCCGTCAGTTGACAATCCACGCCATGACCAACCCGACTGAGGTGGTGCCATAGATTCTCAATTGGATTGAAATCTGCAGATATTGGTGGCTAGGAGAGTATGATAAACTCGTCCTGATGCTCTTAAAACTATGCACACACACTACGAGCTGTGTGACATGTTGCATTAGTCTACCAGTAGACGCCATCTGGCCGAGGAAAAAAACAAACTGCATGTACGGGTGGATATGTTCCCCAAGGATAGATGCATACTTTTGTTGATCCATTGTGCCTTCCAGAATGACGAGATCACTCTTTGGACGGTAGTTGTAGGATGTTTGCTTTCAGTCGTTTCGTGCCGTACACGCCGTTGGTCATATCCGATGGAACATAAAACTTGATTCCCCTGAAAAGGTCACCTGTCGCCATTAAGTTGACGTCCATTTGAGGTATTGGCTTGCAAATTCCAGACTTAGTCGCCAGTAAGCAGCAGTCAACATGGGTCCATGAACCTTACGCCTGCTGTGGAGGCCCAGATGCAGCAACGTTTGCTGAAAGATCGTTGAGGAGACGCTGTTGGTAGTCTCTTGGTTCATTTGGACGATCAGTTGTTCAACAGTTGCACATCTATTCGACTGTACACATCTCTACAGCTATGAGTTACTCCTGTCATCTACGGCCTCTGGAGCTCTAAACTTCAGTGCCAGTTTTGAATAGCGCCATTTTGCTATGTACAGTATACTACACTCCTGGAAATTGAAATAAGAACACCGTGAATTCATTGTCCCAGGAAGGGGAAACTTTACTGACACAATCCTGGGGTCAGATACATCACATGATCACACTGACAGAACCACAGGCACATAGACACAGGCAACAGAGCATGCACAATGTCGGCACTAGTACAGTGTATATCCACCTTTCGCAGCAATGCAGGCTGCTATTCTCCCATGGAGACGATCGTAGAGATGCTGGATGTAGTCCTGTGGAACGGCTTGCCATGCCATTTCCACCTGGCGCCTCAGTTGGACCAGCGTTCGTGCTGGACGTGCAGACCGCGTGAGACGACGCTTCATCCAGTCCCAAACATGCTCAATGGGGGACAGATCCGGAGATCTTGCTGGCCAGGGTAGTTGACTTACACCTTCTAGAGCACGTTGGGTGGCACGGGATACATGCGGACGTGCATTGTCCTGTTGGAACAGCAAGTTCCCTTGCCGGTCTAGGAATGGTAGAACGATGGGTTCGATGACGGTTTGGATGTACCGTGCACTATTCAGTGTCCCCTCGACGATCACCAGTGGTGTACGGCCAGTGTAGGAGATCGCTCCCCACACCATGATGCCGGGTGTTGGCCCTGTGTGCCTCGGTCGTATGCAGTCCTGATTGTGGCGCTCACCTGCACGGCGCCAAACACGCATACGACCATCATTGGCACCAAGGCAGAAGCGACTCTCATCGCTGAAGACGACACGTCTCCATTCGTCCCTCCATTCACGCCTGTCGCGAGACCACTGGAGGCGGGCTGCACGATGTTGGGGCGTGAGCGGAAGACGGCCTAACGGTGTGCGGGACCGTAGCCCAGCTTCATGGAGACGGTTGCGAATGGTCCTCGCCGATACCCCAGGAGCAACAGTGTCCCTAATTTGCTGGGAAGTGGCGGTGCGGTCCCCTACGGCACTGCGTAGGATCCTACGGTCTTGGCGTGCATCCGTGCGTCGCTGCGGTCCGGTCCCAGGTCGACGGGCACGTGCACCTTCCGCCGACCACTGGCGACAACATCGATGTACTGTGGAGACCTCACGCCCCACGTGTTGAGCAATTCGGCGGTACGTCCACCCGGCCTCCCGCATGCCCACTATACGCCCTCGCTCAAAGTCCGTCAACTGCACATACGGTTCACGTCCACGCTGTCGCGGCATGCTACCAGTGTTAAAGACTGCGATTGTGCTCCGTATGCCACGGCGCACTGGCTGACACTGACGGCGGCGGTGCACAAATGCTGCGCAGCTAGCGCCATTCGACGGCCAACACCGCGGTTCCTGGTGTGTCCGCTGTGCCATGCGTGTGATCATTGCTTGTACAGCCCTCTCGCAGTGTCCGGAGCAAGTATGGTGGGTCTGACACACCGGTGTCAATGTGTTCTTTTTTCCATTTCCAGGAGTGTATAATCACGGTAGTGCGTGAACAGTTTACAAGCAGCTGCTTCCACCCTTTGTTCAAAGGCAATGTTCATGCCCTTTTGGATGTCAGGTAAGTCGCTGTTTCCACATTGTGGCACACTGTTTCTCAAACCCCTGATTATTGTACGATGACGTCGAATGTAGTCGGTGATTATATTAGTGTGACTAGATCCTTCAGTATGTGTACCATGATTGGTTGCAATCATTCCAGTTTAGTAGGACCTTCTTACAAATAGCTTTGTCCACGTACATACGTGCACCATATTTCAAACATATTTGTACAAATAGTTCAGCTGTGTCTCTAGCAGTTTTGCCCCGTCAGTTCAACGTTAATGACGGCATATCTCCTGAACTACATGTCGTGCAATGATATAAGTTTGTAGGTACATTCAGCAGCATATACGGACACTGTCTGCGAAATGTTTGCAAATAGATTTAGTAGCAAAGAAGTAATGCATTTAAACATCATGGAGGATGCGGCAGTTTTTTATGCATCTCCTTACTTGTCATGTCTCACGAACTATTTGTCGTACAGTCACATACCTTTGCAGCTACATTCAGTGGTGTAACTGAATACTGTATGAAAAATGTGCCGTGAATGCAGTTTGTAGTAAAGACGTAACAATTAAAATGTCGTGCCTGATGTGGCGGTTTTGCTGCAAGAACAGCGAAAATGTAGTAAGCGACAAACTTTTTTCCTTCCATTCATACATTTTTATAATATACAGGGCTAACAGTTCTTCGCTGTCATGCAGAAATGATAAGAACCCACCATGTAGAATGAGTTTACCGCCATAGTGAAATAATGTGGGATGAGTTTGCTGTTGGACGATTGTTGAATTGTAATGTAACAATTTCAGAAAAGAGAGAGGAGTGCTGGCGACCACAAGCAAACAGCATTTCAAAATCAGGATGATGCAAACACTATGAGGAAGAGTATATAGAATATTGAACTTTTAATGGAAGACTTGCCCATAGCAAGATTATGGGAAAAGGGATACTTTGGAAATGCGACTGAGAAGTTAATTCTCTTGTGAGCACAAACGAAAACTGGCAACGGTTGGGAGAGTGTTAAGCTGACGACATGACCCTCTGTATCCACATCCAGTCACCCCTAAGGGCTGAGAATGACATAGCGGCCTGTTGGTACCATTTGGCCTTCAAGACCTGTTCGGATGGTGTTTGTTTGTTTTGCATTATTTGTTTGTGAGCAAAAATATAACTTCCTGCCATATACGTCTCACGAATTCTTGAACACGTCATTTGTGAATGTACCAGAAGATCCGTCTTCTGTGTGAAATCTATAATGCAATGACAGTTGTGATGTACAGCATATTAAATACGATTTAAGTAGTAGGGTAAGGGCGTTTTGATATCAAATTGATATGCAAATTAATTAAATTGATCAATTAATCACCCCCACCCCTGCCCACTCCTGCCCACCTCTGCCCCCAATCACGCACACCCCCACACCCAGATGACGTCATGTGGTTTTCTCAGCTGCATGTGTGCCCCAGCCCCTCCTTCCCCTTTCCCCCTCCCCACCATACTACTCTCTTGGTGGGAATTTTTAATTCTGGCAGGAACTTCGAATTTTGGCGGGAATTTCTTTGTCCCAAGGCTGTGATGACATCCCACCCGACTCCCTCACCTGGCAGTTTCCGGAAAATTATAATTGGTAGTACCCTTTCAGGGCCTCGAGCCCTTCTTGTAAGCACAGAATTCAGCATGTGTTTCTTTCAAACTTATTGGCAGTACATTGGTTTTCGCCGGCACCATACTGTTCGAAGCTGTCTACATGCACACTGTTAGTACATTGATCCTCTGCAATGTCTCTATACACATCTTTTAACACAAGGCAGCCATCTGTTCAGTCTTTCCAACACAATGGACAGTACCATCTGTAGATCGAAAAAATTTTTAACGGTGGGTTGCTGTAGATAAACGGATGTGTCACCTGATTTCACACGGAGTGCAGAGTCATAGTACACTGTTGTAATGGATACAGTTAGAGCACCACAGTAAATGTCCGGAGGAGGAAGGCTCGGGTGATACTCGGCGGTCAATTGCTGCATGATACACGCTTTTGAGCGACAGAGTTCATCCCATTCCACCTCCGTAAACCGCACTTTAATACTTTTAGCTGAATTCTCGATCTCTATCACAATACGCTTCTCTCTGTCTGTGGTTGCTTCTATACCAATATGTAAACGTTTCGAACCACTAGCAGTTAAATTATACACTGAAGAGAAGAGTAGTGGTGTACAGGGCTTAATTGGTATCGTCTCATCCACTACATTCTCACCCTGTCCATGCAGTATCACTGGAATATTCTGCGATGGCACATATGTTGGAGGCCAGTACCGACATACGTCATGCTGATTAGGACCCCAGGTGCACTTCAGCGAGTCAGGGGCTGGCTGGGTATCTTCAACTGACAATAACAGCTGATTGTCCTGCTCCATCAAGCTGACCAGGTGAACGACATGATCCCAGGATGCTGCCGCTGCTGCGGGTCCCGATGGGCTGGGACACGTCGCTGTTGTAGACCCCGACAGGCTAGAGGACGTCGCATCCGCTGATGAGCAAAGAAGAAGAACCGTTACAAGCGATGATAGAAGTACAAAGACCCTCACACGGCAGTAAACACAGACATTAAGCAAGGGCTACTTACGCTTCTTTAGCTTCTTCGTATTCAGTTGCTGCTGTGGCTGAACGGTCTGACGATATCGACTGGCACTTCATTCTGGGTGACCGACTGCAACTGGGGCTGCAGAGCTGCTGGGCCTGCCTTATACGCAGTTGTGATCGGATGCTGCGTTCCTATTGGCTACTGCCAATTCCAAGCACCTCTGGCGGTTTAATTATGTTACGGGGGTACACTTGGGCTTCTTGTCCAGGATGACCAGGGTTCGAGTACCGGAAAGGGTACTTCCAATTTTAATTTCCCGCCAACTCCTGGGTGGGGGTGGGGTGGGGTGGGATATCAGCATAGCCCTGGGACAAAGAAATTCCCACCAAAATTCGAAATTCCCACCAGAATTCAAAATATCCGCCAATAGGGTAGGTTGGTGGGGAGGAGGGAGGGGGAGGAGGGGGTTGGGAAACACGTGCAGCTGAGAAAACACATGACGTCATCTGGAGGCGTGGGTGGGCGCGGTTGGGGTGGGGTGGGCGGGGGTGGACGAGGGCGCGGGTGGTTAATTGAACAATTTAATTAATTTGCTTATCAATTTGATATCGGAATTACGATACAAAAGCCCTTACCCTGCTACTGATGTACCTCCCACCATGCTGTGCACAGTGGCTTGTGGAGCGTGTGTTTAGATACAGGCTGTTATCTATAGAAGGATTTCAGCAGCAGTAGGCAATGGAAATGAGCTTTCGGCGTCATTGGCCGGGAGGCCCCTTACGGGGCAGGTCCGGCCGCATTGGTGCAGGTCTTATTACATTCGACGCCACATTGGGCGACCTGCGAGCCGGATGGGGATGAAATAATGATGAATACAACACAACACCCAATCCCTGAGTGGAGAAAATCCCCGACCCAGCCGGGAATCGAACCCGGGCCGCTTAGGACGGCAGTGAGCTGTTGGGGCGGACAGTAGGGTGTAGTGATTTGTAGGGACTGGCAATTGACTATCACCGTAAATAAATGAGACTTGCAACGTATAAATTGGTGCAGACATCCATCACGATCATGTTAATTTTTGGTCATTGTTGTGGAGGAAATCTTAATCCGCCCTCGTTGTTAAGAGATGCTTCATTAAAAACTACAGCTTATTCGAGACATACATTCCAAAATCAGTGATGACGAATGTTAGGAATGCATATGTTGTAACCCATATTAACAGCCACTAACAGGCGTTTGGATATTTTTGATCAAATAATTTGCCAGGTGCATGTATTGATTTTGTCCACTTATTGGACTTCCATCTACTAGGAAGTTGCTAAATCTTTTCACAATTCTGGATCTAAATTCGTGTTTTTTTCGCTAAAACAAATCAGTGCAATCAGGCACATCAGATGCCAAATGGTGTGCAGGCATAGGTGCGGAAGGACCATCATCTTCGGCACTCTGTCCTTCACGAAAATTCAAAAATGATTCAACGTTCTTTTAACTTCCCTTTCGATGTCAGTTCTGTCTGGTAATGATCCAGCACTACGCAGCAATGGCTGACAGGAGGGATTGAAGAAGCTTGGAGTATTGATTTTTTGCATCTTCATTGTGTTGTGAGAGTGGAATATAGTCCAACGTGATACAAAATGCTCCTGTAATTAAATTATTTCCTTTCCATTTCTGTGTAATTTTTAGGAGACGAAATGCGTTAAGCAACGTCAAAACGTTGCTGTTGATTCCTAGAGGTTTTTAGGCTACAGTACCTCGAAACGAGTACACTTTCAGTGGGTAGAAAATCCCTCGAACATCTCAAAATTGCCAATCAGGTTTTTTCTTCTTTTAACACGGCCTGTAACTCGCCAGTGGAGTGCTGGCAGAAGATCGTTGTTTCGTGCAAGGGGGGAACGTAGCGAGAGGCTGCTGGAGTAGGAGCCAGCAGTAGCGGTGACGGCAGCGAGCTATGGTGGAGTATTAACAGCATCTCATTAACCGAATTAAAAGTTTATTAGAGCACGAATCTGTGTGGAGGTGGGGGTTGGGAAGCCAACATCTGTCAAGGCAGTGCATGATCTTGACCTACCTACACGCATGTGGTGGTGCCAGCAGCGGGTTCGATGTGTACTTACAGTGGCGAGTCGTGTCGACAGTGGCTGTGACTGAAGATGGATTATGTTGTCACTCTCACTATAGAAGCCGCGTTCGGCGTGGTGCGGTGCAGACTTTTGCACGTTGAATACGGTTCGGGATATCCCCTGCTGCATTTTTTTTTTTTTGAGGGGTTTTAAATAAGCAACTAATTTTTTTATCATCATCATCATTTAAGACTGATTATGCCTTTTAGCGTTCAGTCTGGAGCATAATCACCCTTATACAATTACTCCATGCTCCCCTATTCAGTGCTAACATTGGTGCCTCTTCTGATGTTAAGCCTATTACTTCAAAATCATTCTTAACCGAGTCCAGGTACCTTCTCCTTGGTCTACCCCTACTCCTCCTACCCTCTACTGCTGAACCCATGAGTCTCTTGGGTAACTTTGCTTCTCCCATGCGTGCAAGATGACCCCACCATCTAAGCCTGTTCGCCTTGACTGCTACATCTGTAGAGTTCATTCCCAGTTTTTCTTTGATTTCCTCATTGTGGACACCCTCCTGCCATTGTTACCATCTACCAGTACCTGCAATCGTCCTAGCTGCTTTCATATCCGCAACCTCAACCTTATTGATAAGGTAACCTGAATCCACCCAGCTTTCGCTCCCATACAACAAAGGTGGTCGAAAGATTGAACGGTGCTCGGATAACTTAGTCTTGGTACTGACTTCCTTCTTGCAGGAGAGAGTAGATCGTAGCTGAGCACTCACTGCCTAAGCTTTGCTACACCTCGCTTCCAGTTCTTTCACTATGTTGCCATCCTGTGAGAATATGCATCCTAAATACTTGAAACCGTCCACCTGTTCTAACTTTGTTCCTCCTATTTGATACTCAATCCGTTTATATCTCTTTCCCACTGACATTACGTTCGTTTTGGAGATGCTAATCTTCATACCATAGTCCTTACATTTCTGATCTAGCTCTGAAATATTACTTTTTCAAACTTTCAATCGAATCTACCGTCACAACTAAGTCATCCGCATATGCAAGACTGCTTATTTTGTGTTCACATATCTTAATCTCACCCAGGTAGTATATTGTTTTCAACATATGATCCATAAATAATATGAACAGTAGCGGAGATAGGTTGCAGCCTTGTCTTACCCCTGAAACTACTCAGAACCATGAACTCAATTTACCGTCAACTCTAACTGCTGCCTGACTATCCATGTAAAGACCTTTAATTGCTTGCAAAAGTTTGCCTCCTATTCCATAATCTCGTAGAACAGACAATAACTTCCTCCTAGGAACCCGGTCATATGCCTTTTCTAGATCTATAAAGCATAGATACAATTCCCTGTTCCACTCGTAACACTTCTCCATTATTTGTCGTAAGCTAAGGATCTGCTCCTGACAACCTCTAAGGGGCCCAAACCCACACTGATTTTCATCCAATTTGTCCTCAACTAATACTCGTACTTTTCTTTCAACAATACCTGAGAAGATTTTACCCACAACGCTGATTAAAGAGATACCTCTGTAGCTGTTACAATCTTTTCAGTTTCCATGTATAAAGATTGATGTGATTCGTCCAGTCTGATGGAACCTGTCCCGACTCCCACTCCATTTCAGTTATCCTGTGTAGCCATTTAAGACCTAACATTCCACTGTATTTGTTGAGCCGGCCTGAGTGGCCGTGCGGTTCTACGCGCTACAGTCTGGAACCGAGCGACCGCTACGGTCACAGGTTCGAATCCTGCCTCGGGCATGGATGTGTGTGATGTCCTTAGGTTAGTTAGGTTTAATTAGTTCTACGTTCTAGGCGACTGATGACCTCAGAAGTTGAGTCGCATAATGCTCAGAGCCATTTGAACCATTTTGTCCGCAACTCGTGGTCGTGCGGTAGCGTTCTCGCTTCCCGCGCCCGGGTTCCCGGGTTCGATCCCGGCGGGGTCAGGGATTTTCTCTACCTCGTGATGACTGGGTGTTCTGTGCTGTCCATAGGTTAGTTGGGTTTAAGTAGTTCTCAGTTCTAGGGGACTGATGACCATAGATGTTAAGTCCCATAGTGCTCAGAGCCATTTGAACCATTTGATGAGTTCCGACTTAATTTCATCCACCATAGCCGCTTTATTACACTGCAATTTCTTATAGGTGACAGTAATGGTAAAAGGACGTTATAGCTTTTGTGGTTTTTGAACTTTTGTTAGATGGTAAGCCGTCCGCTGTGGTCGAGCGGTTCTAGTCCCTTCAGTCTGGAACCACGCGGCTGGTACGGTTCGAATCCTGCCTCGGGCATGGATGTGTGTAATGTCATTAGGTCAGTTAGGTTTAAGTAGTTCTAAGACTATGGGACTGATGACCTCAGACGTTAAGTCCCATAGTGCTTAGAGTCATTTGAACCATTTTTTGTTAGATGGTAAGAAGGTGTGAATTCCACATTCGTTTTGTCCCAAGGGTTAGTCCTGTGCCATGAATTTGCAATTCGTGGCACAGCTCGCTTCCTGCCCTGCCCGACTAGCTCTGTTAGCTTCCACTTGTGCTAGCGCTTGGTTAGGGGGCGCTATTGACGGCGTTTGCGGCGCTGCTGGCGCCACTCTGAGACAAGATGGTACAGTGCAAAACGGGAGCAGGAATCTTACGTTCACCAGTGGGTAAGCGGGACCGAGGAGTTGGTCCTTGGACTGCGAACAGTGTCACAGGGTGGACTCCATTCAGATGATGGCAAGGAACGGCTGTGAGAGTTGTCAGGGGCCCTCCTGATGCTGTATGTGACGTCAGTAGGCTGTCCACGTAGCCTGCTGAAGAGTGCAGTCTAGCGGTGGAGGGTGTCTCCAACCTGGTACACCAAGGAGCTGTCTTGGGATCCTCATTAACGGTCAGTGTGAGACGTGGCCACTGAGGACACAAATAACCAGCGGCGTAGTCGGTGTTGTTCCTGGCAGGAGAACGATGATTCCAGTGGAGATGCTGGCAGTGGCTTCCAGGTCACTAGTGCGACCTATTCTTGAGTACTGCCCAAGTATTTAGGATCGGCTCCAGGTCGCATTAAAGGAAGACATCGAAGCAATTCAGGGGTGGCTGCTGAATTTGTTACTGGCAGCTTGGAACATTGCGGAAATGTCACAGACATGCTTTGGATACTCATATGGGAATCCCTGCAGGAAAGGCAACATTCTTTTCGAGGAAGAAAACCTGCATTTCAAGCTGACTGCAGAATGATCCTACTGCGGCCAACATATGTTTCATGTAAGGACCAGGAAGATAAGATTCGAGAGATTAGGGCTCATTACAGAGGCATAAAGAATGTCGTTTTTCTCTCGACCTATGTGGAAATGGAACAGGGAGGGAAAACAATAATAGTGGTCCAGGGTACCCTCCTTGTGTGGTATGTATGTTTACGTAGATGCAGGAGCAACGGGTGGGTGCTATAGTGGTCAACACCGATATTTTGCTCATTTGAGTGATGCAGTATAGTGTACAGAGAAGTGTACAAGCTGCGCATTGAGTATATTACAAGCTGTGCACCGAGTACAGCTATTAATGAACAATATTACAATGTGCAGGTCTACGGATACAGTGAGATGTGTCATGGTTGTTATGGGGTAGTGCACTGGTCATGTGGATGTTTTATTTAAAAACAAGAGCCATCTTGAATTTCTTAGTGTACGCCATAAAAGTGACTGATTTGATATGTGACACTATAGAGAAGGTTATGTTGCTATTAGCGCATTTACGAATACAGATTTTGTTTACGTCATTTTACCGAAAATGATCATACATCGTTCAAGGCACTTAGTATGAACGGTTCAGACAGCAAACTACCACATAAGTACAGGAACATTTGCACCTGCCGATCTACATATGAATAGCTACTGAGGGTGGGACATATAATTTCACACATACCAGCACACTCATAAATTGTTCAGAGCTTTCGGCATGAATGGAAGGGATGGCAATTGAGTGGAAACCATTCTACTGCCGCCCTCACTTGGAAGAAAATCTCAACTAGATAAAAGAACTCATAGTTTCAGCAGCAGAAGCACCAGAGTTTTCCCTGAAAGGTCTACATTACCTAGCAGATCTACTACAATAACGGTAATTGTTAGAACCACAATTTTCTTAAAAAATCATATAATCCAACAGTAAACACCACTCGAAACCAAACAGCCCTGATGCTTCAGATTTACAAACAGATCATGGTAAGTGCTTCACTGCTTTCGGAAAAAAGCCATACAATCCAAGAACTAAACACCACTCGAAACCAAACAGCGTTGATGCTTCACACACCCACACACACACACACACACACACACACACACACACACACACACACACACACACACGCAGAAAGAGAGAGAGGAAGATAGAGAGAGAGAGAGAGAGAGAGAGAGAGAGAGAGGAGAGAGACAGATCATGGTAAATGCTTCACTACCCTCGGAAAAAAACATCTAAACTAGCTCGAAAAACTATCACCCGTTTTCTCCCACTCGTTAACAACGAACCATAACGCAACACATATCGGAAATTAACGAAAAAGCATTGTAATAGTGTCACACTGCTATCTAAAAAATAATCCCTCCCCGTCATAATGACGTGTCTTCCCCGCATGTGTTAGCAGACTAAGCACGCCAGAAGTACCCCCACCTCCCCCCTAGTACCACCCTTTCTCCCTCCCAACCATAACCTTTGCAGAGGCAGAAATTGGTTTCTGGCCTTTTCTTAGAATCTGTCGCCAATGGTACACAAAGACTTCCACCAGTGGCAGATGGATTGCTTTGTTCTGTGAATGTATTTTCCAGCCCCTGGAACAACAACGAAATTCCAGAGAACACTCTAGAAAAGTTTTTCTAACGTCACCGGTTTGGGGAACTGGGTGGTTCCGCCGTCAGCTGCCACCACGGACTGCCATAGTATCGAGCAGCGGCTTCGGGCCACAGCCACAAGCAGCCACCTAAGAGAGAGACACACAGTCCATGACGCTAGCAGTTGTTCCCCAGCAGGCGCTCGTTATTATGCGAGAAAATTTCTGTAGAACAGCTGTACCTAACGTCGACCTACTTCTCATAAGCGACCATCTATTAAAAAGCACAATCGCGATAATAATAAAACAGCCATGATTCCGCTAAAATAGGTGCAGTCCATTGATTTTACCTTTATGAGCAAAATCCTTTCAGACGATTGAATTATCAGTACAGAACGGCATATATACAAGCAATTATTATGTTCGAGAGCATTCCTTCTTGTTATTTTGTAACATTCAGAGTCGGTAAGAAACGCTGAGAACTATTTGCACCCAAACATTAAACTGACATACTGTTGATTGTAACGGAATATCTTAACATCATGTAGCAGAGAGATTTTGCTGCGGCTGTCTTCTGATACATCGAAAATAAGTAACATGCATACATCGAGCGTATTAACTTCATAACTCACTTCTGCAGACATCCATGTGTGGCAAGTTTTGATCATTCCAACCGGAAATTTGGAGACGACACCCAAGAGACCATAATTCTCAACAGCAGCATATTCTTGTGTTGCAGTTTCGTAGGCAATTTTGGTCATCACAGAACAGTCTGTTTCACGCAATCTAGTCACGTGGCGAAAAAAAAGAACATTATCGTTTTTAGGTTCCATAAAAAGCTATAATTTAAGAGAATGTTGTTTGTACAATATGGCAGGTCCCATTTTTCTAATACAATGGTATATCGTGTTGGCGTTTACGAAACGTAAAAAAAAACTTGTTGGAAGAACCTGTCGCTGCCGAAGCCGATCCAAGCAGACGTCCCATCTACCCAGCAGCCAAAGGCCGTATTCCTTCGCCAGGAGTACGGGGCCGGCCAGTGTACCTCATAACAAAGTGAAACACCTTGTCACTCTACAGAACAAAGAAGAGAGAAGAGACACACCTGTTGGTTTTCCTACAATGTACACTGGCGAACACCGCATCCCCTAACGCCTCCACTTTCGTTCGCTGCTCTGGGATAGAAAATTCATTGCACCAGTTGTATTTCAACGTCAGCTCACGTCTAATAAGCGACCTTCTATTAAAAAACACAATTGCAATGATAATAAAACAGGCATGGTTACATGGGTATATGTGCAGCCCATTGCTTTTAGTTTGAGAGTATTCATTCTGTTCACATTATAAATTACCCTGCACGCGGCCATTACATTCATTTCAGATGCATGAAGTGTCATTATAGGACACAGCCTTTCACGCTATCTCGGGAAAGCACATCATTTTTTATGTCCGACTGCAGGGTACAATTCACATCTCTCTCTCTCTCTCTCTCTCTCTCTCTCTCTCACACACACACACACACACACACACACACACACACACACACACACACCCACACACTCTTTCTCTCTCCCCTCCCCTCCCTTTTTATTTTGTGATAAGTAACGATGAAAAACTACTGCACTGCTGTCGATGACATGAGCAGAACTACAGAGGTCGGAGCTCTATAGAAATACAACTGACATGTGTTAACTCATCTCACATGTTCAGCATGCGTAAAATCGAAAAAAAAAACTTCCGCTATTTCGTTCTGAAAAAATAACCGTCACAGCAGAATGTCATCGTTATTTCGAAACATCCATCAGAGGAAAAGAGAGTGTGAACTGTAATAATCCCGAAAGAAAAACTAACAGTCTAAAGAAACATCTAAGTTAACCGAATTCTTGCAGTTTGATGGATAAAATGACAAAGTTTAGAGTATTCAAAGCAGTGTCCGTAAAGAACTTATCATACAGGTGGGTACTACAGACGTTTCACGATAACACTACAGAGCACCGCCTTTGACACTATCTGTTCACATGTCGGAAGAAACACAATCATTTTAAGTTCGGTAACAAAAATCAGTAACTCAACAAATCGAGGAAACGATGTAGTTTGTACACACTATACAAAGTTCAGCTTTTACCAGTTCGTGCTGTTGCTGTTTTTGTGAAACATAAAACAACTCGTCAGAGCTGTGCAGTGACTGAAATATACCGGTAGTCTGTTAGCGCGCAAACCACCGATTATTTGTGCTCATACTGATAGTGCCACAACACCCTACCTATCACTTAGGTTAAAGTTGAAAAAAGTTCTCTATCATGCAGTTCCCATATTCATTTTCTAGTCTTTTCCACACATAACAACAGGCCACCCTGCAATGATAACGGTCAGCGCGGGTATGGGTGGGCGCCGGCCGAAGTGATCGAGCGGTTCTAGGCGCTACAGTCCGGAACCGCGCGACCGCTACGGTCGCGGGTTCAAATCCTGCCTCGGGCATGGATGTGTGTGATGTCCTTAGGTTAGTTAGGTTTAAGTAATTCTAAGTTCTAGGGGACTGATGACCACAGCAGTTAAGTCCCATAGTGCTCAGAGCCATTTGAACCATTTTTGGGTATTGGTGGGCTTGGGTTTCTGCTACAGCGCAGTCATCTCGCCAACTGATCTACATAGGCCGCACCATAATTAGAGGGTGATGAAGTATGAAATAACTCGCGAATTTGCCTAAAACGTATTTTTAGACACACAATGATGACGGTAATAAAACATAGAATGAAGGCTTTCACGGCAGGTGTTATCATCAACACTTCCGGGCTCAGATGCCGTGGTCCATATATAAGACTCTCCCCTGTCGTTTCGCCTTCGACTGCGGAAGGCATCCTCTGAGGACAATCGTCGAACAGTAACGGGAGCACGTGTGAGGGCGGTATATATAAGCCATCCAGATGGCACCGCTGTCAGTCACGTGACGTCTGCTGTGCTATGATCTCTGATATTAGCAACTTTCTCAATTGAAATTAATCGACAGTCACGCTGTTGCTGCAATGTTGACATCCATATCTTATCCAGCTTAATGCCTTCATCTTTTCTATTAAAATTATTGCACTGTTTGGCAATCTCAGTGGCCTCTCTGTACATTCGCGCATAATAATGCGACGTCTTTGCTATGACGGTCGTCTCACTTAACTTTATTTCATGATCACGTTCCTGTAACACATGTTCCGCTACAGCCGATTTATCAGTATTTCCGAGGCGGCAGTTCCTTTTATGTTCACCCAGACGGGTAGTGACGCTTCTTTTTGTTGTGCCTATATAGACCTTTCCACAAATGCACGGAATTTTGTAGACAACTGGTGCAGCTAGAGGATGTCGTTTATCTTTTGCAGATCTTAAACATTCTTTTATTTTCGTGGTGGGTCTGAAAACAGTTTCCACAGTTACTCGCCGATAGTGCTCGTGCCCACAGTGCAGTTTGTTGGGCTCTGATTGCAGGCAGCCAAGATGGGGCAAGCCTGAGTCCATCCTCCCTATTCATGTTATTAGGGTGGTTAAGTATTTAGATGGCCTCTCTGATTTTGCGTTTCGTCATTAACGGCTGCTTGGCCAATACACAGGCTTCGTTGAATTTTATTTCTTTTCCGCAGTCTTGCTCATGTTCAGCCACTGCAGATTTGTTGTGTTGCCCTAGACGAACATAGTGTTCGTGTTCCCGAATGTGCGTTGCTATTGGCCTGCCAATCCCGACGATGATGCCTCTCCACATTTGCATTCCACCTTGTGTGTAATTCAGTGTGTAATGCATCCACCTTGTCCTTAGTGGAGCCTAGAACGTCCTGAATCCTGCAACCATTAGGCTGTATGAATCGACTTAATGGCTGTAGCCACCGGTTAGAAATGTTGGGCGTAGCCTTTTAAGTTCAAATGTTTTCTGAGCATCATTTAGGCACTGCGCACGGATCTCCAAAGAACGCATGACCGAGTTCTTTTGCGCTGGGTGGTGGTAGGATTGGGCGTGCAAATACCTGTCTGTATGTAGGCTTGCGATATACTCTGTGCCCCGCGCATGTTGTTCAAATATTCGTGAAACTTGTGCAGCTCCATTTCACCGTGAGGCCATATAGCGAAAGTGTCGTCCACGTATCTGAACCAGCAACGTGGGCGTAAAGGAGCTGAACCAACGTCCGTTGCTTCAAAGGCTCCATGAATAGGTGGGCTGCCAGAGAAGATAGGGGAGACCCCATTGCTACGCCGTCTGTCTGCTCGTAGAATTTTCCTTGCCTTTTGAAATACGTTGAAGTCAGGCACAACTCAAGCAGGTCTGGCGGGGCATGCTCCTGAAGGATGCGGGTAGTTTCATCTATTGGCAAGTTCGTAAATAGTGACTTTACGTTGAAGCTGACAATGATGTCCGTAAGTAAAATTGTTTATTCCCTTAGGAGTTCTATAAAGTGCGTCCAGTTCTTCACATAATAGTCCATTTTGCCTACTAGACGTCTTAATTTGCAGGCTACATACTTTGCCAAATTGTAAGTAGGTGAATTGATCCCATTCACTACAAGCCTCAAAGGATAGCTTTCCTTGTGTATCTTTGGAACACCGTAAATTATAGGAGAGACTGGTACTCTGGGAATAAGACCCTTGGCTGTGTCAGCGTCAATTCTCGAGTCCTTAACAGAGGCCTGCGTCTTTCGAATTATCTTCGCTGTGTGGTCCACGCACAATTCTTTGTAGATGGGATCATTTAATAATTCTTTCATCTAGTCTCGTATTCCGCGGTGTCTAAATTGACAGTAGCATTGCCTTTGTCTGCTGTTAATATCACAATTTCGTCGTTGTTTTTCAGTTCCTTGATAGCTGCCCTTTCCTCTCGGCTAAGGTTGTATTTCGGTGGCTTGGTACGTAGTAGAACTCGAACGGTTTCCTGCCTAATTTTCTCATTAGTTTTGTCCTTCTGTCGCTGCGTTGCAGATGGGATGAGGTGAAAGGTTCACCACTGTTCGAGATGTATCCAGTAGAGGCGTAGTATTCCGTGTCGTCTTTGGCAGCTGCCAACTTCTCATTGACGGTGACCGCCAATCATAGCACATAACACAAGAGCCAGTAGACAACAGAGGTTACGTTCTCTATCAACCGCAGTAACCTATTAAAATAAAGCTCCCTCTGCTTCTTCCTTATGTGACCAATGAAACGAACTATCTTTTTAAAACTATGATGTAACGGCTTGCGCAGTGAACGGTAGCCGAAGTCCCACTCAGGTGTTGGAGACCTTTGTTGCGCTCGAGTTGGACCTGTTCATCAACTGAAGAGTGCAGAGGAATGTTTTCCCCATCTGTGGCCACTGTAATGTTTCATTATCGTCACTCAATGCAGTATAAGCTTTTCTCTCACACCCTCACCCTCTCTCTCTCTCTCTCTCTCTATCTTTCTTTCTTTCTCTCTCTCTCTCCATCTCTCTCTCTAGTGGTTAACTGTTCCTGGAACGTTTAGGCCCTGGCGGAAGGGGTACTCAACGACCTTACTCTTCAGACAGTTAACACACACGCTTACACACACACTCTCTCTCTCTCTCTCTCTCTCTCTCTCTCTCTCTCACACACACACACACACACACACACACACACACTGTTTAGAGCATCATCTGGTTTCTGTAGTGCGAACTCTAGAGCAGTCAGTCTTAAGTCTTCAAACTTCGCGGTGAACATACACTATGTGATGAAAACTATCCGGACATCTAGCTGAAAATCACTTAAAGTTCGTGGCGCCCTCCATCGGCAATACTGGAATTCAATGTGATGTTGGTCCACCCTTACTTAGCCTTGATGACAGTTTCCAGTTTCTCAGGCATACGTTCAGTCAGGTGCTGGAGGGTTTCTTGGAAAACGGCAGCCCATTCTTCACAGAGTGTTGGACTGAGGAGAGGTATTGAAATCGGTCGGTGAGGCCTGGCACGAAGTCGGCGTTCCCAAACATCCCAAACGTGTTCTATAGGATTCAGGCCAGGAGTCCGTGCAGGCGAGTCCATTACAGGGATATTACTGTCGTGTATCCACTTCGCAACTGGCCGTGCTTTATGAACAGGTGCTCAATTGTGTTGAACGATGCAGTCTCCATCGCCGAATTGTTCTTCAACAGTGGGAAGCAAGAAGGAGCTTAAAACTTCAATGTAGGCCTCTGCTGTGATAGTGCCACGTAAAACATTAATGGATGCAAGCCCCCTTCATGAAAAGCATGACCACACCGTAACACCACCGACTCAGAATTTTACTGTTGGCACTACAAACGCTGGCAGATCACGTTCACCGGGGATTCGCCATACCCACACCCTGAAATCGGATCGCTACAGTGTGTGCCGTGATTCGTCACTACACACAACGTTTCTCCACTGTTGAATTGTCCAATGCTTACGCTTCTTACACCGAGCGAGGCGTCGTTTGGCATTTACCGGAGTGACGTGTGGCTTATGGGCAGCCGTTCGACCACGAAATCCAAGTTTTTTCAACTCCCGCCTAACTGTCATAGTAACTGCAGTGGCTTCTGATGCAGTTTGGAATTCCTGTGTGATGGTCTGGATAGATGTCTACCTATTACACATTACGACCCTCTTCAACCGTCGGCAGTCTCTGTCAGTCAACAGACAAGGTCGGCCTGTATGCTTCTGTTCTGTACGTGTCCCTTCACGTTTCCACTTCACTATCACATCGGAAACAATGGACCTAGGGATGTTTAGCAGTGTGCCAATCTTGCGTACAGATGTATGATACAAGTGACACCCAATCACCTGACCACGTTCAAAGTCCGTGAGTTCTGCAGAGCACCCTGTTCTGCTCTGTACCTGGCAGTAGGTAGCAGCACAATGCACCTAATATGGAAAAGTATGTTTTTGGGGGTGTCCGGATACTTTTCATCACATAGCGTATATACATGTGATCAGAAGAAGGGGGTGGAGGGTGCAGAAAGTGAGGGCAGGGAGCGCTGGAAAGTGGCAGCAGAGGACGGTCGACTGTGGAGAACAGTCCAGCAGTCAGTTTCCCACCAAAAATATAATACATAAGGCACACTAACCTAACCTTCTTCTCCAGCAACTGGACAGATAATGACTGCTTCACGCCATTTCCAGGTGAGTGTCGATGGGGTGGCAGGTGAAATCATAGGAGTGGGGGAGGGATGGGGGAGTTGGGTTAGTGGAGGTAGTCCAGTTGCCATATTTTCCCAGCAAAATTTGTATTTCCTACCATGCCACATCTACAACCACCATTTTGGATCCGCCATCTTGAATATATTCGGTAACAATTTAAGCTGTCCCAAAGTTCCTTAGCCCCACTACTAACGAAAAAATCTTTGTCTTTTAATGACTGCCAGTCCAATTCGCCTATCATGTCCGAGGCATTCACGCCACTCTTTTGGAATAATGCAATACGAGCTGCACTTCTTTCAACTTTTCCATTGTCCTCCGTAAATCCTATCTCATCTGGATACCACAGCGTGCAGCAGTCCTCCAGAAAGGGGTGGGCAAGCAAAGTGTAAGCAGTCTCATTAGTAGACATGCTGCATTTTCTAAGTGCTCTGCTAATTAATCACAGTCTTTGGTTAGCTTTCCCCATATCATATCTATGCCATCGTTCCAGTTTAAGTTATTCGCAACTGTAATCCCTAAGTGTTTAGCTGAATTCACAGCTTTTCGGTTTGTGTGATTTATTTCTTTTGTTATCATGTGGATGACCTCACGCTTTACCTCATTCGTAGACAATTGTTCGCCATAGAGATATCTCGTCACTTCGTAAACTAAAGAGCTAATTGTATTTCATAAAGACGACGGTTTCTGAAATTGTGTCAGTGAGTCTTCAATAAATCATTTTCTTCGAGGTAACTCTAAATGTACGAACACGTATGTTCCAAAATGCTATTGCAAATCGACGTTAGTGATATGGGTCTGTAATTTAGAAACAATCTTGTTTCTGTTTGTGTTGTTTGTAAACAGTGACACGAAAACTACAATAATACTATTCTTCACAGTGAAGATAATGGGGAAACTAGAAAAAATGATAACCCGTGAAATAAAAGAACTGCATTAAATTACATTACATACAGGAAATCCAAAGTGTGGGGTAGCAAGAAGATGACAAAAAACCCACTGATGGTACCGAAACTTCAGCGAAACATATCTGGCGAATAAAAACAGAAGTAAGAAACTGTGTTTTGCTCAAGGTGGACCCTCTCCAAAAACAAATCTAGTGGATAGTTTTTTTTTTTTGTTGCTTCTGCAACAGAGTTCTGACTTGTTTTGTGTCCGATGGGGGATCACTACCATTTCTTATTAATTTATATGGTATATATCTCTAACTACCGTCGATACTACACTCCTGGAAATGGTAAAAAGAACACATTGACACCGGTGTGTCAGACCCACCATACTTGCTCCGGACACTGCGAGAGGGCTGTACAAGCAATGATCACACGCACGGCACAGCGGACACACCAGGAACCGCGGTGTTGGCCGTCGAATGGCGCTAGCTGCGCAGCATTTGTGCACCGCCGCCGTCAGTGTCAGCCAGTTTGCCGTGGCATACGGAGCTCCATCGCAGTCTTTAACACTGGTAGCATGCCGCGACAGCGTGGACGTGAACCGTATGTGCAGTTGACGGACTTTGAGCGAGGGCGTATAGTGGGCATGCGGGAGGCCGGGTGGACGTACCGCCGAATTGCTCAACACGTGGAGCGTGAGGTCTCCACAGTACATCGATGTTGTCGCCAGTGGTCGGCGGAAGGTGCACGTGCCCGTCGACCTGGGACCGGACCGCAGCGACGCACGGATGCACGCCAAGACCGTAGGATCCTACGCAGTGCCGTAGGGGACCGCACCGCCACTTCCCAGCAAATTAGGGACACTGTTGCTCCTGGGGTATCGGCGAGGACCATTCGCAACCGTCTCCATGAAGCTGGGCTACGGTCCCGCACACCGTTAGGCCGTCTTCCGCTCACGCCCCAACATCGTGCAGCCCGCCTCCAGTGGTCTCGCGACAGGCGTGAATGGAGGGACGAATGGAGACGTGTCGTCTTCAGCGATGAGAGTCGCTTCTGCCTTGGTGCCAATGATGGTCGTATGCGTGTTTGGCGCCGTGCAGGTGAGCGCCACAATCAGGACTGCATACGACCGAGGCACACAGGGCCAACACCCGGCATCATGGTGTGGGGAGCGATCTCCTACACTGGCCGTACACCACTGGTGATCGTCGAGGGGACACTGAATAGTGCACGGTACATCCAAACCGTCATCGAACCCATCGTTCTACCATTCCTAGACTGGCAAGGGAACTTGCTGTTCCAACAGGACAATGCACGTCCGCATGTATCCCGTGCCACCCAACGTGCTCTAGAAGGTGTACGTCAACTACCCTGGCCAGCAAGATCTCCGGATCTGTCCCCCATTGAGCATGTTTGGGACTGGATGAAGCGTCGTCTCACGCGGTCTGCACGTCCAGCACGAACGCTGGTCCAACTGAGGCGCCAGGTGGAAATGGCATGGCAAGCCGTTCCACAGGACTACATCCAGCATCTCTACGATCGTCTCCATGGGAGAATAGCAGCCTGCATTGCTGCGAAAGGTGGATATACACTGTACTAGTGCCGACATTGTGCATGCTCTGTTGCCTGTGTCTATGTGCCTGTGGTTCTGTCAGTGTGATCATGTGATGTATCTGACCCCAGGAATGTGTCAATAAAGTTTCCCCTTCCTGGGACAATGAATTCACGGTGTTCTTATTTCAATTTCCAGGAGTGTATTTGTTTGAATTCAAACTATATCAAGTCTGTCCATAGATAGTCAAAACAAACGAGGTGGAGATTCTGTCCCAGGAGAGCGTAAAGGGAATTTTTATCTGCTTTTTTAAATAGATATATTTTGCGTTTATTTTTGTTGGGTATGGATGTTGAGGTATTCAGTCTAGTTTGAACGACGTACTGGTCACTAATCCGTGTATCCATCATAATGCTCTCTTTTTGCTCACGATTATATGCTGTTAAGAGGTCAAGAATATTTTCACAAGGATTCACATTTCCAATGGGCTCCTGTACTGTTTCTAATAATTTTTCCATAATGCATTCAGTACGGTTTATGACGGTGCTGTATGCGATCATCAGATTGTAATATGTATTTTCGCCAAAATATCAAGTGTAGATCAAAGTTCATCACCCACTGTAATTTTAAGAGTTTGGGTACCTGTTCGTGATGAGACTCAATGTTTCTTTGAACTGTTCAGCAACTGAATCTTCTGAATCGGGGCCTGTAAAAGGAACCAGTTATTTATTTATTCCGGCTGTAAAGTGTAACCTGTACCTATGCTAACTCACAGGAATTATTTATCTCAATTTCAGTACAAGGTCAACCTTTCTGACAGCAATAAACACTCCACCACCAATTGTACTTAACAATCGTCACCGAACACGGTTAGGTTCCTACAACGATATGAGCTTAAGTGTTTTCTGTTTAGCGTTTAAGCTTTTGTTCTTTCCCAACACAGCTACGACAATTTACAACTACTATACCGAGTGTTGCTAGGTCCGCTCTCGTCTTGCGTTTGCCCTGCACTCTTTTACGCTGACACCATTCCTGTAGTTTCCAGAGAACTTTTAGCCGAAAAACACCACTTCACCAGGAGAGTGAAGGGCGTTGGAGGGAGGCATGGGAGAGCTGAAGTGTGTGGTGAGTGGCTAGGTAGTCGGTGTCATCAGCATATTGCAGGAGACAAGTAAGTGGTTGTGGTTTGGGAATGTCTTCAGTGTACAGGATGTAAATGAGGGGGTACAGGACAGAGCCTTGAGGCACACCTACACTGGAGTCAAATATGCGAGGAAAAGTGTCGGATACAATACGGTGGTTTCCCCTTGTTAGGCAGACGCTTATTTTGTACAGATGGAAATTAATTTTAGATGCAGTTTGTGTGGGGTAACAAAAAGATGTACAAATTGGGGCTAAATGTATTGACTTACGATAAGATGATGTGACAATATAAAAATCAGCTAACCTCTAAAAACTTGTGCATTCCTTTTCAGACCAAATACACTGGTATCCGAAATGAAAGCAACAATCGAAAAATTTGCAAGGTTGCATTTATTTTGCCACGAAACAGCATGAATAAGTGGTAGTAAAATAGAATGAATGCAAAGAATACAGAACTTAAACAACTGCGACACGCATAACGGTACACGAAAATTTTCTTCGTTTTATCCAACTTAATGGATTTGCACACTCATTCCAACAACTGGTTAATGTGTTCAGTATAGGGCGCGACCAACTTTGGCAGTAATACCGGCTTGACAACGACGGGGTCTGCTATGATTGATGGTTCAAATGGCTCTGAGCACTATTTAAACCTAACTAACCTAAGAACATCACACACATCCATGCCCGAGGCAGGATTCGAACCTGGGACCGTAGCGGACGCGCGGTTCCAGACTGAAGCGCCTTTAACCGCTCGGCCACACCGGCTGGCCGATTGATATCATCAATCTCATGTTGATGCAATAATACCCATTCTTCCGGCACAGCTGCTCGCAAGTCTTGGAGAGTGGTTGGCGGATGCTGGCGTGATGCAACCCATCTCCCTAGTCCAACCCAATATCTGCTCTATGGGATTCAAATCGGGAGAGCGAGCAGGCCACGCCATGCGTGCATATCTTCCATTTCCAAGAAACTTCAACCACACATGCTCTATGAGGTCGAGAATAATCGTTCATCAGCACGAAGTCTTGGCCCACAGCACCCCGCAACAAATACACTTAAGATTCCAAGACATAGTCAGGATACCTTAGAACAGTTAAATCTTGCCGTCCCACCCATACGATTTAGTGAAAAGGTGTTCGAATGGTCAATATAATCTCTGCCCTCGGCATTAGGGATCCTCATTGACATCATTCTCTTTCCACAATGTTTGTGTCCCAAAACCGTATTACACGTTCCAGATGTAACTCCACTGAGAATCACTTTCCAGACTAAATCGGGATTCCTCTGTGAAAAGAACATTGGCTCATTGTTCGACCATCCAGATGTTGACAACTCCGCTCCAGACATTCCCTTCTGTGAAGACGCATCAGATGTACACATACAACAAGTCTCTGACAGTAAAGGCCACTCTGTCGAACCTTCTGCATACCGTTTGCCTTGGTAAAAAACGTCCAGTAGATCCTGCGAAGTCAGATGCCAGTTGCTGTGCAGTGCTAAGATGGTATCATCAAGCTCTTACAGCCAAGTAAGGGTCTTCTCTTGCTGATGTCACAAATGGCCGGCGCTACTCTGGACTTGGGGATACAGTTTCGGTCTCTATATACTGTCGCCACATCCGAGAACCGCCAGAACGATTCACATCAGCCCATCGAGCCATATCAGTTTGCGACTGTCCTCCTTCCATTTTTCCTATAGCCCTCCACTGCAGAGACTCTCGTAATCGTCCTCTCTGCGTCATACTGCACCGTCTGTGACTGTACACAGCGGTTGTGGAGGTAGGTCTACTTGGCAAGCACTACCCTGTTTGGTAGGTGCCCTCACGCCGTCATTAGCGTGGTTGTTCGTTGACCAGAACTCCATCCACGCAGAGCACGACCATACCAACATCTGTTGACAATTTGTGAGATCATATCGTGAATCACACACAGGTCGGGGAAATAGCGCTTTCTTGCTTTAAATTTGGACGCCAGTGTACTCATTCGCAGCACAACACAGGACAATCCAGAGAGACTCCAGTGCGTTTCGACAGGTTGGGCGGAAACACGACGGCAATCCCCGTTGTGGTGGCGCTGACGACAGACGCTGCCAGCCGGCAGCTGAGTTTGCAGACTTCTATCTGGCTCTATAGCAAAGGCGTCAGAATTCTTGTCGTAATTTACGAAGTTTCTTCATAAACCGGTTCCTTATTACTTAGCTGAGCGGCTTCACCCCAGTTCATCATCTCCCTACATCTCCTTGATTTATTTGGCGTAGCCTGTTGCGTTTTTCACGGGTGATGTTTAATCCGACTTTAAACCTTCGAGACCACTTTAACTTCCACACAGTAATATTGGATAAGCTGAGGGCTTTGTGTAAAATTAAGATCGGGAGTAACAGGTATGGCGAAACTTCTTAATAGACACTTTATTGTTCCTTTCACAGCTCCAGTCGAAGGCTAGTGCCGTTGCTGCACAAAGCAACAAAAAAATTTCTCGCGTAATTTTTACTATCTTCTTATCATAACCCTTCCTTGTTACGGACTTGATGCCTACTTGGTTCACGCCTACAGCGGAACCCTCTCTGAGAGGTATTCACAGCTGTTTCACCAAAAGACTGTCGACAAATGAAAACATAATAATTCTGCCACACGTGTTCAGGTGACAAACAGAACATATCTTGCAGCTTTTGGTGTACAAACTTTGAGAGATTTACAATAGAGTCCAATTTAAGGGCTAATGGTATAGATTATTAATGGGAAAGTGAAACACTGTTTTCATTTTAAAAAATGCAATTTAATGATGTGGAATACCGAAATGTAAGCAGAAATCTGTGTAAATAACGAGACATTCTATATAAATGTTGTCTAGGGAATGAGAGATATATACGATTCAGGAGACAATCTGTGCATCCCTCCAACATTGTTTGCAGATGATGCTGTCGTTTCCTCATAGTAGTCATCGGAAGATCAACACGAATTGTAAAATTTTCTAGACAACATATCTGCGTGATGCGAAAAGTTGCAGCTGGTAGGAAACATTAAAATCTATGAGCTCCTCCAAGAGAGCACTGAAACAAATCATTTGCATTTCAGTTGCACGGAAAACCTCACATATTTCAAGACCCAGGGATAACTGTTATGAACAACATAAACTAAACCCACTGCATAAAAAATAGTACGCGGTAGGCGGAACACTTAGAAGTTCAAAAAATCTAGTGAAAAGACTGCCGAGGATTCTTCCGGATTGTATGGCAGTGGTCCATGGAACTCTACTATCCGAAGATGTCCAACGTAGCTTTGGACGAAACGTCAGGGATAGAAGAGATCCATGGACCACGGCCATATAACCCGGAAGAATTCCCGGCAGCTGAAACATCCGGTCGTGAAAGCCTTCATCGTATGATTAGTAAAAAGACTACCTACATTATTTTTTTCAGTTCCTTCTCGAGAACTTCTGTGCGGCACGGTATACTTACCACATAAGATTTGATGGAGGTTATCCAAAAATTCTCTGAAGAGAAGCTCGGATTGTATTATCACGAAATAGTGGCGGGTGTCGTAGATTGATGAGGGAGCTGTGACATCTGTCATTCGTGAAAGACGTTTCTCGTTCCAGCTAGTTCTATCACGATATTACTATCTGGAACCAAAACATTTTGCTGACTCCCACCTACATCGTTCTAAAATCGGAGAAATCTGAGATCGCACGGAAATATTCATGTTTTCATTTTTCCCATTGGCTATTCCATAGCAGAATGACCTAGAAACAGTCTGAAAGTAGTTGTAGGAACCCTCTGACAAACTCGTAAGTCTGCATTGCCTAGTATTATATGATATTAGATGTAGATAAAAACCTAATTGTGTAGCGTGTTCGGCATAAAACTGGTACCTTCTTCGCTTAGAGCGGTTTCAGTTGGTTTTTCAGCGTTTGGGATGCTTATTTCACTGTCAACTATTTGTGATTTTAAGCGACTGCAAAACGGTCGTACGGTTAAAGGAACCTCATTCTTGCCAGTATTTTGAATTGTATACTGTAACGCATTGTACTTATATTTACTGCCCTCCTCAACAACAATACTAGACTCATTCAAAAGACCAAAATGTTCGACTGTTCCATTTACTTGCTTGGATCTGTTGAAAGATCTGTCGTAAAGTTACAATTATGTATACAGCTACAGACCTCTCAGAGCCGCTCTAAATGAAGTTTGCAATCTCTTTGCCCCTATCATGTTCCCACTTCCTCCTAAGATTTCCTGAAAAGTCCAATTAACCCTAGATGATTTGCTATCTTTTATAACGTTAGAAATTATGTATTTAGCTTGAATGTTATCTACCATTTATTTGAGCTTTGCCTACAGTCCTTATCCAATTCTTAAATGTGAACTTGGTTTACAAGTAGCTCATTTTTCACTGAGGTTAAGCTACTAAGTTCAATATTTGAAAGTTGCCTATTATAACTGTCAACTTCCAATTTCTCATCTTTTACGCGTATGATAACTCACGAGTAGTTTTTGCTGTGATAATACTGTGGAATGCTCATCCCTTTCTCAGCTGCAATGGTTAATCTTCATGGTGTTCTCTGGGGTGAGTGGTGGCTCGACCAATGTGCATTCAATGCGGCCAGTGTGGATAGCATGGACTGTGTTTTTGAAGCAGAATCAAAGGTTGTATTCGGTCCTATTAGGTTCTTATATGCGCTGTGGTGCTGTTGCTAAAGAGGAAGGGTGTCTCCACTGAGATACATTGAGACAGAGAGGTCGTTCTTTGTGATTATGACCTGGGTTAGTACGTGAAAATTTATAATCAGAATTGCGACCTGCAGTTCTCTGAGCAACAGTGGTGGAAGATAAGGCACTATTTATTGTAAATGGTTTGCTTGGCACACCGTATTGGTGCAGTGCCTTCACGTATGTAGTGAGCTGTTAAGAGTAATATGGTTGGACATCCTGTTTAGAGTAGTATGGGCCAAAATTCTTTGTCTCTATGCGGTACATTCGATTTGTAACTGAGCCGTGTAAATCGGTTATTCATTGAGGTAACGATTCTCTGCATTTTCATAGGTTACATTAATATTTTGTGAATGAAGTCTTCATATTGCCATGATACACCCATCATGGGATTCGGCAATAAAATGCTGCCAGGATTTGTGACTGGTTTCTGTGTACAACCATTGCAATGGTATCCTATTTGTTTAAAATTTTGTCTATCTGAGCGTGTGAAATGTATTACTAATATAAGACTCTTAGGATCAGGCTTGCTAACACCATCCTGCACCTGACATTCAATACACAACACTTTGAAAAAAAAGTGACGCCAAGGTATGTACAAGACAGATTCAACAGCAACTTCAGGGATGAAAATGTCCTAAAGAGTAAATGAAAATGCAAAGTTGTGATTATGAGAACTGAACTCAGGGAGCGGTTCATCAAAAACGAAACAACTACTTATGAATTATCTACACGAAGATGGTATCTGTTCTTTCCGAAAGAACAGATACCAGCGGTGACCATGCAGCTCGTAGAATGAAATTAGAATGAAATGAAAACCCTTAGTTGCTTACAGGCGTTGACATACGTCAACGGGGACAGATGGAAATGTGTGCCCCGACCGTGACTCGAACCCGGGAGTTCCTGCTTATATGGCAGACGCTCTATCCATCTGAGCCACCGAGGACACCGAGGATAGTGCGACTGCAAGGACCTATCTCTGGCACGCCTCCCGCGAGACCCACGTTCTAAACATATTGTCCCGCACTACATACTTATGAATTGTAAATACTACATTTCGAGCTAGCAGAGATAGTAACTCCTCTAATGTTTAATTTTTTATTTGGTGTTGTAATAGACAATGTTAACAAGGTATCTAAGGAAACAGGACTGAGACATGATTGTAAAATTTTAATGTTATGGGCTCCTCTGAGTCTGTACCAGAGACAATGGATGGAAGTTTAGTTTTCAATCATTAATATCACTGAACAAGAGACAGTAATGTTAAGCGAAGGTTTAAAATATGAAATGAATTCTAAGATTAATGGCACATGCCTTTAAGGATACTATTGTGAATATGAATTATGCGACTGACACTCTAAGGCCTTCAAAAACTGAACAAAATACCACTGCTGTAGCAGTACATAAATTTATTAATAGTGAATCCAATAGATGATCTAACAGTGATGGCAATGAAAAGGTGGTTGTGAATATTATCAACAGCAAACTTAATGATCAAGGTGCCATCATTCAAAAGGCAAACTAAAGAAATTCAGTGGTCATAGTGGGGAAAGCTGAATACTAACTAAAACTAAGGTATTTTTTGATGAAGGTAGTGACCAAGGAATTTATTGGGACCTAACTTCTGAAACAGAAAAAACTGAGTGAAAAGCTAAAAACATGTAGAAAAATATTTTCACCTAAAGAAGTACAGCAGCTGAATTTTACGAATCCATGCACAGCTATACTTATGGCACATTCTAGAATTAAGATACGCCAATGAGACCACTCGTTAACAAGAGAGGTGGTCCTCACAGTAAAGTTGTCAGCAAATCTCTCAGTTTTTTAAACGAACATTATCACTACAGTAGACAATATTCAGTCAAAAATAGTTGTGATTTGGCCAATAACGTGCCTAACGTACCAGTATCTGCAGCCATGAAATTTGTGCCCTTAGACATAACAAGACTACATACTAATATACGGTACAAGTTGAACAACAATACTGAAATGAGATTATCACTCTGCAGTGGAGTGTGCGCTGATATGAAACTTCCTGACAGGTTAAAACACTGTGTGCGCTGATATGAAACTTCCTGACAGGTTAAAACACTGTGTGCGCTGATATGAAACTTCCTGAAAGATTAAAACTGTGTGCCGGGCGGAGATGGTGATATGGTAGAAAGTCTTCCGCCATTCCTGTCAACTGTTCCCTTATGCTCTCCCTGAAACTCTGTGCAACCTCCGTTTTAGTCAGTTTATCCGGGTCCCATCTTCTTAAATTCCCACCTCTTTGCAGTTTCTTCAGTTTTAATCTACAGTTCATAACCAATAGATTGTGGCCAGAGTCCACATCTGCCCCTGGAAATGTCTTACAATTTAAAACCTGGTTCCTAAATCTCTGTCTTACCATTATATAATCTATCTGATACCTTCTAGGATCTCCAGGATTCTTCCTTCTTTCATGATTCTTGAACCAAGTGTTAGCTGTGATTAAGTTATGCTCTGTGCAAAACTCTACCAGGCGGCTTCCTCTTTCATTTCTTACCCCCAATCCATATTTACCTACTATGTTTCCTTCTTTCTCTTTTCCTACTCTCGAATTCCAGTCACCAATGGGTATTAAATTTTCGCCTCCCTTCACTGTCTGAATAATTTCTTTTATCTCATCATATATTTCATCAGTCTCTTCGTCATTTACAGAGCTAGTTGGCATATAAACTTGTACTACTGTAGTAGGCGTGGGCTTCGTGTCTATCTTGGCCACAATAATGCGTTCACTATGTTCCTTGTAGTAGCTTACCTGGACTCATATTTTTTTATTCATTATTAAACCTACTCCTGCATTACCCCTATTTGATTTTGTGTTTATAACCCTGTATTCACCTGACCAAAAGTCTTTCTTATTCCTCCTACCACCGAACTTCACTAATTCCCTCTATATCTGACTTTAACCTATCAATTTTCCCTTTTTAAATTTTCTAACCTATCTGCCCGATTGAGGTATCTGACATTCCACGCTTCGATCCGTAGAACGCCAGTTCTCCTGATAACGATGTCCTCCTGAGCAGTCCCCCTTCCGGAGATCCGAATGGGGGACTATTTTCCCTCCGTAATATTTTACCCAAGAGGACACTATCATCATTTAACCATACAGTAAAGCTGCATGCCCTCGGGAAAAATTACGGCTGTAGTTTCCCCTTTGGTTTCAGCCGTTCGCAGTACGAGCACAGCAAGGCCGTTTTGGTTAGTATTAGAAGGCCAGATCAGTCAATCATCCAGACTTTTTCCCTTGCATCTACTGAAAAGTCTGCTGCCCCTCTTCAGGAACCACACGTTTGTATGGCCTCTCAAGAGATACCCCTTCGTTGTGGTTGCACGTACGGTACGGCTGTCTGTATCGCTGAGGCACGCAAGCCTCCCCACCAACTGCAAGGTCGATGTTTCATGGGGGGGGGGGAAGCAAACGATGTTATTACGTTAATTTAACCCTTTCAGAGGTGCTGACCATAATTGTGTACATTAACTTTTGTTGTGTCTTAGCTGTAACGGAAGTATTTTTTCTGTTGGAAACGTGACGTACGCATTTGTGAATGTTCAACCGTCTCATCATGACAAGTGCTGCCAAGTGTTGGGCATTACTATGAAAAGATCAGAAAATCAATCCAGGAGTGTGCAGGAGCTCGTGACCATCGAAACACACAGATATGGTTGGTTCACCAGATTCCACTGTATAATTCAATATTGTTATTGTTATTTTTCATGGTAATTATTGAGTGATCATTTTAATATTTATTACAATAGAGAATATTTCGTAATTAGTTATTTTAGTTCATAAAATGAAGCCAAGTGGACAAAGATTGTATTGAAGATGGGTACATATTTTTGTGTAAATCTTGCATCTAAAATCATTAAAAAATTGCCTAAGAACATTACCACACAAATAAAAATTTTCTTTCCTTCAGAAAAAAATAAGGTCTGAAAGGGCTAAATAGATATGTTACTTTAACAGACGACATTGTTCTCATAATCAGTGAGTGTTGTTGGATACTACAGGCTTTAAACAAGGTACAATCTTCACTGAAAAAATGTTTTATAGTACTTGAATTGTTTTCCAAGTTTATCTGTAATTTTTTAACATGTAATATGGTTTATGCCCAAAATTTTTAACTGTAGTAAAGGTTACTTGGTTTTTGTTTCTTTAACTTTGAAATGAATTTTATACAAAAACTGAACAAGAAATTCTGCTTGGTTGTTAGCGGTATAGAGGCCGTTGCTCCACGTACGAGATGTAAGCTGAGGTTCGTTGTACTGCTATGGAAACAACATCCTCAGAATCTGGCTATGGACGTATTAAAGTTGTATGGTAGGATATGTTGCCACAAGCTTGACGAATCTATACGATTCGGTTTAAATGCCACGTTACATACAACGTTGTCACTACTAATGTACAGTAGTATTTTACGTCTTTCAATAACTGACTCCTATGTATTACTTGTATTTTTGTTACACTGAAGATCAGAAATCGAGATCTGCAGTACAATACAGACTGGACTTTCGACTGACTACTGAATTCCTTTCCGGTTTGCAAGTTTCAGTTTGAGTATTTCCTCAGCTGTGTGAACAAATGCTGCGGACACGCCAGTGTGAAGTTGTTAAGTGTTGCATTGATTCTGTCCTTTCAAACGTCGGCCCTACGTCGTCTACTTCATTCTCAATCAAAACCGGCACGCCACTTACCACACTCTGCGAGCAAAGGGCCAGAGCCTCTTGTGGTAAATGTGAATGTAAATGTAGTACAGCTTTTGAGCTGCCTGGCGGAAATGGTGTAATCCCTCCGCTCTCATTGGCCCTTTTCTTGCGGATATGTGAGAGCTGTGTCGCATGTAAATTTGTGGAGTATCAGTGAGTGTAGAGGATGCGTGTACAGTGCATTGGTACATTGTGTGACGATGACAGTAGACACATGGTGGAATCCAGCGCCGGCCATCGTCTACTCCTTCCGAAAAGCACCGAGAGGGACGCAAAGCTTGGCGCCCACATCCGACTGGCGGATCAACCGTGTCACATGCCCTCACTTCCTGAAACACTGTAGAGAGGACTGAAATTTGATTCACAACATTTTCGCGAAGACTGATGGTCAGGAATCTTACGCCACCACACGTCCGCCCCTTGCCGTCCGAATACAGGCAGTGAAAATTTCATCGTGCATCAGCTTCTGGACGGGCTTATCTCTGAGTCGAGTATAACCACACAGGCGTGTGTTAGCGGCCTCCTTGTGATACAGTGATTGCAGCGTGACTATGGGGGTATTCAGAGTCAGTTTAAGACCCAAGTGATACAACTGATACAAGTGACCGCTTGCTGCGCCAAGCTGAAACAGCGCCAAAATCGCTCAAGTTAAAAATTTGTATAGAAGATTTATCATATTTAGTAGTGCTCAAGTCCAAAATTTGTATAGAAGATGTATCATAATTAGTAGCAAAATCTGAAGCAGATGCAATTACAGAAACAAAAACATTCCAGTACACCTATGGTCCACAAAGGACCCGTTTGTAACATAAATGTGAATGTGAAATTGCGAGTTGTCACTGATTTCTATATCAAAGACTGTTTAAGTTTATATAAATGTGTTTGAAATGTAGACTTTTCGACTAAGTCCCCAGATAATTCAGTTAAAATCTCAGCAAAGGCCTACCTTGCTCTGTGCAATGTAGGGCTTATACACGAATTTATTAACAAAATATGTGTCTTCCTTTTCACTTCTAGACGTAAAAATGTAGACCAGTTTATTAGTTTTAACTACACTGGCTGACAAAGAAAGAACCCAGCAGCGTTATTTTGTTGGTTACAACCTGGAGTTAAATTTACAAATGAGTATGCTATAGGAGCCACTTATCAATACGGTGCTGTATCCCGTCTGGTCTGCAAAAATGCACTGGTTTGGGTGGGAAGGGTGTCATAAAAGCCATTATATCCTCTCTTGAGACAAGCCGGCCAACAACTGTTGTACCTCATCCTTGATGTCCTAGATACTGATCCCACACAAAAAATGGTTCAAATGGCTCTGAGCACTATGGGACTTAACATCTGTGGTCATCAGTCCCCTAGACTCAGAACTACTTAAACCTAAATAACCTAAGGACATCACACACATCAATTCCCGAGGCAGGATTCGAATCTGCAACCGTAGCGGCCGCGCGGTTCTAGACTGAAGCGCCTAGAACCATTCGGCCACACCGGCTGGCGGTCCCACATATGTTCTGTAGAGGACTCCAGGAATAACAACGCTGTGCGTCTCCAAAACATTGGAAGAATGGGTTGGTTCAAATGGCTCTGAGCACTATGGGACTTAACTTCTGAGGTCATCAGTCCCCTAGAACTTAGAACTACTTAAATCTGACTAACCTAAGGACATCACACACATCCATGCCCGAGGCAGGATTAGAATCTGCGACCGTAGCGGTGGAAGAATGGGAGCATCCACTGTACTACAGAATCTCAATTCGCAGCCGAATAAAGTGTGGTGCCATTCGTTAGCAGGCCTCGCTTCTCAGTCGCAGAACCACTCCGACGTGATCGTTCCTGTTGTGAGTGTTAATGCCAGCCAACATATGGACAGTACTGCCGTTGTGCAATTTTTGCTAGTCTTCGACGAACGTTATGGAATAAGGAAGAATGTTGCAGGGGGTCCATTACTTGTTGTCGGGTGACAAGAGCAGGCATGTGAGCGTGGTGCACAGTCCCACGATCCTCCCTTGTCTTGGTCAGGCGTATTCGACTGAAAACTTGACGACTAATATGCCTGCCCTCACGTTCCCTTGCAGTTCAACTTCGAACCAGCGTCATATCCGAGAGCACCATAAAACTGGATAATGGACCATTGGACCATCCAGCCAAATGAAGACCCACAACGTGGTCCCTTTCAAAGTCTGGTAACACTGTTTCATGAGTAAGCGGCGTCCCCACGCCCTTAACAATGATCACTCAATATCTAACGCTGTTCACATTCTTCATATACCCCACCAGGTCTGCTAACAACACTAAACATGAACAAGACTAATGTGCACTGTTAGGCATTCTACTTGTCACAGAGAACTGCAGTTGTAATGCCGGCCGCGGTGGTCTAGCGGTTCTAGGCGCGCAGTCCGGCACCGCGCGACTGCTACGGTCGCAGGTTCGAATCCTGCCTAGGGCATGGATGTGTGTGATGTCCTTAGGTTAGTTAGGTTTAAGTAGTTCTAAGTTCTAGGGGACTGATGACCACAGTAGTTAAGTCCCACAGTGCTCAGAGCCATTTGAACCATTTATGCAGTTGTAATCATTTACTTAATAGCCGATGTAGTGTACGTGTACAAAATTCGATTGATATACTACAAAGTCATGTAGGTGCTTCACGTTTTTTGTCTGGCAATGTACTTCCATGGCAAATTTTCTAGATATATCTATTTAATAACGAGTTTTCTGTCCATCAAATACATTCTCATGAAATTAAATAGTGTGTGTTTAAAGTGTCAATAAAATTAGTTTATATTTTTCGTGTTCGTTTTCCACTATTTCAGGCTGAAAGAAATAACATTTGTAATTTATAGAATTTAAAAGTCTCGTTGTTAAATTTATAAAAATAACGTATTTTACACTTCCAGTACTATACCCCTCCCCATGGATGGCATGGGGTAGCTATTTTCATAGAAGTCCAATTGGCCGTAGGATGACGCTGAATGGCAGGCCGATGAGGCCCGTGAAGAAGCGGCTCTCTGAATTTTAACACTGTATTTTTAATTAATATGTTTACTAGGCCACATGGTGGGAAGGCAGTCACACGCCTGCCCCACAGGACTGTACCAGTTGTCGGTCAGCCGGTGACCACCGTCCGTCCAGCTGGGTGCAGCAAGTGCTAGCAACCTGCTTTGCTGACATCCGCACTCGCCGCAGGAACCGCGGCTGTATTCCATGAGCCACAGCACCAATGTCAATGGTGCGTATTGTAATCTTACCTCTTCATGAATAACCGCTACCAGGCATCCAAATCGAGCAGAAGAGATGTCTGAGCGTGGAAGCTGTGCCCGGGGTGCGACCCACTGCCTCCTGACTGGAGACCAGCTGCTGCGGGAGTGGACAGGCAGACCCGCTGCACTGTGGCACAAAGTCCTGTGTACGGACATATTGCAGCAGACAATTATCCTGGCTGGCACTTGAAGCCATGGGTGCTGCTGACAGCTCTGTGTCTCTCTTCATCTGGTGTAGTCATAGTGGTACTGGTGGACTGCAAGAGCGCTGCTGTCTGGCGTAAATAACCGTTGATTATGCCTCGCTCAGCTTGAAGTTGCACCTTCTCTAAACTTTAAATGGTGTGGGTGAGGAACAGGGAGAAAAGTCACATAAAAATATCAAACAAGTGGAACAGGGCTACGATGACTGACAGGATGTCACTATGATAGCTCACTTCTGCTGGATGATGCATGTGGAGGGACCTTATTCATTGTTCAGAAGAAAGGGCAACGGAAATCTGAGAGGAAAGGAAGAGACATTAAGATTTATGCGTTTAAATTAGACTTGGATATCGTAGTACTACATGGTGCAGTGAGCGGTACCTTATTTTATCATATTGTTTAATAATTCTTTGTAGAATGAACGTATTTATATGAATTTCCTGAATCTTCATCATTACTTTGTGGAAAAAAACCTTATTTGATGGAATTTAGCATGTAAAAAGAATTAGAATAATCTAAAATGATTTTGAAAGATATGTAAATTGTAAATTTGCTGACTTGTGTAATTTGTTGGTAGGTAACCGGTTTTTTTAAATGTCGATGAAGGGAGTGAGGAATGAACATGAAGCCACTGCATTTGCAATGGACGACTGTCCTGAGAGTGTCTAAGAGTGTACAAACCACATACTCTCCGATGATAGGCAGCTAATTACTGACCAAGACAGCGTGTAGACTACAGGGCACCTAAAACTGATACGACTTCCAACAACAATTTAAGAATCTATCTTCACACAAATAAATGCGTAGTACCCAAAACACACGTTTTAATACTTGTTTAAACAGAAGGAAGCAAATTTAACCAAATATTTTATCTGCAGATGTTTGACTTTCAGAGTTCAAGCTGTCATAAAAGAAAAAGGTGGACACACCGCACATTAATGTCCACTAACAGTTGTCCGGATACTTTCGATCAGATAATGTATATACCTTTGAAATGGCAGCACGACATGCCACCGAAAGCGATAGGGCAACACTTGCATATAGGTATTTTGTACCAGTTTGTCTGGTGGTCGGAGAAAGAGTCTTGGGGTACTGCCATTCTGTGAGGGGTCTATTGCCGTCAGAAAGATTGAGGTTGCTGTTTGAGAGTCATAGATCTTGTCACGGACTACCACACTTAGAAACTTTCATAAGACATGTATTGCGATAGGCAGGAATGAAAAGGCATAGTTTATTTAGTGAACTTCGCCACTGGCTTCCAGTACTGCTATAACTGGGGTGTGTCCAACATAAGAATAAGAGCAAGTATAAATTTTATCATTTTAGTGTGGGCTACATCACTGATCAACCACCTTACATACTGACTAATTTTTAGTGGGGCATACCGAACGTGGAGCTCACCACGGAAGTTTCTAGTGGAGAACTGATTTGGGGGAGGGGACCAAACAGCCAGGTCGTCGGTCTCATTGGACAAGGGAAGGAGAGGGACGGAAATGTCCGTGCCCTTTAAAAGGAATCATCCTGGCATTTGCTCGAACCGATTTAGGGAATTCACGGAAAACCTAATTCAGGATGGCCGTACGCGTGTTTGAACCGTCGTCCTCCCGAATGCGAGTCCATTGTGCTAACCACTGCGCCTCGTTCGGTGAAGTTTCTAATGCGACAGGCCTCCATTGTCATCCTAGACAACCAAGACTAGTTGAAGAATCTTGTGGGATTTGCAATATTTCTGGTTATTGGAGCCATAGGCTTATTTTCACATCTCAGTTGAGGCAAGTTATAACAACAGACAAAAGAGACGACAAAAGGTGGAGTTAGGCGAGAATGACATATGCCGCTTCTCTCATACAGCACTTGTGGGAAACTGCGCCAAATGAATCTAGTTCTGCTCTGGCTGTGTAATAAAGGAAGGAAAGGCTATCCTCGGGCTCAGAGCTATGATCACTTCTTCGCCTCATAAACTGTGAAACCAATCTCTTTTACTGCAAGCTCTTCGTTTTCCATATTTTGGGAGGAGACAGTATAGACCAAAACAAGGAAATAATCTCTAGTGCACATGGGCTCTAAAATGCGTACCTTAAGTGCTGTGAGCATATGTTCAATAGAAGACATGAACAAGTGCTCATAGCTCTTAAGGTATGCTACTTTAAAGCACATGTATACTGACCTTTTTTCCTTGTTTCGGTTATTACTGCCACCGCTCAAAATTTGGAAAGAAGGGATTAGTTTTATTGTATCAAAGATGAAAAAGAGCTTGGAGCTCTTAGGGTATGCGTTTTAGAGCCCATGTTTACTACACTTTCTTGCCTCAAATGATCATTCCTGCCATATCCCTGGATACTGACAGCCCTCCTATCACACGAAGTATGTCATTACTAAATTGTTATTCAGTCTGTGCTCCTAACAACCTCCTAATACTATGTTTTAATAACATGATTAAAATATTTACTATCAGTTTTAAGCAGGCAACTGAACTGCTAGAGAGAGCGGAATCACTTCGAACTTCATCGGCAACTTCAAGAATGACTGACTACCTGACCATATAAGTCATTTCAGTGGTTGTGCCAAGATGGATGCGATGGAAAAAAATTGTTCAAATGGCTCTGAGCACTATGGGACTTAACATCTGAGGTCATCAGTCCCCTAGTACTTAGCACTACTTAAACCTAACTAACCTAAGGACATCACACACATCCATGCCCGAGGCAGGATTCGAACCTGCGACCGTAGCGGTCACGCGGTTCCCGACTGAAGCGCCTAGAATCGCACGGCCACACCGGCCGGCTTGGATGCGATGGACTGCGCGTCTGAGACAGTTTATCTCCCAGCACTGTAAATTATTTAACGAATTCTGTAAAGTGTAATTCGGGTTGTTAGTTTTACTATTATCTGTTACTCAGTTGGGAAGTAATAAAGAATTGAATTTTTTTACACAAAAATTGAATGATGATTTTTGTGAGTGAATTTTGTTGGCGTGTGCATCATTAAGCGACAGTGTTGTCCAATTTGCTATTTTATCTGAACAATTGTTTGTAATAAAAAATAGCTGATATCTTTTAAAATACGGACTAATTATTTCGGTGAGAAAGAGCCTTAGCTTGTATCATTGTAGTGCCATTAGAGCCTCACAGAAAATCTGCAGACTCTGCAGCTACATGTTGTCTCTATGCTGTGACGACAACATCACTTGAATATGTCACGTTGATGTAAATATTAGTGATCCTGTGCTTTGTTCTGATGTGGCAACGTAAGACTGGATCCCTTATACGCTCTGTGCGTTTTAGCAGTCTACCAGGGGTAAGCAGCATCATCAGGATTAATACGTCGCTACAGGTTGGTGAGCAGTATTGGCAACAAGAAAGTCAGAACCAGCGTACGTTTAACCTTCACACGTACCCATGTTTCTCACTACAGTGCCTGGATAGCTTTGTTCTGACAATATATTCTTGTGAGACATTATTTCGTTACCTTTTCATGATTATACATACCACTTAGTCTAGTCCGATAGGAAATAATAAATTTTTGTGTGATGAATTGCTTATTGTCACTTGAAAAATGCTGAAGAATCTCTACAGGGTGATTATAATTAAATCTCCAGTTTCAAAACATTGTAAAAAGAGAACCGCTGCTCAGAATGACGCCAAATTTGAACGAAATACTACCGAAAAAGGTGGAAATGTACTGAAAACACCAAAGATGTCAATGAAAATTTTCCCATTAAATGGCGCTGAAGGAATCGTAGCGTAAATGGATTTGAGTACAAAAGGCGGATGAATCGCAATACGGTGGCTAGGGTGTGAGATGGACATTAAGCTAACAGCACTGTGCAATGTGGATGACAATACACGTTTGACAATGAGCTGTTGAGCCTCTGTTAATTCAACAGTTTTTAACTGTCATGAGACTGGGGCAAGACAGATCAAGAATACTGTCCACCGTTTTCTGCCACAAGCCGAAATCGAGGAACAGCACGTTCCACAATAGATCGGAGTGTCTCAGGGGCCAGGATGCGTTGCGCAATGCTTGCCTTCAGTTCAGCTACGTTTGCAATTGGAGCACTGAACAAAGCATCTTTCAGATATCCGCACAGCCATTTGTCACACGGATTAAATCATATGATCTGGACTCCCAGGCAGTAGAGAAATGATGGCTGATAATTTTGGCATTTATAAAGTACTTTTACAGCAGCGGTTCAGTGGCTATGCAATGCGTGGAAGAGCGCCATCTTGCATATAAATGACTGTATCCACACATCCACGCTGTTGAAAGGTTGGAATTACGATGATGCAGAGAAGACTCTCATAGCGTTTACAAGTCATGGTACAGACAACAGGACCCGCAGAACCCATCCTCTAGAAAAAACGTGGCTCTACGATAAATAATGCTGTCTACCCGCACCACGCAGTTACTTTTGCAGAATGGAGCGCTACCTTTTGATGTGCAAGTGGATTTTCCGTTGCCTGTATTGTGCAGTCTATATACTGATATGTCCTTGTAAACGGAAATGGACTTATTCTCTGCACAGAATGTTCCATGCCAGGCGAGCAAAAAATTCTCGATCAAATGTTTGCCTCACTGGCAAGTCAGCATTAAGCAACTCCTGAACATGGGAAGTTTGGTGTGGATAGCAATGCAGGATCGTTCGTAGAATTTTATGCACCGTGATAACAAGTGGCCGGCCGCGGTGGTCTAGCGGTTCTAGGCGCGCAGTTCGGAACCGCGCGACTGCTACGGTCGCAGGTTCGAATCCTGCCTCGGGCATGGGTGTGTGTGATGTCCTTAGGTTAGTTAAGTTTAAGTACTTCTAAGTTCTAGGGGACTGATGACCACAGATGTTAAGTCCCATAGTGCTCAGAGCCATTTGAAAACAAGCATGGCCTAACTTCGGGCAATCCCCCGTGCACTGCATGATAACACAGCACCGATCGATCCCTCCTGCAGTGCTGTGGCCACATCTTCCACTGACGTCGGCTCAATTGTTCTCCTCCCTTTGCCACACTGCACTTCACAGCAACCTGTCTTTTCGAATTTCGTAATCATTTTCTCCAGTTTTTTGGCAGATCCTTTTTTTCATACACTTGAGTGTCCGGAACTTCTGCTGAGCCAGTGTTCTTGTAAAAGAGCTTTACCAGCGGCGCACAGTTTTCTCATCACCAACTTTCTGCTGAGAGCGGGAAAATATTTTGTTGCCGCCCACTTACACAAGGATAAATTATCACTATAATAAAATAAGAGAAATTAGAACTCGCACGGAGAGGTTTAAGTGTTCGTTTCCCCCCTCGCGCGGCGTTCGAGAGAAATAGAGTGGAGGTGGTTCGAAGAACCAGGCACTTAGTAGTGAATTGCAGAGTACTCACGTAGATGTTGATGTGGATGTAGATGAAGCTGCAAAGAAGTATAGACCAACCTGCCACAAATGAAGAAGAGTTTGGAAACAGATTTTCAGATTTCAAGGCAGTGGAAGCTGTTCTTGCTTTCATAGCTCCAACATTCCCGAAAATGGATGTCGGAGATATTTCAACGTAAATGAGTACTATTTTCTCTTGTACTGAGACAGAACATGAAAAAGAAAGAATTCGATTTCAAAATGACATTTCTTTTGAGTCATAAAAAAATGAAGATAATTTTGGGGACTTAGTGAGTGTAAACACCTGACATTGTAAAAGTCGGCTCGTACGTTTTACTAGTTTTTGGACCAACTATCTACGTGAAGCAGCATTTCCGACGACGAACATACTGAAATCTAAGTGTAGAAATAAACTGATGTTTAAGGTTGGCTCTCGCAAGTTATTCACCAGATGATTATAAACTTGCCAATAATATGCAAAGACAAATATTACACTAAACTTTTTTCAACATTTATGGTTCTGTCTATTTTAATTTTTTTACACGTGTAATATCTTGAAAACTGAGTAGTAGGCTACGACTCTTGATGAAGAACAAATTAACTTTCATGTATTTGTGTAATTAAAATAGGTAATTTTGGCTATAGTGTTATTTTGGACTCAAACCTTTACGAATTTTAAAGTCAGTAGGTCTCCAAATGGACTAATATACCTGTAATAGATTCGAGCCTAAAATGTTAGCACGCGTGATCTACATGAATAACAGCAGGAGCATCGCCAATCTGAACGCCTCCATCCGACGAAGACATCGACATCAACAGGATAACACAACCTCAGTCCATGAGATACTTCGGATGTCTCGGTAATATAATTGAGGTCACTTGTGCAAAATCTAGTGATCAAAGACCCTACTCCACCACCAGCCCTCCCTTGCTAACTAATTACTGGCGATAAAAAAGTCTTCCAGTATCAGGATTCGAATCGCATAGGCGTACGTTGACGACCTCGGCCATGAATTCCGTATGAGGCATGTTGGGAAGTAATTCTTCGGAAAGACAAAGTAACTGTGAACATTGGAGTTGCAATATAAGTAGAAAGGAAGCGACTAGTATAGAACAAATGAATGGAGTCGAACGATTCAGAGGGCTAAGATGTAAAAATTAACCGTGACTAATCAAACTAATGTACCCCGTTGTGCTGTTATTTTCTCAATTATCTGGAGGATTCAATGCTTGTTCGCAAAGAAACTGTCATATAACAGCCAGGGGTAACATACTTCCATGAAAATATACGAATATCAAGTTGTATAATGTGATTATACAGGGTGAAAAGTATTTAAACCGACAAACTCTGAGAGGTTGTAGGGGACATCAAAACAAATATTTTTTCCTAATGTCTTTTTTTCCTATAAGGATTATTTAAACCGGTGGAGGCCGTAATACGATCTTCAGTTGTTAGAGGGCGTGTTATGCTCTTCAGTTGTAGGCATTGTCTCTCTTTACTAATGGAGCGATACACCTGGAGCGAGTACACTGATATGGTTGGTGCGTACTACGTAGCGCACCACAACGGACGAGCTGCACAGCGGGTTTATCAACAACAATATCCTAATCGCCGTATCCCGCATCATACGACCTTTGTTGCTGTGTACCAACGTCTGCGTGAGACCGGGTCATTTAGCAGATTACCTGGCCAGCAACGCCGTCGCACGGTAAGAACGCTGCAATTTGAGGAAGCTGTTTTGCAGCGTGTGGAGCGGGATCCTTCAATGAGAAGTCGTGCAACTGCACATAATATGGGGACGAATCGGACGAATGTAAGAACAGTCCTTCGAGAGCAGTTGTTACGTCCATTTCACTTACAGCGTGTCCACAACCTGGAACCAGTTGATTATCCACCCAGAGCACAGTTTTCTCAGTGGTATCTGGAACAGTGTGAAATGCATCCTACATTTCCATCCTCTGTGTTGTTTACCGATGAAGCAACGTTCGAGAGTGATGGGGTCTTCAACACACACAATTCGCATGTTTGGAGTGAGGATAACCCACATACCACAGTTACTAGCGCTCATTAAGTGCGGTTCTTCGTTAATGGGTGACACGGTGTTGTTGGGGACTGTTTAATTGGGCCGTATCTGCTACCTAGGCCATTAAATGGCAGGCACTATTACAATTTTCTCGCCAGAGCATTGCCAGAAATGCTGGAAGTCGTCCCACTCCCTATAAGACAACGCATGTGGTTCCAACATGACGGGGCGCCGGCACATTTCAGTCGTCGTGTGTGTCGATTCCTGGACTGACGGTTCTCAGAAACGTGAATTGGCAGAGGTGGTCCTGCACCAGGGCCTGTTCGATCCCCAGATATGTCCCCTCTGGACTTTTTTTGTGTGGGGAGAGATGCGCAACCTTGTTTACGCAACTCCTGTTGCGTCAGAAGAGGATCAGGTTGCCCAGATAGTAGCAGCAGCAAGAACAATTCAGGATACTCCTGTGGTTTTTGCCCGTGTCTGACAGAGCATGGTCCGATGATGTAATCTTTGTTTAAGTGTCAATGGAGGCATTTTTGAAAATCTACTGTAATTGAAATTGTGTTGTGTTAATGTGTTGCCTCTTGGTCCAAAAAAAATGGAAAAGTGTTTGTTGGTTTAATTAATTTGCCGCCAGAGAAATCTTCCTCTACCGGTTTAAATACTCCTCATAGGAAAAAAATGACATTAGGGAAAAATATTTTGTTTTGATGTCCCTTACAACCCCCCAGAGTTTGTCGGTTTAAATACTTTTGACCCTGTATTCAGAAAAGTCAGTGAGAACGGTTGTTGAATGCCGTTATCTCACGTACTGTCTCAAATTACCCCGACAGTTTTCCTACAAGCTTATCGGTGTATCACGTTTGTTACCGCCTCCGCAAGCGCTCATAATAAGCAAACGTTACGGCAGACAGCAACACAGGTTGTAAGCTGAAACAGTGTTTCGTGCCGCCAAGTCCCACCAGTCACGCTGCGAGCAGATAATCACGCTGGCGTGTCTCCGCGCGCTTTGAAAGCAGGCACACAGCAGTGACTGACATGTCATTAACGGAGTAGGTAGACGTAAACAAATCTCGGACGACGGAAGCGCGCATTACGGGATACGAATCTGTCGCCACACAACAACCGTGGCCTGCGCTCTGAATGACTACTCGTAATGAACTTGCGGGACTAGTCTCTGCGGAGAACAATGAAACTGGCATAAAGGCAGTGCAGTTTAGTGCCTCTGTCAGGCGATGGGCGAAATTTGGAATCGATTCGCAAGATAGCGCGCCGCCTGTCCAATCTGATACGTATTAAACTGAGTATTACGAAGAGTCAGTGCAAATTCTCAATTCTCATTTATCTCCATATAATTTTATAGCATGGGCAACCGTGGCTGTTGAAATTCATGGTAAAGCGAACTTGAATAAAACCGCAAACAGTTGTTAATTGATGCTTTATTCGCACAGTCTGTTTCGTAGCGTTACCGAAGCAAGTTCAGGTGATAAGTAGTGTCACATAGATTAGCACATGGAGACTCTCCCAAAGTTCGTAGTCACAGAATTCAGCCCCATGAAGAGGGGAAGTAATCAACAAATAGTAACGGTACACACCAACACGGGTCGTAAACTGAAACAGTGTTTCGTGCCGCCAGCTCCCACCAATCATGCTACGACCAGGTAATCACACTGCAGTGATGCCATACAGAAGATACAGTCGCCGTCGCCGTGCAAGACAGACTATATATAAAACAATTGAAGACGTCGAAATGACCACATCTGCCGCCGACAAGAAAAAGAATACGATCAAATCTGTCGCTGCACACTCTCTACTGGACGGACCTGCAGTGTTTTGTGGTTGCAGACTGAACTTCAGCATTGACATTAATGATTCGTTTACCCACGGTAACGGATGGTTAACAGTCGCTGTTGTACGTGGTGGTACAGGCGTACCCAATGTATCTGGATTGGAAAGCTTCGTTGACCGTGACGTCATAGCCTACCGCACATACCATGTTTGTGAAAATGCAAATAAAGACTTTGGAAAATCCTCATATATGTCACCCTCACCCTTCTCCTTGTATACACGTAATAGACGTAAGATATCTGTTAATGAAACTGTATTTATATGGATTAAAGGTAAAGGTACATGTGAATATGTAAAATTTGTTGGAGACTGTACATTGTATTTTCATAAATAAATTGATCTGTAGCGTAGCTGAAAACCGGATAGTGCAGGGGATAGATAGTAGGAGAACCCATTTATAATGGAAACTTGTGTCTGATTGTGGAGACTATAATTAACCCTTTTACGTGGGGTTTAATTCTGTGACAACAAATTTTGGGGGCGTCTCCGTGTTCTAATCTGTGTTACACTACTTATCAACTAAAGGTGCTGCTTTAATGCAGCGAAACCAGTCATGTGAATAAATCGTCAAGTACTACCTGTTTGCGGTTTTATTCAAGTTTAATTTACCACAATTCACTGAAGGGATTATTCGGCCGTAGCACACTCGCTGCAATGACATACACAGAGTAGCCAAACATTATGACCACTGTTCTCAGCGAATCTGAAAGCTGCTTTTTGTAATAGCGTACACTTGATGCGGGAAGGAAAGTAGGCAGTATAAGCGGAATGGGGACGGATGGGGAAACATTCTGGTGATGATACGGGCCAAATGGAGAAATGCAGAGGCAGAAGTGACTGAACCGTAAATTTACTTTCAAAATCTTTTCCTAAAGAATTTACTTTATTTACTAGCGATTCATCAAGAACATTAACACATTTAATCACACTAGGTGAGCGTGGAAGTAGTTACCAGGAAGTAACTGATGTAAAACGAAATTCTTTTTAACAAATGTGAATTTTATTCCTAAAAGCTTTTTCAAAAACAGATTTCAAATTATAAGCAGAAAAGCACCCTCGAAATATCAAGTTACAATTTTATTTAGTGGCAGGAAGAACAATATTAACAGTATGAGCCTTCGGGCTGAGAAGCTTGCCTGCTCCCTTTCAACACGGCCACAGTCATGACCGCTCACAACAACCTCTGAAAGAGTACACTGGTGCAAATCTGCAACACACCAGATTACTTTAAACTAAAATTTTTTTTAACAATTCACACAAACACATAAACTATGCACCCCATAAGAGGGATGGAAATGGTACAACACTCAAATTATTTGCCACCGAAAGTGCAATTTGTTTTTAAAGGACTCTTACGGTGAAAGGGTGGCAACCTTATAACCTAAAATGGGTATTTAAATAAAAGCCATAAAATGCAGACTTACTTAAAATGTACAACACGCTCCACATTACACATATACCATCTCGCAAGATGATAGGCAAGATAAAAACATATTTAAAGAATTCTGCCTTTAAGCAATAGATTCGTTAACACTGGCTTTAAAGTTAGATCCAAATGACAGACATACTAGCACTCCGACGACAGACAGACACTAACTGCCGCACAAATGCAAACGAGAGAGTGACGCGAGACTGACCTAGCCTCACTCCGACTGCCCCAGCCGAGCTGATAGCGCCTCTTAAACGCACGTGAACAGGCAACCTTTCCGCTTTCCCACCAGAGGGAGACACCAAAGCTGCGATTGCCACAGCTACGCCACCGCCAGAAACTGAGGGCGACTGCTTCACAGAACGCGCTGCGGGGCGCTCTTCAGAACAGCAATATTTTACCACGGCTCAGTAACTTTGGCAAATTAGAAGAAACAAGCATCTCGGCAAAGGGAAAGCTGTTTGGCTGTTCATATGCTTCTGTCGTGATCACCTATGGAAAGTGATTGAAGGGCGTCTTGGGCGTCCACGCCTCATCACAGAACATGGTGGTCGAAAGCATACCCACTCCGGAGAGCAGAATATGTGGCAGTAAATTGTGGAAAACCTGACAACAGACTACTCACACACGTATGACAACTGTCTCTGACGACTGAGGCCGGAGTGCGAGCAATCCTACTGCGCCTGATGGAAGAAGCAATGTAAGAGGTGGAGGTAATGGAGAAGGCCGTGGTTGGAATATGGAGGGACAGTAGGGTAGGGGTGGAGCAGGGTAAAGTGCTAGTTGTGGAAGCATGCAGTGACTTGGTAGGGACAGGGTAGGGCAGCTGCGTATGGAGGTTTGAGGGATGGGGTAGAGGGAGCACAAAAGAAGATAAGTAGAGGAGGGAGAAGACTAGTGGTTGCATTGGTGGAATGGAAGACTTTGTAGCACTGGAGTTGGAGCAGATAAGGAGGTAGGTGAGTGAAGGACAGGCACTATGGTAGCATGAGTTCAGCGGGGGGACGGAGGTCACAGGAACATACGATATATTGCAGCGAGAGTCTCCACCAGCACAATTCAGTCTTTTGTTGCGGCTGTCTGCTACTCAACACTCCTCTTTTTGGAATGTGGCACTCCATGCTTTTCATAATATTGTCGTTATTCCATCCTGGATTTTCCATTGTTTGACAACAGACTCCAATGCTTGTGCAGGGACAGGTGTATCGGGGCACACCGCTCAGTGCACATTGTTAAACAGGCGGTTCCTCAGCATACTACCGCTATGTGCTCCCATGTGCACCCAAAGGCATCGTCAGTCGCGATTTCAGTAGTTATGGGTCATCGAGACGGGAGTGAAGATCAGAGGAAACGTGTCGCCTGGTCAGATGAATCACGAACTTGTAACACCACGATGATGATAGTGAGCGGATACACCATCATCTAGGCGAATGCGCACCACGTCTGGGACGCAGGTCGGTGAGGCAGTACTACTCTGTGGGAGACGCACATGGAATTCCATCGGTCGTAAGGTAGTAACCAAAGGATAGCTGTCTGAGCGACAAGGCGGAATTGTGAACAGTGGTTATAGAAGCATCATGATGAACTCACTTGCTCTGAAGCTGATTGATCGTATCAGGGACGCTATCTGGCATCTGCTCTACTCCTACAAACCACCAACCTGTAATCTGCGGTAATTGCGTAACCGGTGAGCATCTCTTGCCCCATACCTCTGGAAACCTGCCAAGGACTTCGTTAATAGATGCCAAGCAAAATCTCTGCTGTATTGCATTCCAGAGGTGTATCAATACGATTTTAAGCAGTTAGTCATAATGCTTTGGCTTAACGGTACGTAGGAAAATGATTGGAGAATCTAAAGTAAAATTAGTCGCTCAGCAGATTGAAAGCCATATAAGATATTACACTGTACATTATACAGAATAACTTTCTCCCGTTTCGTCAGCGAGTTCTAGTTGGTTTCTATTAGAATGAAGCACCCTACACAACTTGAAAAGCGTACAGGTCATTGAAGTAGGCTTATCTCACTTTTACGATCTATCGGAATAAGTTCCCAATGAAGAGAAAATGTAAAATGCCGATGTGCGTTTAGGTGTTCATCGAGGAATGTTTATTAACAGTTTCAGCGATCAAGAAGCATAAATTCTTGGAAACTTCTTGGATTGTTCACGAACAAGGCTGCTGTATACGGGAAAACTGCACCGCCAGAAAAATATGTCACATGGCAGGAGGATTGAACGTTGATGCAGGGACTACTCGCTTACTTCTGTATCTAATATACTCTGCAAGCCTCTTTGCAGTAGAAGGAGGAGGTTACGTCTTAACTGCTTCTCTGTCCCATTCATCCACCGAGATAGGGAAAAATGAACGTTTAATGAATTCTCCGATTTGTCTTATCTTTTTCTCCTGATAGCTACGCGAGATGTACGCTAGTGACAACAAAACTGTCGCACTGTCTTCTTGAAATACAGCTACTCTAAATGTAACCAGTTGGGTTTCTCTAGAACTACTTTGTCTTCCTTCCCACGATTCGCATATAAGTTTCCACAGCATTTCTGTCAATTTTGTGCGGCTCAAACACATCTGTTATGGTTGTAACAGTGAGTCTCTGAATTCCTTCGATACTTGTGGTCATTTGTGTTTCATGAGGGATCAAAGCACTAGGAAAGTACTGTGGAATTGATCGCAGTAGCATCTTATCTACGATTTTTTTTATTCATGCACTGCATTTTGTCAGAAACTTTCTAACAAATCTAGGTACAGTCGTTGGGTTAAAATTTGCAAACTGCAAGAAATGCATGCTTCAACATAACTGAGATGCGAACCAACGATGTAGGTTGCGGTGTTGTATTTCAACATGAACGGTACCTGTGCAGTGACCTCGACATGTTCCAAGTGCCATTTGTGGTCAGAATAGTGTTCTGTGTAGTTATGAGTGCGCTATGTCGGAGCTAAATGAATTCGAACGTGGGGAATGGCTGTTGCTCATATTGTTGGTGCTTCCGTAATCAAGATAGACGAAGCTTTTGGTGTTTCAAGAGGCACTATATCTAAGATTTATATAGTTTACAGGGAAAGGGAGAAACATCATACACTAAGTGATAGCGTGGACGACAGTGTTTGTCGGGTGATCGTGTTAGACGCTCATCGAAGAGGACTGTGAGGAAAGATAAGAGGATAACACCTGAAAAAGTCATTATTAAAGTGAATGCTGCACTCATGAACCCCTTCAGCATCAAAACAACACGAAGGGAACACCATCAGCTGAGAAATTCGGGATGATTTGGAATTCCAAACCAAACATCACTGATGTAAATGCTCGGAACAAGAAACATGCTGCCAAGGCATGAAACCTGGCCCACGGGGAAGTGGAAGAATGTCATTTGGGTTGAAACGTGGCTGTCGTAGGTTATGACGTGGGTAGCCATACCGAAGTACGCGACAGGGTACCTTTTCACACAGTTCGCACCGTCCAGGACTGAGCACGAGGGTGAATTGTCGTATTTCCCTCGATCAGCATATTATTGGACCTTTATGGTCTGCTTTGGAGAGAAAGGTGCGTCATCGTTACCTGAACTAGCCTCTGTTTCGCGTGAAGAGTGATATTAAATTCTTTTGAAAACGATAGAGGACCCCTTTTTATCCATTCGGAGACGATTGGAAATTGTTTTGAATGAGGACGGTTTTCCTACACTGTATCAGGGATGATAATGCATTGCGTTTTCGGAGTTTCAAAATGGCTCTGAGCACTATGCGACTCAACTGCTGAGGTCATCAGTCGCCTAGAACTTAGAACTAATTAAACCTAACTAACCTAAGGACAGCACACAACACCCAGCCATCACGAGGCAGAGAAAATCCCTGACCCCGCCGGGAATCGAACCCGGGAACTTCGGAGTTTCCAATTTTTGTCCATCCCTTATAATTCATTCATCTTCCAACTTAGTGATTTTACGAGGCCATCCCATTTCATATCGCTTCTCAGTGCTACCCCTAAAAACATATTCTGAAAGGGGCGTTGAAAAAGAAACGAGCCGGAGGCAATTACAGAAACAAGCACATGTATGTCAGAAGTATTGACCCTGGCTGTTGAGACACTTATCTTACTCTACATCTACATATATACTCCGCTAGCCACCAAGTGGTGCTTGGCGGAGGGCACAACTCACGCCAAAGTCATATTACCCCCCCCCCCCCCCCCCCCCCTCTGTTCCATTCGCGGATCGCGCGAGGGAAAAACGAGTGTCTGAACGGTTCAGTACGAGCTCTTATTTCCTCCATCTTTGAATGATGATCATTACGCGATCTGAAAGTTGGTGGTAATAATATATGCTCTACATCCTCGGAGAAGATTGGATTTCGGAATTTAGTGAGAAGCCCCTTCTGTTTAGCGCGTCGTCTACCAGCAAGTGTGTCCCACTTCAAACTTTCTATGAGATCTGTAAATGGCTAAACGTACCAGTAATGAATCTTGCCGCTCTTCTTTGGACCTTCTCAATCTGTTGAATCGCACCTAACTGGTAAGGGTCCCATACAGACGAGCAATACTCTAAGACTGGACGAACTAACGTATTGTAAGCTATTTCCTTTGTTGAAGGACTGCATGGCTTCAGGATTCTACCAATAAACCGTAAGCTAGAGTTCGCCTTGCCCGTTACTTGTGTAATCTGATCATTCCATTTGAGATCATTTCGAATAGTCACACCCAGATACTTAACTGATGTTACCACTTCCAAAGACTGATCATTTATTTTGTACTCATACATTAAAGGGGATTTTCGCCTTGTTATATGCAGTAGGTTACACTTACTAATATTGAGAGATAACTGCCAATCATTAAACCACGCATCTATTTTCTGCAAATCCTCATTGATTTGTTCACAACTTTCGTGTGATACTACTTTCCTGTAGACTACAGCATAATCAGCAAACAGTCTAAGGCCGCCGTCAATACCATCAACAAGATCGTTTATGTAGATCGTAAAAAGCAGAGAACTTATTACGCTGCCCTGGAGCACACCTGAATTGTTTCCGTTGACGTTACCCCGTTCAGGACGACGTACTGCTCCCTGTTTGTTAGAAAACTTTCTATCCAACCGCATATGTCATTGGATAGACCGTAAGCGCGCACTTTTTGTAGCAAGCGACACATGGGGGTGAATGGCTGTCTCATAAAATTCCTGGGTCTGTGATGTTAACCAGTTCTGCACGTACAGCTGGACGTCGTGGTCCGAGGTGAATCGTTTGCCCCTCGGAGCCTTTTTAACGGGACCAAAAATACCGTTATCACAGGGAGAAAGGTCCGGACTGTATGGAGGGTGGCAGAGAACCTCCTATTTGAATTTCCGCAGGAGTGCCGCGACTGTGTTATCCGTATGAGGCTTTGCATTGTCGTACAGAAGAATGTACAACAACCAAGAGGGAATAATAAGAGTGGACGATCAAGAACGAAGTGCTCGTATTAAGAAGGGTGTAAGACAAGGCTGTAGCCTGTCGCCCCTACTCTTCAATCTGTACATCGAGGAAGCAATGATGGAAAAAAAAGAAAGGTTCAGGAGTGGAATTAAAATACAAGGTGAAAGGATATCAATGATACGATTCGCTGGTGACATTGCTATCCTGAGTGAAAGTGAAGAAGAATTAAATGATCTGCTGAACGGAATGAACAGACTAATGAGTACATAGTATGGTTTGAGAGTAAATAGGAGAAAGAGGAAGGTAATGAGAAGTAGTAGAAATGAGAACAGCGAGAATCTTAACATCAGGATTGATGGTCACGAAGTCAATGAAGTTAAGGAATTCTGCTACCTAGGCAGTAAAATAACCAATGACGGACGGAGCAAGGAGGACATCAAAAGCAGACTCGCTATGGCAAAAAAGGCATTTCTGGCCAAGAGAAGTCTACTAATATGAAATACCGGCCTTAATTTGAGGAAGAAATTTCTGAGGATGTACGTCTGGAGTACAGCATTGTATGGTAGTGAAACATGGACTGTGGGAAAACCGGAAGAGGAGAGAATCGAAGCATTTGAGATGTGGTGCTATAGACGAATGTTGAAAATTAGGTGGACTGATAAGGTAAGGAATGAGGAGGTTCTACGCAGAATCGGAGAGGAAAGGAATATGTGGAAAACACTGATAAGGAGAAGGTACTAGAGGGAGCTGTAGAGGGCAAAAACTGTAGAGGAAGGCAGAGATTGGAATATGTCAAGCAAATAATTGAGGACGTAGGTTGCAAGTGCTACCTCTGAGATGAAGAGGTTAGCACAGGAAAGGAATTCGTGGCGGGCCGCATCAAACCAGTCAGTAGACTGATGACCAAAAAAAAAAAAAAAAAAAAAAAAAAGGGAGGTCAAGGTTTGCGAGTAACGCTGGGCATTCACTGTTGTCCCGTGCTGCAGGAGGTGAATCAGAAGGGGGCCATCTTTGTCAAAGAAGAACGTCAGCATAACCTTTCCTGCACTCGTGTGGATGGCCTTGGCTGTTTTTGGTGGTGGTGACGCTGGATGCTTCTACTGTAGACTTTGTCGTTTTGATTGTGGTTCGAAGTGATGAGATCGTGACTCATCTCCAGCCAGGAACGCATTCCCTTCCCAAGCATAACGCTGCAGGTGAGCAAGACAGTGCACCATTCGACATGCTTCCTGGTGCGGTTGAAGATAGTGGGACACCCATTGGACACACAGTTTGCGCATGTGCAGTTGATCCTTCATGATGGTGTGAACACTTCTAACGCTCAATCAGGCCATGGCGGCTACGGCTATCACTGTCACTCGGCGGTCCTGGGTAGTGAGTGCATCAGCACTGCAGTGTGGTGCTCCAGACCGTGCATCGTCAGCTAACGACACCTGTCCTTCCCTGAAGCGCTTGTGCTACGCCTTTACCTTTGCAAGGGGCAAGCAGTGTTGGACGTACACTTGTGACATTCGTAGATGAATGCCCGTTTCTCTGACTCCTTCCGCTGTCATAAAACGAACAATACTGAGACCTGGTAGTCAAGGGAAGGCAGGATGTGGTTACGATTGTGGACGGGGCCGTAATCAGTTACTATTGGTTGCCTTTTACAGTTACAAACAATTTATTTTAAACCAGTAATTCCAGACCCAACAACAAATAAAATACCACATGTTATTAATGAAGGAATAAACAACTGTGCAAATAATAGTGTTTCAGAGAACTACCATTTAGCAAATCACCATTAAATACAGATACAGCAGATAATGCTTTAAAAACAAGCCACTGTTAATTGGGCATTGTTTAAAACTCGCTGCAACTTACAAATTACAAGTATTGAAATATTAAAGGCAAGTCGCCACAAACTCAGCAGAAGGCATCAGGCGCTAGGAATGGCAGTAAATAATATTTTAAAGGCTTACTGAGTAAATACAAATACCAAATTAGAATTTTAAGTCAAGTCACCACAATCACGGCTGAAGGCCTTACACGCCAAGAATGGCAATAAATTAAGAATTATTTAAGAACTCGCTGCAATTTACAACTTACAGGTATTGAAATATTAAAAAGCAAGTTACCACAACACAGCAGAAGGCACCAGACGCCAGGAATGTCAGTAAATAAGGTTTTAAGGCTTACTGCTAAAATACAAATACCAAATTAGAATTTTAAGGCAAACGACCAAAATCACGGCTGAAGGCCTTACAAGCCAGGAACGGCAATAATATAAGAAATTTAGAAACCTGCTGTAAAACAGCAAATACAATAGCAAAGGTTTATTAAAAACAAGCAACTGATCACCAAACGGGTGAAATAAGATGATGGTAAACTTTTAACACAGGGGGTCACAGACGGTGCTCCAGGAATCGACCTCTGAGAAGGCCCGACAACAAACACTTTCGCGAACGATGAGGTAGGCAGCCAAGAGTTGCATTCACTTCACAAGATGGTAACTCAGACTAGTGGCAATGTAACGAATGTCTAATGATAATCTTGCTGAAGCTACCTGACGTCCGATAGACCAAATGCAACGATGGAACAATACGCAAAAGCCGGAACCGGCGGTCTGCTCACGTCTGTTTAGAACGCCTGGAACGAGAAAGGAACCTTTACCACCAGAGTAGAAAACACTCCACTCGCTGCTCTTTGCCTCGGCAACACTACGAGAAGCAACACGAACCCAAGTCACTCGAGAAGCGCGAGATATCACAATGGTGGGAGTTCCTCTACTTGGATTGAGATGCACTCAACTTAAGACTAGCTGGATCCTGTTTACGACGAGGTAGTGCACCCTCGTGACCACAGCCTTCAATCCGGCAGTCCATGCGTGCCACCAGCAGCCCCAGTGCATTCTGGCACTGCGTGGACCGGGCTCCTCCTGAGTCCCCAACCGAACTGGCACACTCACACGACCCGGAAAAGCAACGACCTCGCCCCAGAGGTAGGGCACAGTTATTTCATATCGATAACCGCCGCTGCTGCCACTAGCGGACAGGCAACGCTTGCGAAAGCGAGTGGCGCCATTCAACACGAGAAGAAGACAGAAAACCGCAACCAGGTGAACTAAAAGTTAAAAAGACGAGGGCTAGTAGAAATCCTTGGGTAACAGAAGAAAACAGAAAAATGCAGTAAATGAAGCAGGCAAAAAGGAATACAAACGTCTCAAAAATGGGACCGACAGGAAGTGTAAAATGGCTAAGCAGATATGGCTAGAGAACAAATGTAAGGATGTAGAAGCTTATCTCACTAGGGGTAAGATAGATACTGCCTACAGGAAAATTAAAGAGACCTTTGTAGAAAAGAGAACCACTTGTATGAATATCAAGAGCGCAGATGGAAACCCAGTTCTAAGCAAAGAAGGGAAAGCAGAGAGGGGGAAGCACTATATAGAGGGTCTGTACAAGGGCGATGTACTTGAGGAAAATATTATGGAAATGGAAGAGAATGTTGATGAAGATGAAATGGGAGATACGATATTGCGTGAAGAGTTTGACAGAGCACTGAAAGACCTGAGTCAAAACAAGGCCCCGGGAGTAGACAACATTCCATTAGAACTACTGATAGCCTTGGGAGAGCCAGTCCTGACAGAACTCTACCATCTGGTGAGCAAGATGTATGAGACAGGCGAAATATCCTAAAGCCGTCGGCACACGGACCGTGCATCCGAACGTTGAGCGTTGAGCGTGTCGAGTTTCTGACGTCATAGCGTGGAATAGCCCGTTCGGGAGTCTTTGCGAACGTGCAGAGCAATATCTGGCATGTCAGATATTCTGGGCGTGTGTCTGAGCGTTGACCAATGAGATGGCACAACGCCGTCTACGTCACACGCACGCCGTCTCCCTTCAGTATGGAGTTGAAAGCCGCCATATTGGCATTGATTTCAAGCCTATATGTATATATGCCGTTTCTGAGCACCAGCAAATTGAGAATCACTGGAAAACCCGTTGTTAACTGTGTGATTCGTTCCAATAAAATAATGAGAAACAAAAGAATTATTGTAACTTGCGTGTTATGAGAGTACGCTATATGAAGGCAACGACACACTGAAGATCCACCCAAAACGCATTGTTCTTGGTCAATTTGTTATAATTAAATTTCAATTAGCAACATAGTTACGAGTAAGGTTTTCAGCAAAGCATAAAATAGTACGATTAGACACTAGGGGCGTGTTGTTGGTTGAGCGTAATGAGTAGCGTCACTGAGCTCTGAGTTGGGGTGGTGGTTCGCGTCTTGCCACTTCCAGTTTTTTTTCCTAACATTCGCGGTTTTATTAGGTTCTGATACTTTATTGTTAGTTTAGTATAAGTATATACTATAATATTTGATGTTATGTAAATTTAAGTTCCCCTTTTTTGAGGGGTGACTGTTCGATTGCGCTACTTGTATAAAGATATTTTGCTCCTTTTTCTTTTACGCTTCGTAATTCACATGTTGCAAAGATTCTGCCACTGGGTAGGAACAGTGGTGGTGGTTGTTGGGATGTTTAAGGGGGACTAATAGGAACAGTGATCAAGTAAGACTGACCTTGAGGTTGTACTAAAATGTGGGAATGATGAAATAATGTTTATCTTATGCGGAGAAGTATTCCAAATTTGTACCGCACTCTTTGTAATGGAACTTTTACAACCATGCGTCTTTATTGATTAGAGATGGTACTTTCCTTTTTGTGGACGTGCGCCCGTTGAGTAAACAGTGTGATTTACGAACTAGAAACTTCCCTCAACTGCCGATGGAGTGCGTTGCGATTGCGTATACCACGTCGGGGTCCACATACCGTATGCACAAGTCACATCGTTCTTGAGCGTTCGACAGCACGTTGAACTTGGCACGCTCAACGTTAACGTTTGACAGCACGGTCCGTGTGCCGACGGCTTTAGACTTCAAGAAGAATATAATTATTCCAATCCCAAAGAAAGCAGGTGTTGACAGATGTGAAAATTACCGAGCTATCAGTTTAATAAGTCACAGCTGCAAAATACTAACACGAATTCTTTACAGACGAATGGAAAAACTGGTAGAAGCCGACCTCGGCGAAGATCAGTTTAGATTTCGTAGAAATATTGGAACACGTGAGGCAATACTGACCTTACGACTTATCATAGAAGAAAGATTAAGGAAAGGCAAACCTACGTTTCTAGCATTTGTAAACTTAGAGAAAGGTTTTGACAATGTTGACTGGAATACTCTGTTTCAAATTCTAAAGGTGGCAGAGGTAAAATACAGGGAGCGAAAGGCTATTTACAACTTGTACAAAAACCAGATGGCAGTTACAAGAGTCGAGGGGCATGAAAGGGAAGCAGTGGTTATTCAATCTGTATATTGAGCAAGTAGTAAAGGAAACAAAATAAAAATTCGGAGTAGGTATTAAAATCCATGGAGAAGGAATAAAAACTTTGAGGTTCGCCGATGACATTGTAATTCTGTCAGAGACAGCAAAGGAGTTGGAAGAGCAGTTGAACGGAATGGACAGTGTCTTGAAATGAGGATATCAAATGAACATCAACAAACGCAAAACGAGAATAATGGAATGTAGTCGAATAAAGTCGGGTGATGCTGAGGGAATTAGATTAGGAAATGAGACACTTAAAGTAGTAAATGAGTTTTGCTATTTGGGGAGCAAAATAACTGATGATGGTCGAAGTAGAGAGGATATAAAATGTAGACTGGCAATGGCAAGGAAAGCGTTTCTGAAGAAGAGAAATTTGTTAACATCGAGTATAGATTTAAGTGTCAGGAAGTCTTTTCTGAAAGTATTTGTATGGAGTGTAGCCATGTATGGAAGTGAAACATGGACGATAAATAGTTTGGACAAGAAGAGAATAGAAGCTTTCTAAATGTGGTGCTACAGAAGAAGGCTGAAGATTAGATGGGTAGATCACATAACTAATGAGGAGGTATTGAGTAGAACTGGGGAGAAGAGGAGTTTGTGGCACAACTTCACAAGAAGAAGGGACCGGTTGGTAGGATATATTCTGAGGCATCAAGGGATCACAAATTTTGCATTGGAGGGCAGCGTGGAGTGTAAAAATTGTAGAGTTAGACCAAGATATGAATACACTAAGCGGATTCATAAGGATGTAAGTTGCAGTAAGTACTGGGAGATGAAGAAGCTCGCACAGAATAGAGTAGCATGGAGAGCTGCATCAAACCAGTCTCAGGACTGAAGACCACAACAACAACAACAACAAAGACCTTTCATCACACTACACTCCAGGCAAAAGGCTGTGCAGGAAGTGGTCTTGCCATCTAAGGACATTGCCAAGTACGGTCCTCCAAGCTGATACCACCTACGTAAAAATGTCAACCAATGCATGTGAAAGGCATTAAAGTAATGTGTGTAAAATAAGAAACATACAGCCCGCATCTTATCTAAGGCTAACAATTTTCGTTTGAACTGATTAATTCTGTGGCACTGAAATCAGAAATTACTTTTACCTCGTATTGGTCGGCAAAATTAACTGGTCACTGTGCTATGTGTTAAAAAAATTAAAAAGGAAGCTGTTACCTTTGTGCGGTTCACCTCATATAGCACAATGAAAGAGCAGTTAAAGTCACCGGATGTCAGGAAGTAATGAATACTTACATTATAAAAACTAAAAAGGGCAAAAGTGCCCCAGCAGTTAGTTTAAATTATTAGGAACCAGAGGCAAACACAATTAAAAGAGAACACATTAAAACATAGAATAAAGACAGGAAAAAATAGTACATGAAACAAAAACATAATTATTAATATGATGCTAATTTGGAGTGTCATTGTCTAAAGTCTTTTCTTTTGGTCACTACAGTTTCAAGAAGTGCCATTATTAAAGCAAAACTTCATGACGAAACGCATATATCAAAGACATCAATAAACAAATATAAGCAAACAATATTAGAACATACAAACAGACAATTATTAACACCATTCTAAAGCTGGAGTGTCATTTCCATAAGTATTTTCTTTCTTTCACTTTAAGAGTACGAATGTTGTTGGCACATTTACATGCAAGCAAGAAAAGAAACAGGATTGACTCATGCATTATTAGATACGGATAACGAAGTGGATCAGTAACATATAAATAATACGTAAATAATATTCAATCTCACTCAGAGAAACACTTATATTTTTGGTACACTAGTTCTTTATATTATCACCTGTCACAAGCATCAAACACGATACTTAAGTAGACAAGTTGGGTTTTCATTGTCAAGGCGTGTAAGAGGGCGAGGGGCTCACCGTCGCAGCAGTCAGAGTTTGTCCACTTTTCATGCACGAAACATGGCGTTATTTTTCCCTACCTTCTAGGTAACCCCAACCCAAAAGCTCGTGTTGACCTTCTTCTGACAGGGGCAGCCATGCCATGGCTGAGGCTGTGTGTGGTTGAGCCACTGTCTGGTTTTGGCGATGTTTTCGTAGTGAGGCGTACTGACAACCACTTGGAAGTTACTGCAGAAGTGTGGCACATGTATGCTGTTCTTTGTGCCCCCCTTTAGCAAGCAGTGAACTCTGCCCAACTTCCGCAACGGTCATGGTACTGTCTCATGATATTGATCAGCCGGGTTAGCGTATAGATTCACGCCACCAACTTCTCATAGTCATCTGTAGGCCACAAAATGTCACCTACTGTGGGTGGTACACCCCTGTGGTGCACCAGTCCCCTTTCTATGCTATCGGCTTCAATCTTGTAACGCATAGTCCAACTGATGTTAAACCATACATCTTAGTCAAAATTTGGAAGTTTGTGATATGGATTTATGGGACAAAACTGCTGAGGTCATCGGTCCCTAAGCTTACACACTACTTAATCTAACTTGTACTAACTTACTCTAAAGACGACACACACAACCATGCCCGAGGAAGGACTCGAACTTCCGACGGGGGAAGCTGCATGGACCGTGACAAGACATCTGAGACTGCTCGGTTACCCCGCGCGGAATCTTAGTCAAAATCACAGGTGGGCGGGTCATGCATGGGCACTGCCTGCACTGTCTGTGAGATGCTGTCTAGGGCCCACTGCACGTCAGCATCAATGCCACGCATGTGCAGTCAAGGCTCTGTCAAAGGGCATGGAGCTGACGCCAGTGGATTAGTGGGCGTGGCCCCGCTCAGTATCGGCTGTAGCCTCGCGTCCTTGGTCTCCCGCTCAGTGTGAAAAACGACTGTGGCACCGAGGTGTGCCATCCCATCGCCAGAGGAGGTACGGTAGATCACGTGGCGCCTCTTTGTGTCCCGGTCGCCGCTCGCAGCCGGCGAAGTCCAGGTGGTGTCGAGTAGCGAGGCCACTTAAAGGTGTGGAAATCTCCGTGGCTTCTAAACGCTCGCCCCTGTAGTTACAGTGTACACAGCGCTGGTTCCTGGCTAATGCCTCGCTACTCGACACCACCTGGACTAATAAAAATTATTTACGCTGTAACATAGTGTAAAACAAATCAGTTTACATTGTCTACCTAAGGGCGGTGCATGGGGACTTAAATCCTAAGTTAGTGGCAATTATAAAGTTATTTGTCAAAGGTACTTTAGAAGCAGAAAATTTTCAATGACAAAACATACAAGGTAGATCCACATAACTATTGAAATGGGGGCTCAGTTGAGTTGAACTGAGTTTAAGCTATAATAGTTTTCCTTGTACCACATAATTGAACAGAACAGGAAGTGGAATTAATATTATTTACACGTCGCGAATAAGTAACGGAAATACCTCAGTTTACACATGACTACATCATATGGTACTTCAAAACTACAACAACAGGCCACTCTACGTATCTACATATCCGGCCACAGTAAACAAACAACGTCACCACTACACAGTCAGCTAAGTACGTTACTCTTCAGTTCCATCTTAAGTTTCTGCATCTGAGAAAACATAAACACTGAATGGAAAAACTGAGGCACGAAAAAAATGGTAAGTTACTGCATGCCTGGAAAGAAACAGAACATCATTATACAAAAACAATCTGTAGTTCTGCACTAATCCAGGCTGACTGGGTCACAATGGAAATAAACATTCGTAAACACAAATACATGATACTTTACATCACACAAGAAAATGAAGCGGAGATCAGATTAGATTTTTATTTACAACACACAGAATAAGAAAAAATCAAGAAAAATAGATACAAATGTCGACGCATCATCTCTGCATCATCATTTTCCGTCGACGATAGGTTCATTCGAAGAATGATTTAAGTCTGCCACCTGGTGCGGCCCTATTGATCACTAGAACAGAAGAGTCTTCACACCAACATGTTGGGATCAGGGATGAACTGCACCCAGTATAGTCCACAGAAATCACCAACGAATTTTTTTGCATAAAGCAGAACTCTTCTTAGACAGTTTATGTAACCTAATGAGGACCTTTTGGCCAATGTGGAACTTTGTATTTCTGATTTCCTTCTTTTACACCTTTTTTCTTGCTTTGGCAGCATGCTTGACTTTGCTTGAGGCAGGATCAGTGGTTGCTTCTTGTCTGTGCTGCTTCTTGTCTGTCTGTCGATCAAGATAATTCATTCTTGTCTTTCAAAACCAAGACTGGAGGTACCATAGTCGACACCTTTCGCCTTTGGTAGCTCTTTTAAAATAACTTGAAGTTATTACAAATCGTACCCCACTCTCTGTGATTATAACTACAATAAAGCCTTCAGATCCTCTCCTGTTCTCTCATCGTGGACCCACTAATTATCGGTTTTGTTTTCTATCGTCTCCGCATCTGCCAACTCTACTGAGATCGAATTTGTGGGCCACTATCCAAGATGATTCATTTCACAGACTCCACTCCCTGCAGAAAGTTTATAAAAGCCATAGCAGCTGCTTTCTGTGCCTCCTTTCTCAACAGAGTAAAGCAGAAGAACTTAGAGGTTAAATCCATGGCCCTAAACACATAAGCAAACGCCGACGCCGTATGTAATATGGGGCCATGAAGGCCAACTGCGGCAAAGTGATGGGGGTATACTTAGGGTAATGGGACGGAGGGGTGCAGCGTACCTCACAGTGAGCAGTTTGACTTGCTGGCAAGGGCCTGCAACTAGGTACATAACAAGTCATTTTGAGCATATCGCTACAGTAGCAGGTCTCACACATATTTTGGCAATACTTCCTTGTGTCCTTAGCTTGAGAGTACATACCACACTAATTTATTCAAGAACTCTTCTGGAATCATTAACAGTCACATCGTGTTGTCTGGGTTCAAATGGCTCTAAGCACTATGGGGCTTAACATCTGAGGTCATCAGTTCCCTAGACTTAGAAGTACTTAAACCTAAGGACATCACACACATCCATGCCCGAGGCAGGATTCGAACCTGCGACCGAAGCAGCAGCGCGGCTCCGGACTGAAGCGCCTAGAACCGCTCGGTCACAGAGGTCGGCTGTAAGTTCCCATCATCTACGTGAACCAGTGTTAGAGTGCATGTGATAGTGCATCCGCAATGGTATTTTTACGTCACAGAACATTGCTGTAGACCTACATTCTTGGAGGTACAATGCCCAGCGGAGCATTTCCCATGTAGTAATTTTGCTTTCATGAGAAACTGCAGGACACAGTTATCTAGAATACACATTTTGTCCTATCAAACAGAAAACAGCTGAACTTAGTAAGTACCCATACAATGGCGAGTGCCTCAAGCTCTGTGACAGAATAATTCTCTTGCAATGGGAGAGCACACAGCTAGTGAAAGATATCGCCTTCTAGGAGTAGGGCTCGCTCCCCTCTTCCTCATGGAATAGAACTGCACCTAGACCCCTTAATGAGCTTTCTACCATGAGACAGAAGCAAGGGCTCCAATACTGGGCCGCCGTCTCCATCTAGCACTCAGGAAAAGGAAAAAAAAGTCTAGTGTTGTCAGGTATTTCTCTTTCGAGGAAACGGTTTAAAAGTTCGTGTTACGCAGTTTTCCAGTGGTGTCAGAACTGAAACTTTTTATGCCTGCATATTTGTCGCCATTCATGTTCAGAAATATTAAAAGTATTTAATACCTCCATGTCTAGCTCACTTCCCCCCCCCTTCCCCCCACAGACGATCGTATAGGTGACCTTGGACAGACGTTTAGTGTCAAATCAGGATGGACAAGTATCGAAGCATTCACCAACTCGTCCTTCAGCCTAATAAAGTCGTCGTGCCTGCTGGTCCCAGATCCAAGTTGCATTCCCTTCCGTCAGTGCACAATGATACGGGGTGGAAGTTAAATTTTCGAAATGCTTGTAGAAGTTACATAAACCAAGAAAAGCTCGTAATTCCTTCTTCGTATTTGGTGCCACGCAATCTGCAATAGCGTTTATCCTAACCAAATCGGGATATGCATTTACGATACGTCACAGAAATTTCACCTAGAACTGGGATTCCTCCAAATTAACGGTCTAATTATCTATTTAGTGCATCACCGCGGTCCGCCCGTGACTTCCTCACAGGTATGTACATCATCCATAAACAGCGTCACTTTTACTCGCAAGTCTTTCGGGAGTTGCATTTCCTAGAACAGGGGAATGTAGTTTATAGACTGCATGCTGAGTCTGACTCAATAAGCCAACAGGTAGCTCAAAAAACCAGTGAAGACAACACCTTCACACCATGGGGTCATTGCAAATGTGCGTCTCCGGCCTATCCATCCCTGGCATGGTAAATTGTGTGCACCTGTCACTTCCCCACCTTTGTCCCTCACAGTGGAAAGATAGGTCAAGCTCACCTTCACAAATAACGGCCAAGGCAATCCCAGTGTCCGAAATGGACGTAAATGGCACCTCCATAATCGAGATTGTTACCTACCACAGGATCTTCCTGTTGGTAGTCTCCTGCGACAACTCTTCTTGTACAGCCCCCACCACAACGCACCATGTATCACCCTTTCCTACAAGGGTTCACTCTGCTATAACGCCCTCCATGTCCGACAACCATCATTGTCATGCACATAGTCCCTCATGTTGTGGACTCATATGGGTGACAGTCAACCTAACATCAACACCAGCTGGCGGAGCGATGTTATTGTTGTTGTTGTCACCGCGCTCCACAATGAAACGATCGCGGTACCTGAAATTTTCTCTCTTCGAGTTTTGATCATTAGCACCATAACGCCTATGGTTCCACTCACTACGATACAAATCATTTCCATTATTGTTCCAACTGTTCTCATACCGCTAGTGACGTTTGTTGTACTGGTAATGCTGCTGCGTGCAGTCGCACCTCCTATTCCTGCTGCGTCCATGGCTGTTTTCATGCAATCATGGACTATAATAGGCTTACGCTCACTTGTATGATATTCTACATCCTGCAGCAAGGCTTTAAAACCATTCATATCATATTTACAACTGTCAGCTAGAATAATGTGACGGAGATGGTTCGATCTGCGACCGTAGCAGCCGCGTGGTTCCGGACTGAAGCGCATAGAACCTCTTGACCACAGCGACCGGAAGGTTGTGTCAGAGCTGGTTGCAACATATATTCAACTAGGTGAACATGTCTCATGAAGCCGGAATGGTTAAGGTTTTGTAGCATAATACCATATTTCACTCTATCCTGCACTGCCACCAACCTATAAGCTGTCAAAAACACCTCATGAAATTCAACATATGTGGCACAGCCTCGTGTATCCAATCTCTTCCTTAAGGCGAGATCACTTTCTATTGAATTCTATTTTACGTGCCAGGCAGGAGGGAGAGCAAACTGAAAGTGTTCCACCCAAGCGGAGACGATGAATACCTGTGGAAGGGTTTCTAAAAATGTCAAACTTCCTCACTGACAGGAAATGTTTAAAGTCAAATCCCAACATATCCTCCCGTAGAGAACGTTCGTGAAAGTTTCTGTTTTTTTTTTTTTCTGTCCTATCTCTGATGTCACTCTCTTGCCCATACTCAAAGTCCTTTTTATGTATCGAGTCTCTATCAAGACTATCGTGCCAATTCTTTGTCACGTACATATATCTCACAGCGTCTTGACTTGCTCGTTGAGTGTTTGCACGTATCTATCTTTTACGCAAAATAAAAAAAGAAAACAACACCAAAGAGAAACCTATTTGCCATCAAAAAGTAATTTAACAATGTAAAAATTCTTCACACGCATTCTAGTGTATAAAAAAAGAAAATCCTTCACATGTGAGCTAACGTTCGAATTAAGATGTAGTTGCACTGGAAAATATCGCCGCTGGACCTTCTCACGGAATACTGGAGAAAACCAAGAGAATATTTTCACTTGGTGTGATGAACGGCCACTCCATTTAAATGTAGATAAATGTAAAACAATGTTCATAACACGGAGAAAGAGCGCGATTGTATACGATTACTAACATGTCAAATATAAGGGGCTTTCGAAAAGAAACGAGCCGGAGTCTGGGATGAGCGAACCGGTGACGGGGGGGTAATATCGTGGCGTGTGTAACGAGGTGTCGTTCCGACCAGAGCGTGGAAGTTCACAACCCGTGGCTAGAGGGCACACGTGCACGTCACGTGTCTATACAGAGCCAGCAGCAGCATGCATCAATAGTCCAACGCTACCAGTCGCACTGCAAACAGTGACATGGAGGCGTCAAACGAGAGCAAAGAGGTATTTGAGCCGTGCTGCGGCTCGCGCTGGTGCTGTTTGTAGGTGTCTGCCCTCTGTTGAAGGCCATCCTCTGCTGCCTTCAGTACTTCATCCCTCAGAGCTACCCATTCTTCTTCTACTGTATTTCTTTCCCCCATTCCTGTCAATTGTTCCATTATGCTCTTCTTGAAAATCTGTACAACCTCTGGTTGGTCAGTTTATCAAGGTCCTATCTCCTTAAATTCCCGCCTTTTTGCAGTTTCTTCAGTTTTAATCTACAGCTCATAACCAGAATCCACATCTGCCCCTGGAAATGGCTTACAATTTAAAATCTGGTTCCTAAATCTCTGTCTTACCATTATATAATCTATCTGAAACCGTCTAGTACCTCCAGGGTTCTTCCATGTATATAACCTTCCTTTATGATTCTTGAACGAAGTGTTAGATATGATTAAGTTATGCTCTGTGCAAAATTCCACCAGACGGCGTCCTCTTTAATTTCTTACCCGCAATCCATATTCACCTACTATGTTTCCTTCTCTCCCCTTTCCTACTCTCGAATTCCAGTCACGCATGACTATTAAATTTTCGTCTCCCTTCACTACCTGAATAATTTCTTTTATCTCATCATACATTTGATCAATTTCTTCATCACCTGCAGAGCTAGTTGGCATATAAACTTGTACAACTGTAGTCGGCGTGGGATTCGTGTCTATCTTGGCCACAATAATGCGTTCACTATGCTGTTTGAAGTAGCTTACCCGCACTCCAATTATTTTTATTCATTATTAAACCTACTGTTGCATTACCCCTATTTGATTTTGTATTTATAACCCTGTATTCACCTGACCAAAAGTCTTGTTCCTCCTGCCACCGAACTTCACTAATTCCCACTATATCTAACTTTAACCTACCCATTTCTCTTTTTAAAATTTTCTAACCTATCTGCGTGATTTAGGGATCTAACATTCCACGCTCCGATCCGTAGAACGCCAGTTTTCTTTCTCCTGATAATGACGTCCTTTTGAGTAGTCCCGCTCGGAGATCTGAATGGGGGACTATTTTACCTCCGGAATATTTTACCCAAGAGGATGCCATTATCATTTAACCATACAGTAAAGCTGCATACCCTCGGGAAAAATTACGGCCGTAGTTTCCCCTTGCTTTCAGCCGTCCGCAGTACCAGCACAGCAACGCCGTTTTTGTTAGTGTTACAAGGCCAGATCAGTCAATCATCCAGACTGTTGCCCCTGCAACTATTGAAAAGGCTGCTGCCCCGCTTCAGGAACCACACGTTTGTCTGGCCTCTCAATAGATACCCCTCCGTTGTGGTTTTTTGAGCCATTTCATAATGATTTAGTCAAGTTAATTTCGTTTTTCAAATCATTAGCAACTCATACTTTCAGTGCCTTTAGTAAATCACGTCGGGATAAAGAGTGAGTAGCTGATGTGTACTTATCAGCCAAAGTTTCAAACGTTTTTCACAATCATATCCGTTTTATATCTGGTTTACTGATTAATTTATGTAGATTTATTAAGTATCTGTGTTTACCTTCAAAACTTTCTCAGTCGTGTTTTAATGTTGTATACCTATGTTTCTTTCCAATTCCTTCATGCTGTGAGTAAGAGTGCTTATATACTCGTTTTTTTGTATTGGTTGATTGTGGATGTAGTTTCTGCCATTTATGTAGACTTAGAACAAGGCGAAGAAGATTGTTTCCTCTGATCGAAGCGCTATTGTGCTTAAGGTGGCACACGGTGGAAAAGGCTTCCCCGGTCACTCCCGCTACCTGTGTAGACATCGAGTTTGCTAGCGAGCTGAGGCATACATCCCTGGCACCTCGATAGTTTGGTTGATCATGGGAGATCGTCAACAGTAGCTTTAGCATTGTGAGTGTAAGTTTCAGTCTAGATGAAATATTACTCCAGTTCTGTTACAGCCTCGGTCTTTAAATCAAATGGTTTAGTTTGTTCACATAGGGAATGCTTGGGTTTTTGCAATTATTGAATTTGTATCGGTAATTGTTTTGATCAGCCACAAAAATGATGCTTGGTTTCGGCTAGTAGTCTTGTCTTCTTAGTGTAAATATGCTTGCATTGTTTCTTACATTTTGATTTTTCCATTGTCATTATTTTCGTTTTGTATTCCAGTTTCTATCTGTGACTTTGTCTGTTCGATTTCAATTGTTCGTATATTGTGTGGACAGCCTCCAACCCTATGAAGCTTTTTTCTTTTGTAAGTACTCTGCTGTAATTTTCTTAAACGAAATCTCTCTCCACAGTAACAAAATTGTCATAGTTTTTATGTTTTCTTATGGTGTTTCTTAATATGACTTCAACCACGTGCTTAAAAAATAAACGAGCGCTCAGATCCTAGTTTTTCAGTTCAGTTCCTTTCTCTGCCGGTAGGCTTCAGATTAAATTCCATTTGCATGTACAATATTTCTGATTTATAATTCTGACGCTTCGTAGTTTTCGGTGACTTCCTCTCAGTGTGGATGCTCTGATCGCACCACCCGGCGTGGTTAGCCCATATTTGAGGTTGTGGCTATTTCAGTATTGCAGTTTTCTTTTGTTTGCTAATTTTTATCGGTACTTTCATTACTTCCGAAATTGTGGAATTTTCGTAGTTTATTCTGTATGTAAACTTGTTCGGCCACATGGTTCTTCCCTGACACATTTCGTATAATCTGTACATCTATCCATTACTGAATCATTACTTTTGATCTGTACTGAATTTAGTGCTGCCATTCACTTCTGTGGTACGGTGCGTTAGGCCGCAGGTTCACACTTTTTCGCCAACTACATGCCATGATGGCGTATGTTTTAACTTTTCTCGTTTCTTTTCTCTGTGTGGTGTTAGGCATGGTGTCTTTTAATTTTTATACTCACTTGAGTATTAAGTCAGATGCTACCAGTCGTTTTGTTCTAATGTAGGTGTTTCTTGCTATTCTCTAAATTCTGGAATTAATAAATATTCAGTCCAATTATGAGTTTCACCTTTACTATTAGTGATTTGTCACGTACATGCAAATCTGCATTTTCAGGCTACATCATCTCGCGTTTCCATTTGTGTAAATGTATCTACATCTACATCTACATTTATACTCCGCAAGCCACACAAAGGTGTGTGGCGGAGGCCACTTTACGTGCCACTGTCATTACCTCCCTTTCCTGTTCCAGTCGCGTATGGTTCGCGGGAAGAACGACTGTCTGAAAGCCTCCGTGCGCGCTCTAATCTCTCTAATTTTACATTCGTGATCTCCTCGGGAGGCATAAGTAGGGGGGAAGCAATATATTCGATACCTCATCCTGAAACGCACCCTCTCGAAACCTGGCGAGCAAGCTACACCGCGATGCAGAGCGCCTCTCTTGCAGAGTCTGCCACTTGAGTTTGTTAAACATCTCCGTAACGCTATCACGGTTACCAAATAACCCTGTGACGAAACGCGCCGCTCTTCTTTGGATCTTCTCTATCTCCTCCGTCAAACCGATCTAGTACGGATCCCACACTGATGAGCAATACTCAAGTATAGGTCGAACGAGTGTTTTGTAAGCCACTTCCTTTGTTGATGGACTACATTTTCTGATCATGGTGCACAGCTAGTTACAATATATGACATAGCTCCATTCAGCAATACTAAACAGTCCTCCAAAGTAGTACGTTCAGTCAATGATTTAACGATTGCAAATTTCAGGGAAAGCCTACAGCAGTTAGACTGGGATGAGGTGTACCGTGAACCTGATGCCAATTTAAAATATAATTTATTTCATGACATTTTTGTAAATGCATTTGAAAACTGCTTCCCCAAGAAAATAGTTAAATATACTCGTAAGAAAGCTTGTAACAAACCATGGCTTACTAAGGGTGTATAAATACCTTGTAACCAGAAAAGGGAAATGTATCTGACAGCAAGAAAGAGTAGTGACCCAGAAACTATCAAAAATTATAAAAACTACTGTGTTATATTAAGAAAAGTTATTAAAAAATCCAGGAGTATGTGTATCATGTCTGAAATCAGCAACTCTGATAATAAAATTAAAACAATTTGGAATATTATTAAAAGAGAAACAGGTCAACCAAGAGCAGAGGAAGACAGTATTACCATCAAATTGAATGAAAACTTTACAAACAAAAAGTCAGAAGTTGAAAATATTTTTAATAATCATTTTCTAAATGTTGTGGATATAGTAGGATCCAGGTGTTCATTAGAAGATGCTAGGCTGTTAATGGAAGAGGCCATACCTATGCAATTTGATACAATTGAAATCTCACCCACTTCTCCCTCTGAAATTAAGAAAATAATAAACTTGCTTAAAAGCAAAAACTCACATGGAATTGATGGCATTTCCAGCAAAATACTAAAAGCTTGTTCTCAACAGATAAGTAAGATTCTCAGCCACCTGTGTAATAGCTCTCTGGAACAGGGCATTTTCCCTGATAGACTGAAATATGCTATTGTTATACCTTTGCATAAAAAGGGGGATAGATCTGATGTCAACAATTACCGTCCAATCTCCCTTCTAACAGCTTTATCCAAAATTTTTGAGAAAGTAATGTATTCAAGAGTAGCTTCACATATCTGTAAAAATGAAGTACTAACAAAATGTCAGTTTGGTTTCCAGAAAGGTTTTTCAACAGAAAATGCCATATATGCTTTCACCAGTCAAATTTTGAATGATCTGAATAACCGAACACCTCCCATTGGGATTTTTTGTGATCTCGCAAAGGCTTTTGATTGTGTAAATCATGAAATTCTGCTAGACAAGCTCAAGTATTGTGGCATGAGTGGGACAGTGCACAAATGGTTTAATTCATACCTAACTGGAAGAGTGCAGAAAGTTGAAATAAGTAGTTCTCATAACATGCAAAGATCAGCACATTCCTCAAACTGGGGAACTATCAAGAATGGGGTTCCACAAGGGTCAGTCTTGGGTCCTTTGTTGTTCTTATTATATATTAATGACTTGCCATTCTATATTCATGAAGAGGCAAAGTTAGTTCTCTTTGCTGATGATACAAGTATAGTAATCACACCTGAGAAACAAGAATTAACTGATGAAATTGTCAATACTGTCTTTCAGAAAATTACTAAGTGGTTCCTTGTAAACGGACTCTCACTGAATTTTTATAAGACACAGTACATACAGTTCCGTACAGTGAATGGTATGACACCATTAATAAATATAGACCTTAATCAGAAGCATATAGCTAAGGTAGAATATTCCAAATTTTTAGGTATGTCCATTGATAAGAGATTAAATTGGAAGAAACACATTGATGATCTGCTGAAACGTTTGAGTTCAGCTACTTATGCAATAAGGGTCATTGCAAATTTTGGTGATAAACATCTTAGTAAATTAGCTTACTACACCTATTTTCACTCATTGCTTTCATATGGCATCATATTTTGGGGTAATTCATCACTGAGGAATAAAGTATTTATTGCACAGAAGCGTGTAATCAGAATAATAGCTGGAGTCCACCCAAGATCATCCTGCAGACATTTATTTAAGGATCTAGGGATATTCACAGTAGCTTCTCAGTATATATACTCTCTTATGAAATTTGTGATTAACAACCAAACCCAATTCAAAAGTAATAGCAGTGTGCATAACTACAATACTAGGAGAAAGGACGATCTTCACTATTCGAGATTAAATCTAACTTTGGCACAGAAAGGGGTGAATTATACTGGCACTAAAGTCTTTGGTCACTTACCAAATAGTATCAAAAGTCTGACAGATAACCAACAAGTATTTAAGAAGAAATTAAAAGAATTTCTGAATGACAACTCCTTCTACTCCATAGAGGAATTTTTAGATATAAATTAAGAAAAAAAATATTAAAAAAATAAAAAAAATAAAAATAAAAAAACACAAAAAAATTAAGTTGTTATATTAACTTAAGTATGTTGTTAAATTAACCTAATTATGTCATGTATTGGAAAATTTGACTCGTTCCACATCATTACGAAATATCGTATTAATGATCCATGGATCTAGTATTAATAAAAAAAAAATAACTATGGTTCCGTCGGGACTGCAAGCCTTTGTTGAGTATCCTATTTGCATATCCCTTTTCGCTTTGGAGGCAATCGTCAGGTACTGTGTAAATAAATTTGAACTTTCGCAGGAGTCTAAAGGTCCGGCGGAATCTCGCTTTTCTCTTTGAACACGTCCAAAGCGGTTATAATAAAGGGTAAAGAAGTTGATATTTGGTATACTTGTGGCAGTAATCATGTTAATTCCTAAAAATATCAGGTTTGATTCTATAGAGAAGAAGTGCTTACCAACGATTCTATTTATGTCAAGTAGTAAGGGGTACCACAATCAGTCATAAATAAGACATATTGCATATCCAGATTTCGGACGGTGTGTGGCCATCTTGCCGGCCGCGGTGGTCTAGCGGTTCTAGGCGCTCAGTCCGGAGCCGCGCGACTGCTACGGTCGCAGGTTCGAATCCTGCCTCGGGCATGGATGTGTGTGATGTCCTTAGGTTAGTTAGGTTTAAGTAGTTCTAAGTTCTAGGGGACTGATGACCACAGCTGTTAAGTCCCATAGTGCTCAGAGCCATTTGAACCATTTTTTTGTGGCCATCTTCCATGCTAAAGGACATATTAAGAACCTATTACAATAAGGTAACAAGCATGCCTTACTAAATGTACGGTTGCCTAAGCTTTAATGTGAGTCAGTCGTAAAATTCATACCAGTAAATGTAAGGTAAAACATGAAAACCACACTTAGTCCCATCGAGACTACTGATGTCAAAGACTGAGCTCACATTGATACCGCTGTTTACAATTACAACACAGCTGGCTTCAGTGTACTTCATACCAACCTGCAGCGCTCTCTTTGCATGAATTGAGTTGACAACATTGATTAACATTGTTTTACAATTAGTATGTTTTTTCATTTTATTTATCATCTTATAATTTTAAAAACCTTATTTACATAAAACAGATATTGTGGTTGTTACCAAAAACAGCCACTAACGTTTTACAGCTATACACTGCAGTAATTTTGTGACGAGCCAACTAGCTATTGCTTCACACTTTACAATTGAGCATAGTTTAATAAATTCCTAACATCTCGTCCAAAATACGTAAGTTAACGAACTTTTAAATTTTTCTTTTAAAACTTGTTGTATAGTAACCGGAGTTGAAGGAATGGGAACAGACATGACTAGTGGTATAAGTTACCGCACCAGCAGCGCTGTGTCCAAAGGCTTTAAAATGTCCTCTCTTATAACTTTCACGTAAAGATACATTACGGTTCACAAAGTTTGGTGTTAAAACTAATAAACCTTCACCTACATCGTGTAATAACGTCGGAAATACATTATATTTGTCTTCAGTAACTTTGTACTTGCAACCGATATAGGAGTGTAATAATAACTCGGTCGTGTTCTACGAGGTGACACTTGAGGGCAACCGATTTCAGACTTCTACAGTAAGTCCTTCGCACATGGATGGAGCATTCTCATATGAGGAGACGAAACTGGTGCACTATGCCCATTTTCAAGACGTTGGCTAGTGACTTTAGGATATTTTCGTCGTATTTTTACGATCTAACGTGACATTCCCGCCGAACGTTGCTGCCAGAAGTCTGCTAGTCTAACCTATGGACAATATTTCGTTTTTCCGTACTATTTTTTTTAATTCCGCTCTACTTACCAATAGTAGGAAGCTTCAAATTTAGTTTTTGTTTACTAAATACTGACATTATCCTGCCACTAATGCATCATTATATGGTATAGAATATATATTATTGATATCGTCAACTTATTCAAACTATTTTCTTCCTGCTTGTTGTTCTGTGTGCTGTTGTACATGTTGTAGACGTAATTATGCTGGTAGTTATTAACCTTAGCAATATATTTTATTGTATTCAGCTTAGTTTCATGCCGTGTACCTGAAGGTGTAATTATTAATAACCGATTGATTGTGAAATTAAAGTATGCTTTCTTGTGTTAAATAGTACTGTTATAATCTAAAACGTTAACTGATCTATTTGACCACCTCACATGTGAATTCAATTAAGTATGTAGGCCGTTGAAACTGATGACAATTTTTTTTAAACATCCTCTTCATAACCTATAATAAATAGAAAAGTATCATCAACGTATCTGAACTAGTATATTAGTCTACTTGTCACATCTGCATTGTCCTGAAGATGGTCACACGATGGGCGAAAACTAGATATGCAATAAACATTATTTGCGACAGATTGTTGTACTTTTCGCTACTTGTCGTTAAAATATACTACATAAAAGAAAAAATTCGTAGTATTACAATACGTCACAAAGCAATAGAATAAAGATCAGTAACAGTGCTTACAAATACTTCTTGTTATTACAGGATGTGATAATACACTGGATGTGTATTCAGAGAAATCGCATGATTTGTCTACATGACGAATGCCGAAATAGATTATTATCAAAGAAAAGGGCCCATTCCTAGCAGCAACCTCTCATCATATACGTATGCATAATACAAGATGGCTTGTTAAACAGACCCTACACAATCCACATATAGATTGCTGCTAGATGAGATTACATGAAAATATCTGCAGCCGGCCTGTAAGTCCTTTACACACTGCCTTATGAGCTTACACTGTGGCTGATCTAAGTGGTATTCCCTCGGTGTCATTCAGGAAGGGAATAGGAAAAAGGGATATCATTGTGGTACGCGAAGAACCCTTCACCAGTAAATTAAAGCTGACTAGTGGAACGTAGAGCTAGTTATACAAGCCACATATAACTCAGCTGCATCACATTAAGATTAAAAAAAATTGTCATTAATGATTATGATGACGGATGCCTTCGGTGCATGACTGCACGTTTAGCAGAACTCATCCATCTTTAGACCGACCATTAGCGAAACGAGTCACCAGAATCAGATGATTAAATTATTCAACTAACTGGCATGTTGCTGTCGTCTCCCACGTGTGTAGCTAATTAATGAACCATAATTAATAAATGGACGGCCTTATACGTTACGGCTGATTGGTTTTCCTTGTATGCGCATGGAAATGACTCGTATGAAACTCTCAGATCGTTCATCGCCATATTGCTCTTCTTTTTTCCCCTCTATTTCACTCCTCCTCTCCATTTCCCCCTTCCTCCCTCTCTCTCTGTACCTCTCTGCTGCTCCCCACCCCCCTCGCTCTCACCCTTTTCTCCCTCTCTCTCTCTGTCTCTCTATCACTCTGCTCTTGCGCATACCTGCCCTGATTATGAATCTTTCTTTTCATGAGAAATCTGAGGCTATCTGCAGCCCATCCACTACTTGCCCATTAGCAGACACCTATGCAGAAAACACGTACATCAAAACATTCCACAGCGTTGTTACCTACCGTTATATTTCCTGCAATAGTCAAATTATTAGCTGTAGCATATTAGCTTCCCGTGTTTCAGAGTCAACAAACTAAGAGGGTTTGCAGTTTCTTTATTACGGATAATGTCTATTGTTTGCGATTTAATTTACACTCCATAAGGATAGGCAAATGAAACAAAAAAAAAGGAATTAGTCGATTACCAATATTTACTAATATTAAGGGACTGCCCATGAATCCAAAATGTAAGCAACCCTAAATTACATACGTTCAGCACTTTATGAACTACAATTACGGGGAAAAGTTAAAGTCTGACATTTCGTCAACCCTTAGATCGTTATAGAAGGAGCCTCTGTTTAGTCATACAGGTACAATGCATGAAATTAGGAGTGCCGATATAAAAATATATATATATTTATGGAGTTATTTATCTCGGAAATATGCCCATGTTGTTAATCACTCGGTTTTGACATTATATCACTATAATCATTATTTCATATTTAATATTTGGTTGAATACTTAGAAACAAGAACGAGAGAATTACAGAAAGAGGGCACTATGTCGGAAGAGTTAACGGTGAAGACGATATTACTCGTGAACAAAACAGTCTAAACCAGCGTTTTCTCAATTGTTGTTAACAGTTTTGGCGAATAAGGTCATCTTTAGACGGTTACTACCATAGGCATCGGTTGGTCTGCGTCGTAACAACTCACACGTAGAGCAGCTGGAACTGGCAGTAGCAAAAATCCTACCGTATTTTAGTTTTAAATCTCAGCATGCCTAATTCCGACAAAACATTCAAAAACACCTAAACAAAAACATGATGTAGACTGTATTGTTTATAAAATAACAGAGATGTTGTCCAACGTCTAATAACAGCCAAATAAAAACGTGATATAGACTGCTTTGTTCACAAAATCAAAGAAATAGTGAAAATAGTAACAGCTACACTCGGAGCTAGCTGCCATTCATGACACCGACTATAAATTTTATCTGTATCCTCCGACCGAGCGAGGTGGCGCAGTGGTTAGCACACTGCACTCGCATTAGGGAGGAAGACGGTTCAATCCCGCGTCCGGCCATCCTGATTTAGGTTTTCCGTGATTTCCCTAAATCACTCCAGGCAAATTCCGGGATGGTTCCTTTGAAAGGGCACGGCCGACTTCCTTCCGCGTCCTTCCCTAATCCGATGAGACCGATGACCATGCTGTTTGGTCTCTTCCCCCAAACAACCCAACCCAACCCCTCCGACATCACTCAACGACAACTTCCTGTACACCATAGCATCATCAGCAATCAACCGCAGACTGCTGCCCATCCCATCATCCAAATCATTTATGTATATAGAAAATAATATCGATCCTATCAGAATCGGAATTACGCGATTATTAACGGAATAGAAATCCACTTATGTTGTAAGTAATTAGTCTTTTTTATTGCACGACCAGTTTCAGAAGCCTAAAGCTCCATCAACAGGTGACAACTATTGAGAAGAAGATGAGGAGGAACTAGCTAGGAAAAACTAAGGCGTTACAATTCTAAAATAAGAGGAAAAGCACGACGGCTTGACACTTCATAAGGTACGCGAATTCCTACGCTGTGGCATTCTGTGACATAGCATTTATATCCGCACTCATAAGTTGTGAAACTGGTTGTGTGCGTTTATAAGCTACCTGAACAAATATAGCTACAGCGGACAACTAGGCATTTCATTCAGTTTCATTTTAATAGTTTTAACATCCGTATTTTTTTTAAAAAAAGCTGTTCACTGTATGAAGTGTCAAGCAATCATGTATAATATAACTCTTTTAGCTGTGGCTGCCCTAGTTTTAAAATTATCTGTAAAAGGTAAAGCGGTGAAAAGTCGAATGACTGACGTAATTAGAAAACAATGTACGTGTGGCAGGCTGGCCAGTAAATCACGAGGCATCAAACCGACAACAAACAATACATGCGATTAGTGGACGCCGACGTAGAGGGCCGAATTCGAATAAAAATAAAAAGCTATGACATATAAACAACCGCACTCACGCATAGGGACAGCAGCCGTGGCGCCCACCTTGACAGCCAATGAGGAACTGGCTAGTGCAGCCTGCCAGTAAGCCAGCTGAATGTGGCAGCACCAGCGGATAAAGAAAGAATGAATGAAATGGGGAACAGGGGAGATCGTCGAAAAAGTGCCGAAAACTTGGTTGACTGGTCTGTCCGAATACATGTATGTGGCTCACAAAACAGATAAGAGATAAATCGACAGAAAGAAGAATAAATAAATTACACATACGAATGTGGGTATTAAGTAAAAATAACAATAAAAATAGAATAAAAATTGAAAAGGGTATCGGATATGTATCACAGACAAAAAGCGTATAATATAGGTAAGCAATTAAATGACGACTGATGAAGAATGGCAAAAATGATGACAGCTGATACAATCAGTAATCATTTGTAGGCACGTCCATACAATATAAAATGAAGTGTAAGCATAAATAGCGTAGTCAGGATTCCAATGATATTTCACACTGAGGAACGTAATACAACCATACTAAGAGTGGTGGATACGCACAGCACCAAAAGTAAAAAATAAGAGGGAAGTAATGGGGATATAAAATAGGGCAAAAGATAGCGAGTAAATAAATGAAGCCTACATGTAGTGAATAGCAACACTATGATTCGGATGTAGTAGGGCTAATGCAACAAATGGGGCACTGAGATAAGATAAAATTACGTAAACCAGGAAAATAATATCGTCAAAACAATTTATATATTAGTGAAGACAATGGAAACTTGCAAGGCCTAGAAATGGATAAGTCATTTAGTGTTTAAGAAACTCATAGTTCACTAGAATAAATTGATTGGCGACTCCATGGCGTGTTGTGTGCACCACGACCAAATAGTGGATAGAATTGGAAGGAAAATCAGCATTAGCCGTATTTTTTTCTTTTATTGTCAGCAAAATCGATTTTCGGTCACTTAGTGACGATCTTCAGTGCCGTAATACACAATTAAAATTGGTAGGCACTGGTATCAAGCTATAATCACAAGCTCAGAACGATCACATAAACTTTATGTGCTATATCTGATCAGCTGGTTACTGATAAGTCATCTGGCGATTGTCCCATCATTCAGGCGGCCTTGTCGCCGCTGCCTATTAATGATTCTGTTTCAGGAACCCACTTACCTCCCGCGGCTCTGTCGGATACCTCTCCAGTTTTCGCAGCTTACCATCCAACTTCTGCGCCTTTTTGATGAGCATAACTTGATTGATTCCCAAGGGCAAGAGAATCCTGTCGTTACCATAGAAATCTCCAAAGCGAGTCTCTGTCGAGCGACGAGTGGAGTGCGGAGGTGTCTCCCTCTCAGTCTGCAATGGATTTTTTGAATGAACCACCCACACAATGGAAGAGGTAGCGGCAATTCCGTGGAGCCACAGTAAACGACGTATCCAGCCTGAGAGTAGAAAAAAAGAGTTGGGGGAGAACTTCAAACTTCTTATCTCTCCGTTTCGTCCATTGATTCTGCCATGGAGAATGGTATATAGCTCCATTCGATGATAGTTCGTAATTTTGTAGCTTTTGTTCAGTTCGATTGTCTATGCAGACATATACTTTCCTCACTTTAAATATTAACAGCATTGATTCTGAGCTCCAGCTTGACACTTAACTACAGTTTATATTGGCTTTGATGCAGACGTAATTTATTTTGGAGGAAGTATTATGTGATTAGTTTTCAATTCTTGGGTTCTCGACCTTTTTTATTGTGGGCGGGCACTTCCTTGTTTTATAGGAAAGGAATTCCGTTACGAGATTTTGAAGTTCTTGATGATGGTAGGGGTGTTGGATACACCTTTCTTGATCTCTCTTTACTTCTTCTCTATGCCCCTTCTGGCTCTTGTCGTTCTCTACAAAGCGGAAACCTTGGATGGCGATTTTAATTGCATTCTCCGGTCGTTGGCTCAGTCTCCTAGTATTAGTTTTAGAAAAGAACTCGTTGAAATGGTACGCTCCTTGCTCCTACGTGATGCATCGGTTTGTCAGTACCTTACACTTGTCCAATACATTTATTTTACTGCCACCTCTAGTGGTCGACTTGATCGCTTTCGCCGGCCGCGGTGGTCTCGCGGTTCTGGCGCTGCAGTCCGGAACCGCGGGACTGCTACGGCCGCAGGTTCGAATCCTGCCTCGGGCATGGGTGTGTGTGATGTCCTTAGGTTAGATAGGTTTAAGTAGTTCTAAGTTCTAGGGGACTTATGACCTAAGATGTTGAGTCCCATAGTGCTCAGAGCCATTTGAACCATTTTGATCGCTTTCACGTTTCTGACTCCTTGTGCTGGCAGCTTTTGGACGTTGAAGTGATACCCGCCTGTTTTGTTGATCATTGTGTTCCAGCTGGCACGTTCAATAATGAGCAGCAGCCGGTAAAATTGTATCGTCTTCTCTCGGTGCTCAATATAGCTTATCTACGAGAAGGTGTTGTCGTTCAGGAAGCATGGGCTCGTTGCTCTCGTGCTATAGAAGGGCACTCATCTATTGTGGAATGGTGGACACCTCATGCAAAGCCACAAATTTGTAAAGCTGTCATGCCTTTTGGCACCGTAAGATCGGCAGACGTCCGGCGGACCCAAGAATTTTATTACTCCGTATTACATCAACTAGGCAAACTCCTCTACGGATTATGGATGTATGGCGAATTGCCGCGCGGTCTACGGGGGTCTTGTCACGGTCCGCGCGGCTCCTCCCGTCGGAGATTCGAGTCCTCCCTCGGTCATGGGTGTGTGTGTTGTCCATAGCGTAAGTTGGTTTAAGTTAGGTTAAGTAGTGTGTAAGCTTAGGGACCGATGACCTAAGCAGTTTGGTCCCATAAGATCTTACCACAAATATACAATTTTACAATTGATGGTGAATTGAAGCCAAATTCCTTCAGTTAAAACAATTTCAAATGGAAGGACTCCGGATATAATCTCAACCATTTTATATTTTACAAGATGAAGTAACTTTACTATACCATCTTATCCGTAAGCGGGTGTGCAGGAAAAGCAATTCCATTGCATCCCTTGCTAACGCCGGTGGTTGAGTGTCAAAGTCCCACCGTGATATTTTCAATTCGATTTTTAACTACTTTACTGGAATGTAAGATGTCAACCATTCTGTGGGGTCTTTCCCACTCGTCGCTAATAGAGTGCCTACGGGATGCAGCGTTCCCGGAATGCTATATTACAATTTCAAACAAATAACATAAGTGGTTTTATTTGTAGAAAAACAAATTGACAATACTTCACTTTACTACAGCAAATGTCGCTAGCGAGAGGCGACATGAAAACAGAACAGTTCTTGCTATACCTAGAGCCTAAGGAAACACTTAATACGGATTACGACTGTTGTAGCTGCGACCAGGACGGTCGCGGGGTAGCAATGACAAAGTGCGGCGGGACCCGCGGAGAGAGGATCCCGACGGGAGAGGACGGACACGACCGACGAAGGACAGAACGAATACAACAAGATTGAAGAATGGAGTCACAAGGAAACAAACACGTCCACTCGTACAGAGAACAAGGAAGTAAGCTGTCTAGCGCGAAGCGAGGTGTAAACCGACGTACGCGATATTAGACTGGCTGACTGAGCTTTTTTTTTTCTTTATTGTGATTTCATTCCCCTGCCCCATATGGGCTGGGGAGGGCTGTCAGCGGCACAATCCGCCGCTCTTCAGCCGAGTGACATGACAACTAAAACAAGAATAAAATGATACATACATAAGGAGATAAAAAAGGGGAATATAAAACAGAGTAAGGAGGGAAAATGGAGGCAAAAATACACTGGCATGTAGACGTTCGTGGAGGACAGATAAAAAAGTCACCAGAGATTTAAAAAACACAGTTGGCGATACTTAAAACACAGGGAAGACACTGAATGCGCATGCACCACTTGGAGCACACACGACGAAGAATAAAACTACCAGGTGGGACCTGCCGAGGGAAAGGTCAGAGAGGATGGAAAAGGAGGGAAGAGCATGGGGCAGCTGGGGAAGCGGCGGGGTGAAGAGAGGAGGGGCAACTGTGGGTTCACGAAGAGGCAGGAGACACATGGGGTGGTAGGCTGACTGAGCTTTTTTTTTTACTTTATTGTTATTTTAAAACCTGTACAACAGGCAGGCTGTCAGCAGCACACTACGCTGCTCTTCAGCCATAGAATATACAAGGAGCAAAAACAGTGAGAAGACACGTAAGTCACAGAACGTTAGGCAATAAAACAGGAGACACATAGAGACAAACACGGAGCTGTTCACACTCGTCGATAATCCACACTGCTAGCTGATGAGACGACGCACAAACACTGAAGATGACGATGGCACTGGTGAACGATGGAGTGGATGGTGAACACTGAACACTAAACACGACGGCACACACACAAAACACTGATGGCGGTGATCTCCGGCGCGCGAATGTCCACGTAACGTGTGCGAGTCCGGGGACCTGCCAAGAGGGGAACAGGGGTGAGGTGGGGGAGAGGGGAGAAAAAGGATGCCAATGGCTGAGGAGTCGGGGGCAGGAGGAGAGGAACAGGGGAGGGGAGGCCCAGGGGTGGAGGGGGGAGAAAAGGAGGAGGGAGGAAAAAGGGAGAGGAGGGAGGGAGGGTGCCCAGAGGAGTAAGTACAGGAGGAGGGCGGGAGGATCAAAGTTGGTAGGAGGGGTAGATGGAAAGGAGGAGGGCATCATCAGGGAGGGGGAGCTGGCGGAAGCCACCTTGGGAGAGGGTAAGGAGGGTGGAGAGATGGAGACCGGGTGGGACGTGAGAATACAGGCGCGGCAGCGGGCGGGGGTGGGAGAGGATTGGGGAGACGAGCGGGTGAGGAGGATCGAGTTTGCGGGAAGTGTACAGGATCCGTATCCTTTCAAGGAAAAGGAGGAGGTGGGGGAAGGGGATGAGATCGTAGAAGATCCGCGTGGGGGAGGGGAGACGGATGCGATAGGCGAGGCGGAGAGCATGGCGTTCAAGGATTTGGAGGGATTTATAAAAGGTAGGGGGAGCGGAGATCCATGCTGGATGGCCATAACAAAGGATAGGGCGGATGAGGGATTTATAGGCGTGGAGGATGGTGGAGGGGTCCAGACCCCACGTACGGCCGGAAGCTGATTGAGCGCGAGGCAGGCGCTTAAGTACGCTATCAGGGGCGCCGCTATTGGCCGCCGGAACCACGTGTTCCACTATGGCTCCCTCACACTAAAAGCGGGCCAGGAGGCGCGCGCCGCCACAGCTTACGGCTCGATGGTGCAGAGACTTTTATGGGTCTTCGACGTCCATGACGTCTGGCGCGGATTCAAATTCCGCGGCGCGCGGTACCAGAACGACAATTTCACAGCTTAGCACAAATAACGTTGCAGACTCTGGACGATCTGAGCGGTCGAGGCTGGCAGGAGCGGCGTTTATATTCACGTCCTCTAGGTGTCACTCTTGTCGCGGCGCGGTCCAATTCCGCGCACCTTTGGCCGAGGGTTCCTCACCGCCCTATCTGCTATTGCGTTCCACCTCTTCGTTCCGGCGCTTGTGATCACGCCACAACAGATCCTCGGTCGCCGCGCGGGGTAGCCGCGCGGTCAGGGGTGCCTTGCCACAGTTCGCGAGGTTTCCCCTGTCGGAGGTTAGAGTAACCCTCGGGTATGGATGTGTGTGTGTGTGTGTGTGTGTGTGTGTGTGTGTGTGTGTGTGTGTGTGTGTGAGTGTCGTCCTTAGTGTAAGTTAATTTAAGCTAGATTAAGTAGTTTATAAGCCTAGGAACCGGTGACTTAAGCAATTTGGTTCCTTAGGAACTTCCAAAAGTCTCGGTCCACCTTTATATCGATGACGTCATTGTTTGGGTACGAAATGCCGCAGACATTTCCTTTTGTTGCCTTCCTGGTGCCCACATTAATGATCGCAGATGCACATTCCTGCCTTTGTGGGGCTTCAACCAAATGGTAATCCCTTGGGCGCCGGCGGTCGATCGCCGTAAGAGTTGAAAAGTGATAGTATGTAGCAACCCGACTAAAATGGTGGCGCTTAACTGGCGAGAGGTTACGATTCGTGTTCAATGAGCGATTCTTGAGCACGATCGCCGTTCCTTTAGTCGCCTTCACAATTGCAGATCTTATAACCTAGATTTTTTGTCCGCCCCGTTAGCTGAGTGGTCAGCGTGACAGACTGTCAATCCTAAGGGCCCGGGTTCGATTCCCGGCTGGGTCGGAGATTTTCTCCGCTCAGGGACTGGGTGTTGTGTTGTCCTAATCATCATCATTTCATCCCCATCGACGCGCAGGTCGCCGAAGTGGCGTCAAATCGAAAGACCTGCACCAGGCGAACGGTCTACCCGACGGGAGGCCCTAGCCACACGACATTTCCATTTATACCTAGATTTTCAGTGATGCGTATTACACTGCACAGACATTCCCGCTTCCTGCGATGATGCCCCACAGTCTCAAACAGCTATCCAGTCGATTCTTATCTCGACGACACATCTTTCGAGTTCAGTATGAAGTGGTGGCCAAGCCGTGAAAGCTCGGAGGATTAGGTCTTCCCGATATTCAAGTGGGTGCGTCCATCTTATTTGTACGATGGAGTGTCTTAACATGTACACAGGCGCCGTATTCCATTGCGCCTCCTTTATTTTCCTGTCTGCAAGCGGCCAGTCTGTCTCCTCCCGTCTATGTTGGACGGATTAACCCTAAACTGCGACATATCCACGAATATTTTATAATAGTCAAAATGATTATATCCTTTCAAAGACGCGCCTCACTGCGGGAGACTTGTTATCCCGTTGGGACCAAACCTTGCCTCTCCCCTGTTGAAATAGCTTCCCCGTCAACATCCTGAAAAACTCTCTGGTCTCACCCTGGTGTTCCTGTATCAGCAAAGGAGATAGCTTCGTCGTAATGTAGGGCCATTCATCGTTTGATATGGAGTGACGACGGTCTTTTTCGCATAGGCTTTCGCTCGACTAATCACTGTGAGGAATGTCATCACACTGATACCACTACTTCACAGGCTGGTTTCTTGTGGACGGGGTCATTGGCTCTGGATTCGTCGACAGTGGCTTTTCTTTGCTGAGTGGCTGTATCCGCATTTTCTGATGAATTTCTTATTCGCCCGACCGTATCCTTTTGTTCTCAGACGAAAACGGTTACCATCGTCAGGCCCCTGGGTCACTACGTTGTTGGAGGAGGGAACGGTACTGACCCACGTAACTTTCCCCAATACCCCGAGACCGTGCATTGGAAGTGGCTGCGGTTCCCACGTTATCCAGCGCTTTTTGCAAATATGTTCCTTGTTTTTAATCGACAGGCGGCCGGTGTGGCTGAGCGGTTCTAGGCGCTTCAGTCCGGAACCGCGCTGCTGATACGGTCGCAGGTTCGAATCCTGCCTCCAGCATGGCTGTCTGTGATGTCCTTAGGTTTAAGTAGTTCTAAGTCTAGGGGACTGATGACCTCACACGTTAAGTCCCAAAGTGCCTAGAGCCATCTGAATCATTTTTAATCGACAGGGTGCTGGTAAGTACCACTGTGGTCTTTGATTCCTCCCTGTTTCTGGTGCCCAGTCACGCTATGCCTTGTTTTGTTAGGGACCGATGACCTCAGTAGTTTGGTCCCATAGACCTTACCACAAATTTCGAAAAATTTCCTTGTTCTGTTCACTTTTCTTCCTTATAAGCATGAAAAATTAAAATTAAAAACTGATAAAATTTCTAAAAACTCCTAATTATTTTGCTTCCTGCCATTTACTTGGAGGGGAATAACCACCGCGTTAAAATGAAAGAATCAGAAGACGTATGGAAAGATTTTGGTTTTTGATTTTGCCACGTGCCATTTGAGAGTGAAACTGTAGAGATCTATTTTGAAAGTGACGACTTATAGACTCGGTTGATCACATAAGAGTGGATTGTAGAGTACCCATGTACGCAGAGATGCAGATGCTGATACGGTCGCAGTCTCTCGGCCGGGGTGGCCGAGCGGTTCTAGGTGCTACAGCCTGGAACCGCACGACCACTACGGTCGCAGCTTCGAATCCTGTCTCGGGCATGGATGTGTGTGATGTCCTTAGGTTAGTTAGGTTTCAGTAGTTCTAAGTTCTAGGGGACTGATGACCTTAGCAGTTAAGTCCCATAGTGCTCAGAGCCATTTGAACCATTCAGTCTCTCTGTACGCAGTGAATCACATGTACCGTGCCCCTTGTTGTAATCTAACTAGCTTCGCTCGCCCTCCAGATAAACACATGTGCTCCGTCGCATGTTCTCTGCAAGCGTTCGCTGAGTATGACTTCTGCGCTCCTTAGACTTTGTTTCCGGACACATCAAAACTGCAGTAATTGTGCTGTTCAAGAACAAAGACTGCATCACAGAATTTTCTCACAGGCACAACGCTACAAGTACTGGTGCGTCATCGAATGATCGAATTATTCTCTGTGTGGTAGCATTGCTCTCGCCGAGATTCCTTTTTCACATACTTGGTGGCAAAATGGCCCTGTCCCGTAAATGGCTACAGACACAAGCAGAACACTGTTACTGTTTCAAAATACATTACTATCGGCTGGGTTTGAGTCGAAGGCTATTGTGCAGACATTCAACAGCTGTTATGTATCTTCCTGTGCTTTGTCCATCGCAGCTCGAAATACACAAAATCGCACAGTGAGTACAGGGTAATATATTGGTGCTTAATTCAGAACGCAGGTCTGCCCAAATGGCATTCTCTCGCCTGGGGACGGTTTTCTGAAAATTTCCCGGGTCTCCCTGTCATTTGATGTGTGACCCGCAGTAGTGATTAATCGCGATGGACGAGCACAACGCTTTGCTGCAGACGGCCGTCACAGCAACCTGCGGCCGTTGATGGATGGATTTGAAATGGCGCCACATCTGTTCTGTTCCACTACCTTTCTCTTTCTCCCTCTACATCGAACACATACACACACCTACACACACAAACGTACATGGTATTGAAAACTCTTACAGCTTCAGACACGCCCTTTCGTTGTTTATTCATGATTGGTAATTCATCTGGAACCTCGGCTGACATATGCCGAAAATTGTCGATTTATGAAATGATTAAGTCGTTCCAATACAAGTATCCTAATCACTCTAGGGGAAACACAACGGCAGCTTTGTTCGTTTGCTTATGTATCTGTTACATCGCTTTATAACTGAAACTTAATTGTGCTTGTAGTGTAACGACCGTCTAACCCGCTGTAGACGCATGTGCACAAGGAGCGGGGCCCACTTGAAATACGGGTCCCGCAACGAAAGTGTGACGTCACAGTAGTCGGCTTGTCCACCACACTTCACAAATGCTCGGCTCTTTGCAGGGTCCACGGGAAATCGGTACGGAATTGAGAAGGTACCCACTAAAGGTCGTTTTAATTTTATCCATTGTTTTTCAGTGTTTCGTCCGCGACTGTTTTACTTTCGTAAAATGAAGAACAAACCGCCTTCAGTCACAAGTTGCGTTCATTTACTGCACTATACATTTCGAGCCCTGGAGGCTCATCTTCAGGTGCTTTTTAGTGATTTGCATGAGGTACAACAGAAGCAGACATCGTACAATGTTAAACTGCAAAAAACTAAAAAAACCTGATTCAAATCACTAAAAAGCACCTGAAGATGAGCCTCCAGGGCTCGAAATGCATAGTGCAGTAAGCAAACGCAACTTGTGACTGAAGGCGGTTTTTTCTTCATTTTACGAAAGGACGTTTTGTCGTGTGCCATCGAGAGCCTGCATGTATTTACACACGCAGTGAAGAATTATGCAGCTTTTCTGCAATAGTTACTCGCTCCCCCCGGAGACGGCTGCTAGCACTAGACTTACAGTGCGTGAAATAAAGAACCTGGGATGTTAGATTCTTGTCTCGTGGAGAGTAACGTAGCCAATAAGATGCGACACCGTTCTCCGTTACAAGCAGAACATAGGAGCCGCCGTATTGTGAGGCGGTAAACATCGTATTTTGTGGGTTTCCTTTCTCCCGGAGTACGTGATACGAATATAAATTGTTTCATAACGTCAGCGAATTGAGGATCTCTAAAAAATGCGTCATTTTAGTTACGATTTGTTATAATAAAATGCCAAGAAACTATATATCTTTAGGTAATGGCTTCCTGCAGTTGATGTTTTTGTGTTCTAGCTAGTGTGCACGGTGATGAAGTATCAAAAGCGCTTCTTTACGGTAGTATTCGCTTATTAAATATCAAGTAATGACATGTGTAAATAGATTCTTTAGACAGTGTATACCATGTATGGCAACAATGTTTGCTTTCTTGGAGCCGGAGCGTAGTCCGTAGTGTAGTGAGCTCTTTGGTCATGAAGTGAAATGTAGCAAGTTCGCGTCCTCCTGTTTCCTTTTTTTTTTTTTTTTTTTTTAACCTTTTGTTTCTCACAAGTAAATGTATTTGTTGCAGTTCTTGTTGCAAAGGCTTGAAAACGGACAATTTCACGGGAATTCGGCAGGTCTTTTTTTATTTGTTCCTTATTTGCATATGGAAATTGATATGAGTGGAAAGGTTCATAAACTGTCAATCAACAAGAAATAATAACAAGTTATAATAACTGAAGAAGTACTTCAGAGCCAAGGTAGCATTTAAATATTTATTTTGGAAAAAAATATCACCCCTGATCAGAGAGTTTGTAATATGTGATAACAAGATAGTCAAATAAGTTTCTCAAACTACGAGTGCTTTGATTACTAAGGAATTAAAATTTTAAGCCTCGTTGTATTAAACATTTCCGAGGAAGATTGCTCCTAATACCACGACAGACTGTAGACCACCAACCCCCTGAAGCTTGTATACGATCAGGTAACGGACATAGTTTTATTTTGAGGGTTTTCCCAAAAACCAGCGAGGATTGCCCAGGGTCTTTAGTCTGCATGCGATTGGTTTTTGAAGATACTGTATTAACCAGAGAGCCGCTTGGTTTTGTGTTATTTTGGAGTTAGAATATTTTCAGAAAACTGAATGCTGATTGAGCTAGAATCTCAATCTGTGTTCGAGTGACTCAATATTTTAGAAGCGCACGAAATTTGTTGCTATTTGAACATTCGTGGGCAGCTGTGAACTAGAGATGTTTGTCACAAGACCAGAATTAATGAATATTAGATTTCGCAGTGAGTATTAACAAGTGTCTACGCTATTGAACTTTGAGATTTTGGATGCAGGATTACGTAATTTGTTGCACGGTTCCAAGCATATGTCCACACATGTCTGTGAGTGCTCTGGTTGCACTAAGAATTGCTATTTTCTTTGTTATCTTGAATCACTGTTATTTCTCTTATTATTAGTCGACGCGAGGCCACCATTCAATTATATTTGTGTGTTTACTTGAATGAACATTGGTTCTAAAGTTTATGCCATCTGTTGTAGCCAATATCATTATCGCACAGGATTATTTCAATTTGATCACCCTTCATTTCTCAATATTCAGTTATTGCTTATATACTTAACTTCATGTTTTGCTAATGGCTGTGCCAATTAATAGCCTTCATGATTGATCTTTGTTCCGATTAGGGCTTAAAAGCGACAGTTTATGACCGACATCTTTTCATTTGTCGTGCACTCACCGCCAGCTACACTACAATTAAAGGGTTACCTGTTCGAGCCCCTGCACTTGTCTCCCATTGCTACGCAGAAGTATGAAACCTGGCTGAAAACTGCTAACAATCTTCCTCTGTAATGGTGGAAAAGTGCGGCAACCTGCGTCGTCATCCGCGGGCACGGCGACGCTTCTTACAGAAAGGCGTCGACACTTGTGAAAAATGGCCAGAGCTCAGTTCATGTGAGGTGTAGGGTGACTTAACGATGTCGCATTGGCACCAAATGTCACCACAGCTCTGCTCAGTGCCACCACTTCATACCCACCTCATCTTTCGATGCCTCTGCGACAGACGACAAAACTGCGAAGCGCAGCGTTGAAATCTCTTTGCTTTCTTAAGGGTTCCCGGGGAAAATATTTAAGAAATATAGTCGATCAGTACCAACACGAATAGGCTCCAGGGCGTAGCATAAAGAGTGCCAATGGAACCACCCTTCTCGTTAGTCATTGATTTCCATGCATTTTGTGATCGAAAACTATAATTCGCCGTGAGATGAGTAATAGGACGGCGTTACTAAAAATCTTTTATTCTACTGAGAGCATCCGAACGCTTCAACCCTTCTCTACGGACACTGTGTGAATGCAACCACTTTGAGCATGATCACACCCGTTTCTAATGTAACGCAACTACAATTTTTGCTCTGGTGTAAGGAAAGGAACCATTAGGAACTGTTCAAAACCATTGGACGAAATTTTAATGTGATCCGAAGCAGCAAACGGTATTAACGCTCTTCCAGCCGCCCTGTTGGGAACTCTCCCATTCCACGATTACGAGAGTGTGCAACGTGGACACGTGCGCGAATAAAACGGCTAAGGGTGCTTCTAAGACACCCCAGCTCAGCAACACCAGCGGTGTGCTACCTGCGCCCCTTTGTTGGGCTCTCCAACAATGGTTCTCTACTGAGACAGCCAGTCATTGACCCCTACGCACCGGAGTGACAAGCATTGCTTTCGACACCCCATTGCTCTCACATTCAGCCAGCAGGTGCTGTTTCAGAGACGTTGTGCGACTCCGCTTAGCGGTGCGAAATGGCTGCCTATCCCACCAGCGCCTAGAAATCAATCGCTGCCTGTTTCTGTACAGGTACATTTTTGAAGTACTTAACAAAGGTGTGTGGGTGACACCGGCGGTGTTGCCGTACTGCTGTTTTATTCATGCATGTGTCAATGTCGCAACGCATCCCCCCTCTCACAATCCCCTCCTCCGCTTGCAATGACTGCGCTACGGAAGGCGCGAAACTGGAGGGCATGTTAAACACCTTTTCCTGTTCACGTTCAAATGTCGTCGACTAACTGTCGCCAGTATTCCAACTTGTGCCCCGGAGCAAAATTGCGATCGCGCAGCAGTCCAGAGGGGAGCAGTCAGATTCGATGAGGTGGCACACTCATGACGTCCTTGAAGAAGCGTTGAATCGTACGCGGGTTGTCAGCAGTGTCAAAGGTTGTCAAGGTCTTCCTATAGCTCAACGCGCTGTGAACCGTGTTCGACATCGAAATGTGTGACAATCAACGATCCTTTACCTCGCCTCCTGAACACGACTTTTTGTGTCCATACTTAGCGGTGGCGTTTCCTCCAACATCCATAACACACTGAAGAGCCAAAGAAACTGGTACACCTGCCTGATATCGTGTAGGGCCCTCCCCGAGCACGCAGAAGTGCCGCAGCACGACATGGCATGGACTCGACTAATGTCTGAAGTAGTGCTGGAGGGAACTGACACCATTAATCCTGCAGGGATGTCCATAAATCAGTAAGAGCACGAGGGGGTGGAGATCTGTTCTGAACAGCTCGTTGCGAAACATCCCAGATGTGCTCAATAATGTTCACGTCTGGGGAGTTTGGTGGCCGGTGGAAGTGTTTAAACTCACAAGAGTGTTGCTGGAGACATTCTGTAGCAATTCTGGACGTATGGGGTGTCACATGGTCCTGCTGGAATTGTCCAAGTCCGTCTAAATGCGCAATGGATATTAATGGATGCAGGTTATCAGACAGGAAGCTTACCCTACAATTCACCTGTCAGAGTCGTATCCAGACGTATAATGAGTCCCATATTCCTCTAGCTGCACACGCTCGACACCATTACAAAGCCTCCAACAGCTTGAACAGTCCCCTGCTGCCATGCAGGATCCATAGGTTCATGAGGTTGTCTCCATACCCGTACATGTCCATCCGCCCGATACAACTTGAAACGAGACTCGTTCAACCAGACAACATGTTTGCAGTCATCAGCAGTTCAACGTCGGTGTTGACGGACAAAGGCGAGGCGTAAAGCTTTGTGTGATGCAGTCATCAAGGGTACACAAATGCGCCGTCGGCTCTAAAAGCCCATATCGATGATGTTTCGCTGAAAGGTTCGCATGCTGACACTTGTTCATGGCCCAGCACTGAAATCTGTAGCAATTTGCGGAAGGGTTGCACATCTCTCAAGTTGAACGATTCTCTTCAGTCGTCGTTGGCCCCGTTCTTGCAGGATCTTTTTTCCAGCCGCAGCGATGTCGGAGCTTTGATGTTCTACCGGATTCCTGATATTCATGGTACTCTCGTGAAATGGTAGAACGGGAAAATCCCCACTTCATCGCTACCTTGCAGATGCTGTGTGCCATCGGTCGAGCGCCGACTATAACACCACATTTAGACTCACTTGAATCTTGATAACCTGCCACTTCAGCAGCAATAACCAGTCTAAGAACTGTGCCACACACTTTTTGTCTTATATAGGCGTTTCCGACTGCAGCGCCGTAGTCTGCCTGTTTACATATCTCTGTATTTGAAGATGCAAGCCTATACCAGCTTCTTTGCCGCTTTACAGTAAAACACGATTTATCGCTGAGCGTCGCAGTTCTGACCTCCAATGCAGGGTGACGAAAGAAGGGGGTGAAATGTAGGTAAGAAGGCGTGTGACGAGCTTCCGACAGTATGACACGTCCATGGTGGCGTTGAGTGGAATTGTACTGAAATTTGTATCATTATATAGGATGTTGTAGGCACCTTTGAGTCAAATTTCAGACTTCTACCTCGCAATGGGAGACAATTACGGGGGTTAGGAAAAGTGACCCTTGGCTCATTAATAGTGTTGCCCAGTTTAGTTTTTTGTAATTGATCGTCATCGATGCATGAGTGTTCAGACTGAGGTTAACGCATGATAGGGCCGTCGAAAGCCCCCACTGCATTCTGTATAAATATCGTTATTTTTCAGCCTTGCATGTTCATTATGAAAACATGCTTTTATAAACGACTGAATGGAGTCTCATGAAAAATATCTGTAGTTGCTTTATATTATGAAAACATTAAGGAAAAGGTTTGACTATTAATTTCAAAAGAATAAATTTCTGTTTAATCTTTGCTAATTTTGTTAATTTGGCATATAATAACTTTATTAGCAATGCTAATAAACTAGAAATTGCACACTGGTGAGGTAAAATGCAAATCAATCTGCATAAAGCGTCCAAATACAAAGTGGAAAGAAAGAAAATATCTAAGTTATCATTACACAGGCACAACAAGAATTAAACTAGGCAGCATTTTATCCAAATGAAGATTAGACTGCCTGACCCAAAGATCTACATATTACTGGAAAAGATTTCACGAACAAGCACACTATGTTCAATGCATACATTGTTAGAACCTTTTGAAGAACATTTATCACTTTTCCTTTTCAATTCACATGGAGACAAAAAGCATCTTCTGGGCATTTTCCTTTGGTGAATGGTATCCATTTCCTGGCCCCTTTTGACGCCATATTTAGCTAGTGCTTATATAATATTTCTTTGCTAATTTCTAGTTTTGGCTCTGTGTTCCACATGTGGAGGAATAAGTTCTAACTTCAAGTCTTTCAATAAAATCCTCCTTTTTATGTGATTTTCCGTAGTCATATTGTGGATGTTGATTTGTGAATAAACAGAAAGCATTTATAACTGTAACATCCATAACATTAGCCCATAAAACAAATGGGCATCTCCTTGTCTTTTGGTCAAGAGAATCAACACCTAATTTTGTTTTGTTACAAATGAAATCATTTATGGTTTCTTCTTTTTCTGAGTCTTTTCAATTGTGGCATCCTGATGCGTAGGACATAGTAGCACCACACACTTATTCTTCTTTGGTTAATAACACACAACAGACAAACCATCTCTGAATCCAAATGCTGAAGATAGAACCTCTCGTGTCGTACATGGTTTCATTTCAGGTGGAATTTGTGGTTTGTTATAGCTAAGAGTATCGACTGCTGTAATTTTATCCTTCAATAAATCTTGAGATATGGAAACACTGGTAAAGTAGTTGTCCATATTAATACTGCTTGAGCTTCCTCTAGGCGTCCTTTCCAGTATCCTTGCCACATGGGCTACAGCATTAGGTTGACGAGGATGATCTGGTTTTTTTTCCCTGAGTACACTAGCCCATCTATAGTATATGAAGTCAAAGAGTCGCAGAACTATAATATCTTTATTCTACATTTTCCTGGCTTGATTGGAATAAACTGTAGAAATCTGTAGTATCCTCTGAAAGACACTAGCTGATCATCTGTTGTGGAGATCTCTCCTGGATGAAATTTTTGTCTCCATATTGCGGGAAGCTGCTAGCTTGTCAGGTGCGTCTACCAACAAAACCCTTCAAATTCTTCAATTCTGTTTATAGAAAAAGTAGCCATACAAATAGAGTTACCACAAGAGTCGTGAAATAATTATCTTATAGGAACACGCCAGCTTCTGCAATTGGCAGCTAATAAGCGACTGCCAAAAAAACGCACGGATTTCCTTGTTTCTGTTATTATCCCATATTTGACCCTTTACAGCTGCTGAGAGACGTCCTTCAACATTTGTGCAATCAATTATTTCATTCACGATATTATTTTTGATGAAGTAACTCCAAGCACCTTTTTGCGTTTGTGTATTTGTTCCCCTAACAAATGTGTCAGAGTTGTATTAGAAGGAGGTAGTGTTTTGCTCCACAAAGTTACAGGGCGTCCGATAAAAAGTTTTTAGACTGGGATGGACTTGCTACATTATTCACATTTTCAACCTGTGTTGAGCTTGGTATATTATTTTTGTTTGTAGGCTAGGGTTTACTTGTTACATTACTTGAATCTACAGACCAAACTGTGTTAGCAGCCCAGGCTACCCTTGGTAAGCCTACATCATTTACATAGGCAGATTCATCTAGATTCTGAGCTATCTGGCACAAGCCTATATTGAGGATCGATTTCATCTTCGGAAGTAATACTAGAAATATTCGTCCAACAATTCAGAAATAATAGTTGAAGCTTCTGAGTCATCTATATTTATAGCACAAGTAGGTTGTCTCTTTTGAGACATGCTAGATCATACCATACCGTAAGACACGAACGTTACTAAAGTCTAAATAGTTACTTCGTCAGAGAAAGAGAGGAAAACACAGAGAATAACAAACATAATTACTTACATGAGCCATGAGAGCAACACCTTTCACTTCTGAGGTCAACTTCAACAACGAGCAGGAAGCTTCTTATTGTTGTTGCTAGAGTCTAGCACATGCAACAGTTGGCAGTATAATAATATCACAGGTAACAAAATTCATAGACTGGTAGAAAATTGCTTGCCAAAGCATTAGGTTAAACTGGCCTTCATGCATTACGAGCATAGTATTAAGACAACACTATTTTCACACAATTTTTGCTATATTGTATACAATTTTACCATGTTTCTTAATCCTAGGTGTATTTTTGACGACTATATACGAATTTATTATGATTGAAGGGATTCACTCTTGGGCCTGAAACCCCCACAACACGCTTCCAAGGGTTAAAAATATTTTGCACGCGACCATTGTCGTTGCCGTTAGTTTGTCTCGGCCTGAATAAAGTCTTGTCAGGCACTAGCATTGCATGGTTCGACTATATCAGCCACACATGCTCGTAAGCAGCAGCGCCAGTGATGGCAACCTGGCAAATAACCGACCAGCAAAGAACATCTGAAAGCCATGGCGGATTAATGAAAAAATTAAATACACTGTAATGCATCAGTCATTACATTGAATCCTTTAAGAATGAAGCAAAGCTATACGTTGCACCAGATCAGAATAAATTATTCAGTTTATTATTAATACCGAATGAATCGTTTCAAAAACAGCCAGGGATTACTGCGAGCGAGTGTATGTATTTATTTTTCTGAATATAAGCTATTATTTTTGTTCCAAGATAGGACTTTTATTTAACGAGAGCATTTCAGCGATAATGTGGAAATGTCATGATTACATTGCTAATTTACAGTGCATTGCAGCTTTACATTCATTTAAAGAATATTACGCAGTGGAGAGAATCGTCTACCCTGTGAAATTGCTGTTTATCTTGGACTTTTGAGCATTTACGATTGCAGAAATTACAAGTGGGTAGGAAGTCAGATGCACATTAACAACTACAAAAAGACTAAATTAATTGTCCATTGCGGTTGTCGGATGTTTTTTTTATATTAGTCCGCTTACTGATGCACGGTTCGCCCGAGCCTGGAGTAAGCGCTTGGAAACGGGAGGTTATATTATCCACATTACGAAGAGAATCACTACAAGGGTCTTTCCAAGGAATTAATCGATTTCTCAAAACTTTTTCTTCTACATGAATGAAGACTTAAATTAGGGCTGGATTTTAATCACTGTACCAGGGCATGGTGAAAATTAATGCTCCAAATTTTTTTTATTGAAACGTTTTAAATAAAACAAACTTTTAACATTTAACCTCTTTTTTTTTCATGACCAAACATTTATTTTTCAACACAGTCACCCTGGAGACGTTGTAGATGGAGCCACGATCTCAACTCTCCTTCTGCCACTTCATCACTGTCAAAGTGAAGACCTCGAAGGTGTTCTTCAGGCTTCCGAAATGGTAAAAATCGTATGTGGCCAAGTCGAGACTGTGTGGAGGATAATCGATGACAGTGAAACCAAGGCGTCAGAACTGTGCAGATATCGCAGTGGTCAAGTGTGACCTGGCACTGTGACGCTGAAGCAGTGGGTGCTCCACGTGTGAACGAACTCTTCGAATTCATGCTTTCAGTTTTCTGAGTGTTTCGCAATACCTTGCAGAGTGTCTTCAGGCATGAATTCGAAATGAACCATTCCTTGAACGTCCCAGAACACTGTGTCATGATTCTGACAGCTGATGGGACAGTTTTGAACTTTTTTGACGTCGTTGATCACTTTGCAGTGGAACTCCACTGATGCTGTCTTGTTTTCAGGGTGAAAATGGTGAACCCAGCGTTCACCACCTGTCAGAATGTTATTAAGGAAGCAACGCCCCCACCCTCAAAACGCAACATAAGCTGTTGACAGATGTACAGTGTCCTCTGTTTAATGTCAGGAGTGAGCATTCGAGGCAACAAACGCGCACACAGTTTTCTGTACCATATTTCTGCAATAATGGTCTGTACATGCTCTCGGGATATGCCACACGTAATGGGATCTGTGTTTTTGTTATCCGATGATTTTATCTGATGAGTTCCTCAGCCCAATTCTGATGATTCTCGTCAGTTTCCGTAAGCCGTGTTCCACTTCCATTTGATCACACACGTTAGGTTAGCACTTGGAAATTAACGCCATTTTTTTTTTTGTATTACGAGCATGAACAACCCAGCATCGCACATTACTGATGTCGATGAAATAATCACGGCGCACAGTTTTCATTCCTCTGGTGATTTCAATTAAGGTACGTTTTGTGCGGTTTGAATCTCAATTAAAGCACACAGTTTCTCGCGCACCGACGTAATTACATCACACACCTCCGAGTCCCACGCTACAATCTGGAACCATGTAGCAGCAGAGATTTGCAACTTAAGCAAGACAGTAGATCGAGTAACATGCACGGCATGTAATAATTCATCAGATACTGAGAACAGAATAAAAAAATTGGAGGCATTACTTTTCAGCACGCCGTCGTATCCGTCAGTTGTACGTTGCGGGTTCGTATGTTGCCTACTATCGGAGAAAGACGAAGGTAATGAGAAGTAGTAGAAATGAGAACAGCAAGAAACTTAACATCAGGATTGATGGTCACGAAGTCAATGAAGTTAAGGAATTCTGCTACCTAGGCAGTAAAATAACCAATGACGGACGGAGCAAGGAGGACATCAAAAGCAGACTCGCTATAGCAAAAAAGGCATTTTATGCCAAGAGAAGTCTACTAATATCAAATACCGGCCTTAATTTGAGGAAGAAATTTCTGAAGATGTACGTCTGGAGTACAGCATTGTATGGTAGTGAAACATGGACTGTGGGAGAACCGGAACAGAAGAGAATCGAAGCATTTGAGATGTGGTGCTATAGACGAATGTTGAAAATTAGGTGGACTGATAAGGTAAGGAATGAGGAGGTTCTACGCAGAATTGGAGAGGAAAGGAATATGTGGAAAACACTGACAAGGAGGAGGGACAGGATGATAGGACATCTGCTAAGACATGAGGGAATGACTTCCATGGTACTAGAGGGAGCTGTAGAGGGCAAAAACTGTAGAGGAAGACAGAGATTGGAATACGTCAAGAAAATAATTGAGGACGTAGGTTGCAATACTCTGAGATGAAGAGGTTAGCACAGGAAAGGAATTCGTGACGGGCCGCATCAAACCAGTCAGTAGACTGATGACCAAAAAAAAAAAAGAAATGTTGCCTACTGCTGTTAACTCCCTCGCTCATTCATTACCAAATGTGCATTGAGTCTCGATGATGATAAAAAGACAAACAGAAGGCGATTTGCACTCTCTGTTTCAACGAGAAGGGCTTAGTTTCGGCCAGAACGTTCGGGATCGGGGTTCCGGCACCTCCCAGGGAGTTTTTTTGAACTCACTGGAACAAGTAGGCATGGTAGTTTTAAAATCGTACACATATATTGTTTTGGTTGGCAGGAGAGCCAACACCGTGTTACTAGAGGAGGCCGAAAGGCACGCGTTTTAGCTCACGCAGGCTGGCGTGAGGTCTGGAACAGGGCAAGGAAATTAGAATTTAGAAAAACGGACGTAGCTGGTGGAATGCTTAACTTTAATCCGTTAATAGTGAACGTCGGTCTTGAAGGTACATGATTCAATATCAATAGTAACTGATAATGGCGCCTTGCTAGGTCGTAGCAAATGACGTAGCTGAAGGCTATGTTAAACTATCGTCTCGGCAAATGAGAGCGTATTTTGTCAGTGAACCATCGCTAGCAAAGTCGGTTGTACATCTGGGCGAGTGCTAGGAAGTCTCTCTAGACCTGCCGTGTGGCGGCGCTCGGTCTGCAATCACTGATAGTGGCGACACGCGGGTCCGACGTATACTAACGGACCGCGGCCGATTTAAAGGCTACCACCTAGCAAGTGTGGTGTCTGGCGGTGACAACACATATATGATATCGCAAAGCTAACTTCAATATACCGATGCACCGGCACCAAAGAATGCAACGGTATGTGAAGTCTCCGGGCAAGACATTTGTAAAATCTGTGTAATATATGAAAAAATCATTTATCTGTGTTCTTATATTTCATTCCTGTATGAATAGTTATCGATTATGTGGATATTGCACAAAAGAAATAATCATTCTGCATTTTTATGTTTGTATAATATTATGTATGTCAATTTGCAAATAACGTCCGTGGTCGGCGAGTGTGGTAACCGACACAGACAATGATAATTAAAAATATAACAAAGATATATAGTATCATATTAAATTGGTTGTAAACAGTCGAGGCTTAGACATTACTGTCTCTGTCTTTTCGTAACCGTGAATTTTGTAAGAGCCTGTGACGCTATCTCGAACGCTTAGTTTATTTCATTTGCTTTTTGATCGAGAAAGACGCCATTGGGCACTGATGTATAAAAAGGTGTGCGCTTTGAATTTTATGTTTATTCCGAATATAGAAATTGTTAAAAATACTTGTAATAATTTGTAGCTCGCTTGCCCAGCATTTCATCCCACATTTTTAGCCCTTTTCAGCGAATTTAGCATTTTTTTGTGACGCAGTGCAGCTTCCGCGGCAAATTCAAATTATAATTGAATGAAAGCAGTTTTCCCACTACTAAGCAGGCAGGTAATTGTACATTACAATTATTTCTTTCAGCTTCCGGGACCACAGAGAAGAACTGCAGATTTTATTATGTCGTTTGCAAGTGGACATCGGCAACTGCTAGTACAATATTAGTGACTTAAATAATTTACGTAAATCAGAAAGTTAAAACTTTACATGTGTGAGATCAAAGACTGCTGTGTTGAAATCTGGTCTAGCCAATAATACTAAACGCATTTTCATTTTTAGTTTCATGCTCTCGTGTTAGCCGTGGCAGTCAATAGTGTTCAAATATTAAAAAATCCATTGCAGCTTTTATGTCTGGCAAGCACTGCGTACTATAACTTCTGTGCGTGTAATAAGAGTAATTTTCAGTGCACTTCAGAGACTATAGTAGAGGAAGACATGTTTAATTTCGTAATCAGTTACAGTAATGATACAGTGTTTCATTTCTAACAAGCCAGATCAGAGTTATGAGAACAGAGTTTTGCAAAGTAGTGATCATACATTCACAGCAGGAAATCATTTAGTGTTGTGCGTGTCCCCACACAATAGGTCAGAGAGCACAAAGTTAAATTTTCAACTACAGAAACCAGTAGTGAGAACTGCATTTTATCTTTTGTGTTTGCAACGATTGTCAACATTTGGTTTATTTAAAGTGCTATGCAATGTAAATTGTATTATAGCCAAAGATCATAAAAGTTCAATCCAGCAGCAACGGAAAATAAATGAAACAATGACAACTTCTGAGGAAATAGACATAACGCATAGCAGCAAATGAATAACATTCTTTTACATTCAGTCAAACTGTATATAAAATCAAAGTGCACGGGGATACGTAACAGGTGGTTGACATATTATAGTAACGCTCAAATGCGTTGCTTATCTGAAATAATGAACATGAACTTAGATCAGTTCACTTGTAGTAGTACAACTCAACGAGTAGAAAGAAAATGACATTTAAAGCATTTACTATACATCTAATTCCACGTCCCATGTAATATCGTGGTTTCTTTTCCGTAACTCTTGGGGAAGCCGAAATTGTACGTTACTCCGGTAGACTAGGAATATTTTCATAGTTGTTCATCGCTAAATGCTTTATCAGTTAATATTGGATCATAGGCGTCCAGCAGACATTTTTCGAGACCAGCGTATGGGGAGCGGTCAAGACTCTTAAGTTTGCTATTTATTATATAAATTGCTAGATAACTTTTGAGACGTGTCATGCCACAAGAACTACATTTTGTGGATGACACAAAAAGTTATTATATTTCAGAGAATTGATGGTTATACACTCAGTACTTATATTCGCTGTAGATTACTTTGATAATAAAAAGGTAAGCATGACTACGATTCCCTTCCAAGTAAACCTTTCTGTATTATTAAAATGATTATGGGTGTGAGACATTTTTGAAGTTGTCAATCTAAAATCATATCCTTTCAGATTATATTTGACATTTACCCAACAAAATCATCTAGAGGTAGAAAATGAAGCAGCAAAATATTTAGAAAACATTCTTTTATTCATATTCCCATAATGTTTATTACTACCGAATGTGACAAGTCTGAAGTAAGAAATAATGAGAAGTGAGGATGCTGTTGGTTGTACATAAAAATAACCAGTCATAAAGAGCTTTTACTAATCTTCCTCAAAAATGATAATGCAGAGAGCAAATTTTAATGCAACTGGCATACTGTGAACGAATTACAGTATAGAGAGTATACAGAATGGAAACCCGTCTGCGATCCATGTACAAAATTTAGAGCGGGTGCGCGTAGTCTGCCGTATTGAAACTAAATAAACAGCTGTGTCTGAAACCAAAGGGGAAAGAACAAGTTTTGTTTATTTTCTTAACTGTGCATTTTAGCTGCTTCGGGTATATGGAAGTCAACAGATGTTTGACGTAGTGTTAAAGTTGGAAAGATGTAATGAGCAGTAGTATGAGAAAAGATCTCACAGGAAAATAACGAGCGGTTCCCACAAAGCGGCTGACAGCAGTACGACACATGAGTAAAAGCTCACTAGACTGTAAAAACTACTGTCAGTAAATGAAGCCAAACTACATCAAATTCTGCTCTTTCTTTCAGTAGAGGTTCTCTTTTTCCTTTAAAAAATGACCTGTTCCGCATTCACGCGTCTTCTTCACCACTTTGTAATAACTCTCGTTCGATTGTGAGGGATCTAATTGGGACACAATATTAATTTATTTCGTTCCATCCAGTCTCGCATCACAATGTGATGACGTAGTCTCTATTTTCTCGATACTGGCAACAGTTATAGTGATAGTTTTCTAGTATTCTGTAGCATAAAATTTTCAAGTATTTTCAGTGAAAATGTGGCCGCTGGCTACTTAACGCTTTTTTTCGTTGTAGGTGGTACGTTGCTGTGTAATAAATGTAGCTAACATATCGAAACTTTCTTAAAGTTGGAAGGAAAGCCATATCTCATTGCATCTTGGCGAAAACAGAATCTGTATTTTATTTGAGTGCGCTGGCTAACTGCAGCACAGTCGTGAACAGTTCGTGTAAGCAGACGAATGTTTCTCAAAATAGTGACTTCCGTTTCTGGTTGTATTTATGCTAAAAGAAAATGGTAAAGAAGAAGACATTCCATACCAACAGTTGCGTAATGGAAAAGCAGGAAAACATACCAAAGAAAATGATGAAAAAGAAAACATTCCACACCAACAGGTGCTTAATGGTATGGAAATGTGCGTTTGGCGTCATTGGCCGGGAGGCCCCTTGCGGGGCAGATCCGGCCGCATTGGTGCAGGTCTTATTACATTCGACGCCACATTGGGCGACCTGCGCGCCGGATGGGGATGAAATGATGATGAAGACAACACCACACCCAGTCGCTGAGCGAAGAAAATCTCCAACCCAGCAGTGAATCGGACCCGGGCCCGTAGGACGGCAATCCGTCACGCTGACCACTCAGCTATCGGGGCAGACTGCATAGTGGTAAAGCTGAGTAACATATATTTAGGACAGAGCTTGACAAAAGTTTCTTTGCGGACTCAGTAATCGTCATTTATTAAAAGAGTATGACTTTTATTACATGATAGGTACGAGTGAACGTACAGGTCGGACCCGAATTCAAAACATTTGTATAAATCAAATTTTAATGCATCATACTGCCTTCATTTAACGCTAGATTGCTAAAACTTCGTAAAATTTACGATTTCAGTTAGTACCAATTTACGATTGGTTTTTGTACTTGTACTTGTACTTCGTACTTAATTTGTATGGGACATACCACTTGAGACCGTATAGTTCTGATTAACTAGTCTCTCTCTCTCTATTCGTTTAGTCGGTTCCGACTCTTCGTGACCCCATGAACCAAATCACGCCACTTTTTCCTGTCTTGCACTTTCTCTCGTAGATCTTCCAGGTTGGAACACATTGCTTCTGTGATGCCATCGATCCATCTCATCCTCTGACGTCCTCTTCTTCTAGTTCCTTCAATCTTCCCCAGCATTAATGTTTTTTCCAGCGAGGCATGCCTTCGCATTGTGTGTCCAAAGTAGGTCAGCTTTTGTTTTAAGATTAGACTTTCCAGGGAGAAATCTGGTTTAATTTGCTCCAATATTGATCTGTTGGTTCTCTTTGCAGTCCATGGAACTCTAAGAAGTTTCCTCCAACTCCACAATTCGAAGGAGTCAATTCTTCGCCGTTCAGCCTTTCTAATGGTCCAGGTCTCACATCCATACATCACAACTGGAAAGACCATAGCCCTCACAATACGGATCTTTGTTGCTAGTGTTATATCTCTGGACCTTATAACCTTGTCAAGGTTTGACATCGCCTGTCTACCGAGCAACAGGCGTCTCCGGATTTCATGGCTGCAGTCACCGTCAGCAGAGATCTGGGAACCGAGATAACTGAATGTGGTCACTACTTCCATGGTTTCTCCTGCTATATCCCACGAATTGGTAGGTGTAGTTGCCATAATTTTCGTTTTCTTCACATTCAGCATAAGACCAGCCTTTTCACTTTCGTCTTTCACCTTCAGTAAGAGTGTTCTCAAATCTTCTTCACTTTCTGCCAATAGGATCGTATCATCCGCGTTTCTGAGGTTGTTTACATTTATTCCAGCTATTTTAATTCATGTTTCTCCTTCATCTAGGCTCGCATTCCTCATGACATGTTCTGCATACAGATTGAATAAGTACGGTGACAGTATGCAGCCTTGCCGGACCCCTTTCTGAATCTTTATCCATTTCGTTGTTCCATACATAGTTCTCACCGTGGCTTCTTGGTCAAGGTATAAACTCCGTATCAGATGAATGAGGTGATCTGGTACACCCATGTTTTTCAGTACGTTCCATAATTTGTTGTGATCAACGCAGTCAAAGGCTTTGGCGTAGTCAATAAAGCAGAGGTACACATCTTTCTGGAATTCTCTCGCTTTTTTCCATAATCCACCGAATGTTAGCAATTTGATCTCTAGTTCCTCTTCCTTTCCTAAATCCAGCTTGTTCTTCTGGCAGCTCTCGATCTAGATATTGGCGAAGTCTATTTTGTAAGATTTTCAACATAACTTTGCTAGCATGTGAAATAAGTGCGATTGTTCGGTAATCTGAACATTCTTTAGAACTTTTCTTCTTTGGAATGGGGATGAATACTGATCTCCAGTCTTCTGGCCACTGCTGCATGATCCATATTTTTTGACATATTGAGTGCAGCACTTTCACTGCATCCTTTCCAGTGACTTTAAACAATTCTGCTGGTATTTCATCATGTCCACTAGTTTTGTTATCAGCCATATTTTCAAGGGCCCACTGGATTTCGCTCTCCAAAATATCTGGCCCTAGTTCTAAATTAACATTAACATCAGCAGTAGGAGCCCTGTCATGATGCAGTTCTTTCTTGTATAGGTCTTCTACATATTCTGCCCATCTTTCCTTAACATCCTCTGCTTCACTCAGATCTTTCCCGTTTCTATCTTTTATCATTCCAATTTTTGCCTGGAATTTTCCATTAATTTCTCTAATTTTCTTATAAAGATCCCTTGTCTTCCCCATTACGTTACTATCTTCAACTTCCTTGCACTGTTCATTAAAGAATATATTTTTATCTCTTCTAGCTAATTTCTGAAAATCTTTATTTAATTCAAACATAGCTGATCTATCTCCCTTGATTTTTGCTTTCCTACGTTCTTCTGCAACTTGCAGTGCCTCAACTGATAGCCATCTAGCCTTCTTACTGTTCCTTTTCTTGGGAATGTGTTTCTCTGCGGCCTCCTTGACAGTATTAGCTACTTCTGTCCACATCTCTTGCGAGCTTTTGTCCTCCAGCTGTAATACATTAAATCTGTTTTGTACCTCTGCAACATAGTCGGAGGGTATAGAGTTAAGGTCGTATCGGCAAGTTGTGATACTTTTTGGTACATTCTGAAGTTTCAGCCGAAATTTTGCAATCAGGAGCTCATGATCTGATCCGCAGTCAGCCCCAGGTCTTGTAGCTGACTGAACCGCGCTCTTCCACCTCTGATTACAAAGTATGTAATCAATTTGGTTCCGGTGTTGGCCATCTGGCGAAGTCCAGGTATATAGGCGTCGTTTTGGTAGTTGAAACAGTGTATTAGTAATTATCAATGAATTTTCTTGGCAGAATTCTAGGAGTCTCTGTCCAGCTTCATTTGTTGTACCAAGACCATATTTCCCGGTTATACCTTCTACAGCTTCATTTCCCACTTTTGCATTCCAATCTCCAACTATGAAGACGATATCCTTTTTTGGTGTTGACAGTAGTAATTCTTGTAAATCTCCATAGAACTGGTCAATAATTTCCATTTCAGCATCGGTTGTTGGTGCATAAACTTGAATTACTGTGATGTTGAGGGGCTGACCTTGAAGTCTGATGGACATCATTCTATCATTTTTATATTTGCATCCCATCACAGCTTTTCTCACTTTATCACTAACTATGAAGGCTACTCCATTACTTCTGTTGTGATCGTGCCCAGAATAATACACCATATGGCCATCCGAAGCAAATTCTCCCATGCCAGTCCACCTCATTTCACTTATTCCCAATATGTCGATGTTAATTTTCTCCATTTCTCTTTTCACTATGTCTAGTTTTCCTTGATACATGGATCTTACATTCCATGTTCCTATGCAGTGCTTCTCTTTGCACCATCTTACTCTTCGTGAAGCTCCTCTCAACCTGGTTCCCCCCGGAGATCCGATCGGGGAACTTGAAACTCCGGAACATTTTGAGCTGAGCGAAGCCATGGGGTTTTCTTGGGATAGTTCAGTGGTGGTTTCCCGTTGCCTTCCACTGTCCTCCAACTCCTATCTGCTCACCGACTCAGTTTCCCGCTGGGGTTGGTTACCCAACCTTCCGCTGAGTTGCTCGGCTTAACAGGGGCACCACGTGTAGGTAGGAAGTTGGAGAATTGAGGTGACAGAGGCTGTGAGAACTCTCTTGCTGAGTTCTTGTAATCGCGTATCACCCCCATTTTATGCCAGAGTCTCATGATGTCTGCAGAGACCCCCCCAGGTCATTTCCTGGGCCCGATTAACTAGTGCATAAACTATAAATTATGGCCAACGGCCTTGCCGCAGTGGTAATAGCGGTTCCTGTCAGATCACCGAAGTTAAGAGTGTCGGGTTGGGCTAGTGCTTGGATAGCTGGCCGTCCTATTGGCAAGCGGCTTGAATACAGCTCTTTTGAGGCCAAATAAGGAACTACTTGATTGGAAAGTAGGAGCTCCGGTCACGAAAACAGAAAATGTCTGGGTGAGGGATGTACTGACCGCATGACCCTCCGTATCCGCATACAACGACGCCTTTGGGATGAGGATGACACGGCGGCAGGTCGGTACCGTTGGCACTTCATGGCCTGTTCAGAAGTAGTTTAGTTTATGAACTACAAATTAAATGAAATAGGAAGTAATAAATATTTGTGATACTTTAGTAACAATTTAACATTTTCCTTCGTTTACAGTTCCAGGGCTAAAGTAATAAAATAATTCACTGACTGCAGCTATCTTGGCATCTACTGTGTTCGGTACAGATATACTACCTATTAGTGACAAAAGAAAATTTGTACTGGACTGGGACTCGAACCCAGGTTTCCCACTTATGGCGAGCGACAGCCTTAACCGTTTTTCTTTAATAAAAAAAACAACAGAAAATGGGTTAAGGAAACAAAACATCTTTATTTGTACAAGCATAAATACAACAGAAAGGCCGTCCTTTCGGCGGAACCAACATGAGACATTACGCTCAAACAAGATGCGCAAAGACTTTATTAACAAGAAGTGGGAAAAAATAGTAATAATACTGAAAGTAAAGCCGCAAACAAAAAGGGAAGAAGGGGTGAGGGTGTGGTTAGACTTTCAGGCTTTCCACTGCTTGGCATATCGGGTGTGGAGTCAGAGTGGGCAGGAGTCAACATACGAGGCCTGGCCACGGTGTCTCCTAACCACTGCAGGGAAGAAGCACCCGAAAGGAGGGCAGAAGCCAAGGAGGACAGTAGAGTTGTGGGGAATGACCAGCGTGCTCTGATATAGGGCATATAAGAAAGGGGCGCGTGCCCATGCGTCTACTCCACTGTGGGGTACGATATAGAAAGTAGTGTGGAGAGTCTCAGATGTTCAGATGTCAGCACGGGGCGGCGGGGGGGGGGGGGGGGGGGGGGGGGGAGTGTCGTCCGTGTGACACGGATGACGTAAAGGTCGCCCGAAGGTAATTGGTGAAGAAGGTGTAATAGCTTGGTTGGTGCTCGACTTTATTTTTGGACGAATTGTAAGTACTACCAGAAGTCAGGGCGTAGTTTATCGCCATCAGAATGCAAGTAAGCGATCGTCCATTCCTTGACCCACACAAGCGCGTGATTTTTGTAAGTTGTAAATTTGTGGTAAGATCCTATGGGACCAAACTACTGACGTTATCGGTCTCTAAGCTTACACACTACTTAACCTAACTTAAAGTAACTTAAGCTGAGGACGACACACACACCCATGCCCGAGGGAGGACTCGAACCTCCAACGGCGGGAGCCGCGCTGACCGTGACAAGACGCCCCAGACCGCGTAGCTACCCCGCGCGGCCGGCCCGTGATTTTAGGTGGCGGGAAAATGAGTATTCTCAGGACGGAGACGAATTCATACGAGTTCGGTGGAATGTGCAGGTAGCGGGCAACAGACGTCACTGGTGGCAGCACATGTTAGACATTTTACACATTGATTTGTGGCGAATATTCCACATGCGACGTTGTACCATGTTGTCCGCACGTTGGAGGGAAGGAAAAGCTGGTGGACATGATGCCAAACCGTGGGCCACCACGTCAATTCATGTCTGAGTTCGTCGTTGTTGACGGATATGTAACGAAGGTCCGAGGAAGATGCGTGCTCGGTATGTGAGTGTGAGCACTACTAGACAATGAAATCACAAATGTGCGTCAGATGGCGCGTGATGTTGCCTAGTGGCAACGGCGGGGATAAGAATGTCCAGCAAGCTGCACATAAGTAGGCGACCCCGTTCCACTGCTTGTGCACGGTGGGCGCCGCTCGGAGTCGAACATTGACAAGACTGAGGCCCCCACCTGCGGGGGGGTCAGCGTTTCGTAACGGACGTTTAAGAGCGTATCAGCCGGAAGAAAGTATCCGAACGAGGGCTGGAGACTGCGTCCAGTGTTTGATAGCAGTGGGGGTACCTGTGCGATGTGAAGCATCCTGGTCGCCACATGTCGATTGAGGTATTCGACGCTTTGTAAAGAATCGAGTCGGAGGAGGAGATTTTGTTGCACTGCCGTCGGGTAATGTGAACAGTTCGCCGAAAATTGACGGCAGCGGAGCGGCACACGGTGGAGGTGAAAACGATACCAAGGCATCGTAGTTTCTGCACGCACGAGAAGGGTGCTAAGTCGTCGTGTGAGAGGTCGCGTCCAATAAGCATCGTAGGTGATTTACCCACGTTCATTTTATTACCCGCTGCACTTCCGTACGTTGATATCAAATCAAATGACGTCTGTCTTTCGACCCGTGAACGGACTAAGAAGAGGGGGTCGTCAGCATACGCACGACAACGAAAAGTGTGCTATCGCAATGTGAGACGAGAAAGGTGGGTCGTCAGGCTACCGATGAGTGGCTCCAGGCTTATGACATAGAGCAGTGTTGAAAGTAGGCAATCCTGCCTTATGGAGCACCGGATGGTCATTGATACCGCTACACGGCTGGTGACCTGAATCAGGGATTCGGCGCTGCCGTACAGGCGCTCGGTGATATCGATAAAGGCAGGTGGAAAACCCATTCTGCTCATTACGGTGAATAAAAAACGATACCGCGCCTTATCGAATGCGTTGTCAAAATCAATGTCAACCACAGTGCGGTGGAGACTGCACGACGCTGACATTGCGATTAAATCGCAACATTCCCCTGTGACCGTTAGCACATTAACTGAGCCACCCGGAGTAGTTTGTTATGGGGAAAGAATGCTGGGCAGTAACTGGCGCAACACCTCGCCAGGAGCCGTGCAAAAATTTTATGGTCTGCCTGAAGCACTGTTAGGGGGAGTTATGTACTGTCGTACCCCCAGTAACGGTTTGTGGATGGGTACAATAATTCCCGTGACGAAGGCTGGCGAAAGGGCGTTACCCATCGTCGTCAGTTCACGAAACATTATCGTCCACCGCGACGCCATCAGCGCAAGGAAGCCGCGATAAAATTCTGTCAGTAATCCATCAACACCAGGTGACCTATTCACCTTTGTTGATTGCATCGTGGAATTCGTCGCACGTAACCGGCCCCGGCGGCTAGTCCGCCTCGTCGCCGCCGAGGGGGCGAGTGACGTGGCGTAACACAAACTCTTGAGCACGCGTGTTGGTAATCTCCTCCTGGTACATTGTGCAGCATTGGTCTATATAGGCACGGACGATTTCGACCTGACGAGTAACGTGCTGGGCTCGGCAGATGTAGATCTCGGTTATGAGTAGTTGTCTTCGGTGTTACCTATCGGACGCGATGCCTGTAGGCTATTCCTCTTGACGTCCTCACCACCGCCCCCTGCAACCTACGGCTTGTCGACGTTACGATGTATGCGTTAATCTTGCTGCGTTCCGTCTGGGTTTCAGGGTTGGGCGTCCAGATCGGAAAGAACGATGCAGAAATCGTCGGTAGTGTGCCGGCGCCACGCTGCTACTTCATTGCCATTCTGAATCAAAGTACTTTGAATGGCAAATTCCAGCCACAGGGTCGAGATTGTGCAGCACTTAGGTAATCGACGTCCACAGGTGGCTCATATCCCGGTAACGCGTTGCAGACAGTCAGGATCGTGGAAGTTGGAGATGTTTAGTTTCCACGGTGCACACCTGCGCCAGACCACTTGTTGCGGGAAGAGAATATTGCAGATGTAGGCACCGTGGTCCGAAAAGGCCAGGAGCCAAAGTTCTGCTCCTGGAAGTGCAGGTGTGAGTCCCCTAGAGACGTAAATCCTGTCAAGGCGGCTCGCGGACTGACACGTCTGGTTTGTATGTCCAGGTGTGTCGCCTTGCCGAACTTCGAAAGTGTCGTAGAGCAACAGGTCACGGACGACAAGGCGAGTTCTTGACAGGTGCTGTAGTAGGGCATTTGATCCTTAGGGTGCAGGACAATTACAGTCACCCCCATGGAAGTATTGGTCACACCGCTCAAGAAATGAAGGCGCGATTTCTTCTAAATAGAAGTGGAGCCTGATGGTGCGTAAGTGTTGACAATATTCATTCGCATGATGTTGATTGCCATGCTTCTGGCGGACGGAAGGAATGTGATATCAGCTACTGGAATGACCTAGCGGGAGTAAATGGTTAAGCCACGTCCCAGGTGGTCACCAGGAGAAGGATAATTGTTGTATCCCGCGACATCCGGAATTGTGGCCAAGTGTATTTCATGTAGTAGTGCGATGTCGACGCCCGATGCCCATATCATTTCTCGCAGCAGCAGCAGTTGAATTTTCACTAAGGAGCTAATGTTGTTAGTGTTGATCGTTGCTGTTCGATACGTTTGGAGTCGACCCCGCTGTGGAAAGAAACTCGATCAACGGGGATAAAGCAGGGCGAGGCAGTGGCGAACCGTGCCGTACGCCACCTGACGGCGTTATCGTCTGCGTAACCAGGTCTCCGTCTGGGATAAATCCGTCTCCAGCGTGCTTTTTGGGCCATCGTCGACGCCCTCACTACAGGCCATCGACGCCGCTGTCGTTGTGGCCTTCGTATATTCCACCTCGTCCGCAGGAGCGGAGGACGTCTCGACGGCAGGCCTAATGCTAGAGTCTATCGGTTCTGGTGCACTTGGGCAAGCGAGCCGGCAGAGTAGATACCGGCATAGCCAAAGCCGGCGTCGCATTGTCGTCATTCTTGTTGTTGTGCGGGTTTTCTGAGGCCTCATAGGGCCGGACACCCTCCGGAGCGTCAAGGGGAGGTGGACTGTCTCGTTCCGAGATCGTCTTGCACCATTTAGGTGAATGTTTGCTTGTTCGTCCCTCTGCGTCGGAAGACGGGAGGGATTCGCGGCGGTCTGGGAGGAATTGCGTCGCTGGGACGGTAAGCGACGGGACGTCCATATCATCAGCGGGTAGGGGATCGCAAATCGTCGCTGTTGGTAGTGGCGCTGGTGTAGTGTCAGGTTATGAGCGTGACGCGTCGATCCCGGCGTTATCCGTAGCATGTGGAAAGGACACTGGTATGTGATCCGACTGACAACGGTCGGCGGGAGGAGAACAGAGGCCGATGCGTAGGCGATCGATAAAACCGTCGTCGAAGTCGGAGGTGCCATGATAGGGGCCGGCAATTGGATGATGCGTCGCTGAAGACACTCAGCCTGAGGTGGTCTTCTTTGGTGTACCCGGATTAGGTCTTCGGTTGGCCATCGTATATAACGACAGCGTGGCACCCTCTGATTTTCATATGAGATAGCAGGTGGAAGCGGAGATCAATGGCGATCATTCGTACACCGTTAAGGTCGGGAAACGTTTGGAATTGCGCCCAGCGTTCGGCAGTGTGGCCATAGACAGTGCCACAGGGTCGGAAAGCCGCGGTGACATCTTCCGCGGGGATCTTCAGTCGCAGTTGGAAAACTCGTAAGGTGCGCATGTCCATGCCTGGGTAGTCAACAGTGACCGCGCCGACATTGCCGCCGGCGTGGCAAAAGCTTGGACCATGTTGGTTGTCACAGAGTATTCTTTCGCATTTTGGCGTACAATATACTACTTAAGATAGACAAATGGATACACAAAATATCGGAACCTGGGATCTTAGCTGCGCAGCGTAGCAACTGTTCCACTTCTAAGGCCTTTGGTCGGGTGTTGTCGTTGCAGAATGTGAAGTGTAGCGTGGATTTTTCGAAAACCGTTGGCCATGGTTCTGGAATACGTAAGCGTGAGATTCTGCAGGCTGAAACAACAGCACGTACCCACTGCACGGCTGCGAAAGGCTGTCAGCGCACGACAGTTTATTTCGAATTAATTTCGGACTGCTGTCAATCGTCATCAATGACTGTTCTTCCAGAATCAAAGTAATAATACTTATGTTTAATTTTCAGCATGAAAACGTGAATGTAGCTTTAAGGTTGAAAACATGAATGAAAATTCCAACAATCATACAAACACTCTCACTCCAACATACTGTCCTGTAACAGCTGTCTGTGTTGGAAGTGAAGCTGATTTATCAGCTTAAAGTCCCAGAAAAGAAAAATTAAGTTAAGTAAAATTGATACAAGGAAAACACTGATTTCAAAACAACGCAGATTCATTGTAACTGAAGCTGTAAGCAGTTGCCTTCATACTAATCAAAGGGCCCGAGTACCCTCTATTCCGTGACCAAACTACACTCAAGGAAGCGCTGCGCTTGGCTATCGCTGATTATGTTAAGAAGAGTGTGAGAGGGAATCTGAGTCCACAACAATTGGTAAAGGCCTCGCAGCCAACTTCATGACAATTCTTCGAAGAAGACAATAAAAGAAGTCAACACGATACACAAACCGGCTTTCAAAATGGTTCAAATGGTTCTAAGCACTATGGGACTTAACATCTGAGGTCATCACTTCCATAAACTTAGAACTACTTAAATCTAAGCAACCCGAGGACATCACACACATTCATGCCCGAGGCAGGATTCAAACTTGCGACCGTAACAGCAGCGCCGTTCCGGACTGAAGGGCCTAGAACTGCTCGGTCACAGCGGCCGGCAAAAGCGGCTTTTTCCCGCTTTCTTCTGATCCTCGAAATAGCAGCGTAACTCGATAATGGAGTGCTTGGTAGTAGAAGACTATCTCATTGCGATCAGCCACATAATATTACAATTTGCTAAATGAGAGGCTTTGCGGAATCACGAAAATTACTTCAGAAGTGGGTAAGAACTCTGTATGAATAAGAACTCTGCACCCCGGGTTCTTTGGTGGGGGGGGGGGAGGGGGACAAATTCCAGTTTTTCCGCCTTGGCCCACCCCCCATCCCCCTCCGGACGCCTATGAACGTCGTAATTTCCCATGAACATCTACGTCTGCATCAATTCCCTGCAAGCCACCTAATGGTGTGTGTGGCAGAGCGTACTACCGGTACCCCCTTCCCTGTTCTGCTCGCAAATGGCACGTAGGCAGAATGTTAGTAGGTAAACCTTTGTATTAGTTCTCATTCCTTCAGTTTCCTCATCGCACAGAACTACAAACAAAAACATCCAATATACAGAGTAACTGCTAAAGCCACAGTATTTCTCGTCCGGCTAGAAGTGTTAACGCCCCCCTTGCTGTCATCTATGTACTGGACACACGTTCACTGAGCAGGTGCAATGCAGCTGTTTGGATGTTACTGATGTCATTAGTTGAAAACATGACGTCACAGTCACGAAGACCACCAGCAGAACTAGGGATCAAAGTGACTCTCCTACAAGGGTAGAAGATAGCACCTGTTGTTTGTAATGAATATTGTGATTTTATCGTTTTTATTTTAAGAAATAATCTTTCACAAACCTCATTTTCAGAACAGTATTTCGTACAAAAATTGTTTCTTATTGTAGGTTCCGTCACATAAGCTTTCAAAAATCGAAATTTGTGGTTTTTCGGCTGATAGTGAGGGGGGGGGGGGGGGGTTGTGTGGCTGAAGAGGTGAGTCGTGGCAGCTAAGAGTTTAGTTCAAAAATGGTTCACATGGCTCTCAGCACTATGGGACTTAACTTCTGAGGTCATCAGTCCCCTAGAACGTAGAACTACTTAAACCTAACTAACCTAAGGACATCACACACATCCATGCCCGAGGCAGGATTCGATCCTGCGACCGTAGAGGTCGCGCGATTCCAGTCTGCAGCGCCTAGAACCGCTCGGCCACCCCGGCCGGCCAAGAGTTTAGTTGTTGAGCGCTGTTAACGAGTACAATTCACTTACAAATATGCAACGTGATTTTCATCGAGAGTGCGGCAGTGCAACTGCTACAGCGTAGAGGTCGTAGCATAACGTTTCCGACAACATTGGGTGAACTCCTACAGTGCATAGCAATAGTTATAAATGCAGTAACTACAGCCGTTCTTCGCAAAAGTAAGGGACAAGTCAGGTATCGTCTGGATGTTTGTCGTTCTTTCGGTGGAGGGCACATATGGCATTAGTGAAAGGTAAATAAAAACTTTCATCTTAGGCGAACCAAGAGGTTTAACGTGCATACAGGAAAAAAATTATACGTTCGTAAATTTTGATTATCCTTTTGATAGTAAAAAGCTTGTAATATTTTCCGCAAGTTAAAATTTACCTGAAGTTTCTGCCTTCATTGACGTAGAAGATAATGTAGTTTTGTAAAATCAGGTGATATTTTCGAAATACACTGTTATTCAAAACGTTGCGAGAGTAAAGGTGTCATTTTAGAACCAAAAGGCGAAACAAAACTAGCAGCCTATAAAGAAGAAGATATCACACGTTTTGGAGCTCTTCTTCGTTTTTACTGCCTAGGCAATAGTTGTAGTTTCGCCTTTTTTGTCGCTGTCTGTAAGTGACATCTGTTAATGCAATTTACTAATTTTGTAATATTTACATACTATACTCAGACACCTTCTACATGCAGCCTTCAGCAAATGAATCCGTCAGAATTAAAACGCACTAAATGACATTGTTGGCTAAAATGAGCTAGACATTGGTTATTTTATTTTCCTGCAAACCGATCGATTGGTGATGAAGGACACCAATTCTTTCTGGCTGGTGAAGAAAGGCACTAACTGCTGCATTCAGTTCTATTCAGTTCCAGACGTTGCAGCATCTTATGTGATAGTGGAATCATATCGGAATACCGAAGGTTATCTGACAAAAAAGAAATAGTAATATCTATTTGGCATAATAAATGTTCTAGAGATAAACACAACAGAGCTGATATGCCTAAGGAGTATGTTCCCACAATAGCTAATACAAACAAACAGATCAAGATAGTAGTTACAGTGCGAGGAGTTAAATCCTTAACGTCAATCAATGGTGGCCATCTTTATAAAAAATAATGAACAGGGTACACATAAAGTCCGGGAACACTTTCAGTTATTTATTGCACAAGAACCAAACATTCTACAGATATCATACATACGTCATTTTGAAGAGAAATCCTAAAAGATTTATATATATATACACCGCGACACCGTAGTTTGGTAATTTGCTGATAGTCAGCGCTGGTCACAAACATGGCGAGTTCAGATGCGAAGCGAGCTTTCGGTCTTCTGTGTGTTGGAGTCCGACAAAAATAAGTGTGCTACAGCTGTTCAACGGATGTTTATAACCAAGAACGGTAAGGATCCACCAACAAGAAGGGCCATTTACCACTGGCACAACAAATTCGTTACGACGGGTTGCTTGTGCCCGACAAAGAGAAGCGGACATCCCAGGGTGAGTGAAGTGAATGTGGAGCGTGTACGAGAGACATTCATAAGGAGTTACAGCAATGGCTGATGCCTCAAATGCAATTGGACTCTCCATTCACCTTTCAGTAGGATGGGGCTCCATCCTATTTTCATCGTGAACTTCGTGGGTACCTGAACACGTTGCTGCTCCATCGATGGATCGGCCGTGCTACAGAAGGGGACAGCTGTTTCATGAAATGGCCTCCCTGATCACCAGATCTCACTCCGTGTGACTTTTTTCTGTGGGGATACATTAAAGATCTGGTGTATGTACCGCCTCTACCACGTGATGTAGCAGAGCACCGGGAGAGAATACGGGAAGCGACTGCCACAGCCGACGATGCCTTGCTGGGACGGGTATGGCAGGAATTCGATTACAGTATTGACGTTTGCCGGCTCACTCATAGTTCGCATATCAAATGTTAGTAAAAAAACCTTTCAGAGTGTATTGGTCTCCAATGGGAAATTTTCCGCTATTTTTGAAAAACTTGTACTTCTTTTGTGCTACCTGTCAGACAGAGGGAAGCATATTATTGTGTGTGCGGATTTCAAAGTAGATTTTCTGAAAGAGTCCCATTGGAAGCTTCACCTTGAAGTATTACTTGGTTCTTTCAATTTGTCGTCAGTAATTGATTTTCCTACACGGGTGGTACAGGAAAGCAACACAGTTATAAATAATGTTTTTATAGACCAAGATAAATTTAATCAAATAACAACTTTTCCTGTTAAGAATAGTCTGCTAGATCGTGGTGGACAGGTAGTTACAGTATAAGACACAGGTCCATACAGTAATAGTAATAAAACAGTCCTCCTAAATAGTGCATTTAATTAACGATTTAACAACTCCAAATTTTAGGGGAAGCTTGAAACAATTAGATTAGGATGAAGTGCTCAGGGAACACGATGCTAATTTAAAATTTAACTGATTTCATGATACCTTTGTGAGTATATTTAAAAACAGTCTCCTAAAAAAACAGTGAAATATAATTGTAAGAAACCATCTAGAAAGCCATGGATTACTAAACGGATAAAAATATCTAGAAGGAATAATGATCTGGAAGCAATGAAACATTATAAAAACTGCTGCATTGTATTAAGAAAAGTTATTAAAGAGTCCAGAAGTATGTCCATTATGTCTGAGATTAGCACCTCTCATAACAAAATTAAAACAATTTTTGAATATTGTTAAAAGGGAAACAGAAATCTGTTGCTAAGGCAGAATATTCAAAATTTCTGGGTGTGTACATTGATGAGAAATTGAAGTGGAAGAAACACATTCATGATCTGCTGAAACAATTAGATTCCGCTACTTATTCTATTAGGGTTATTGCAAATATTGGTGATAAACATATCAGTAAATTAGCCTTATACGCTTATTTTCACTCACTGTTTTCATATGGCATCATATTTTCGGGTAATTCAGCATGAGGAGAAAGAATATCCATTCCGCAAAAGCCTGTAATCAGAATAAACGCTGGAGCCCACCCAAGATCGCCTTGCAGACATTTATTTAAGGAACTCGGGATATTCACAGTACCTTTCAATACATATACTCAGTATGAAATTTACTATTAATAATGCATCCCTGTTCAAAAATAATAGTGAAATGCACAACTACAACATTATAAGAAAGAATGATATTCACTAATGTATGTTAAATATGACATTGGCACAGAAAGGGGTGAATTATGCTGCCACAAAATCTTTGGTCATTTTTCAAATAGCATTAAAATTCTGACAGATAGCCAACCAACATTTGAAAATAAATTAAAAGAATTTCTGAATGACAATACCATCTACTCAATAGTTGATATTTTAGATATGAAGCAGCAACTGTAAAAAAAATTATTATTATTAAATTGTGGGAAGAAAACTTATGTTAAACTGACATGTTCCACATCACTAAAAAATCTCGTATTCGCGAGCTATGGAACAAGTATCAAAGTAAGGCAATTTGATATAATGTAATATTGTAACAACTTACGTTTCACTGAAAAACTTTTATAATGACCTACCAAAAATATTTGTAATGATGATGATGATGTCCAATGTCTGTAGCATCATCTGAAGTTATGTTTCAGAAGCCATAAGTTGCAAAAATTACACTAATAAAAAATAGCATCATAAAACGAATTTCTTTTATTTCCACCAATGATCACAAAACCAAAATTTGGCAGAAAGAAAAGAAAGTCATTCCACACTTCCTGTGTCACTGTTGTAAACAGCGATGATGCCGAAACTTGTGATAACATCCAAAGTTTTTTTGTTATATAACCTCACACATAATTCAAATGAACTAATTGCAAGTCACTCATGTCTGGGTCTAGCTACATGAAAATACACAAAGACAAATGTAATTGCAACTGTTCTACTCTTTGGCTCTTTCTGTACCACTTTGAAAAATAAAGTACATGCAAACTGCGAAAATGTAACAAAATGTAACATTCAGATACTTTTTATCACCTTACCAAAAAACACACGAACCGTAATTATTTCCATTCGTGACTCACTGAGTCAAATGTACTGGGTAGTTATAATTGAAGTTCAGCAACTGACAGAGGTCCAGTGTGGGCTGTAATTACCATATAGCAGCAAAACTTGGTTGATATTCTAATGTGTCAACATAGAACCGATTTACATTGGAAAAAAATTACTTCCTATTTTGGCCAAAAGTTGCAAATCAGGTGCTGTGAATGCAAGAAAGACATATAGAAATGTTTCCATGCGTAATGGATTCGGAGCTGGACGTGGTCAGAAAAGATCAAACAAAAGTGAGAAAGTCTTTACGTTATTATTAACCGCCACTTGGACAGGTTGTTCAATATGAGCATCGGAGAAATCGACGAAATGTTATACAGCGCCAGATTTGCAACTGACACCCAAAATTCTAACTAATTTTTTTTCAGCATACACCGGTACCACATGAAAAAATTAGATTATCTACCAACTTTTTCTGCCACACGATAACTACAACCCACACTGTACTTCGGTGAGTAGCTGCATTTTAAATGTAACTACCCAGTAAGTCTGATCTCTCATATTTTCTTAGCGCGATTGATTAACGGTGTGCACTCAATACCTGCTGTTCAGAGTCTGGTTGGAATCCAAGCAGCAAGTGCTCATAACACTCAACAGCAGATGTCGCAGCGGCTGGCTTGGTCGTCGACCTTACTTTTTTCCTTCTTCTCTTGGACTTGTGGCCCACACAAGCTTAGAGTCTTCATTGGCACGGTTTAAATGCACGCTACCCCAAGAAGATGTCTAGGGATAATATTTAAGTATCTCAAAATCAAATGCTTCTGAGTTAGTAGATTTTTAACGCACACACATGAACTAGCGAACTACATAAACAGAAGTGTTAATTCTCAGATGCTCCCTTTCCATCTCGTTATAGAGTGTCCCATGAAACAAGGCACCATGAAGCAATGCCGTTTTGTAACACAGTCCTAACGTTTTTTAAGTGGGGTGGACTCATTACACGATGCAGGCGTGTACAAGGTGGAATGCGAATGTGGAGAGGCATGCAGCGGCGAGGCTGGCAGGCCAATAGCAATGCGCATTCGGGAACACGAGCGCAATATTCGTCTAGGGAAACACCACAAATCTGCAGTGTCAGAACATCAGCAAGATTGTGGAAAAGAAATAACATTCAGCGAAGCCTGTATGTTGGCCAAGCAGCCGGTTATGACGAAAAGTAAAATCAGAGAGGCCATCGAAATACTTAACCACCGTAAGAACATGAATAGAGAGGATGGACTCAAGCTTGCCGAATCTTGGCTGCCCGCAGTCAGAGCCCAACAGACCGCACTGACAAAACGAAACACGAGCACTACCGGCGAGTGACTGCCGCCGCGCGGCCGACGTCCAGCATTTGGTGAACAGGAGCTAAATTCTCATTCGTTCTCATTCGACGGTGGCCACCAATCGTGGCACACAACGCAGGAGCCAATAGACAACAGAGGTTACCGTCTCCCTCCACCGCAGCAGCCTATTAAAATAAAGTTCCCTCTCCTTCATCCTTAAGTGACCAATGAAACGAACTATCTTTTTAAAATTATGACCTAATGGCATGAGCCATGAACAGTAACAGCAAAATATAAGGGACACTGCAGTGCTAGCACCAGTAGACACAGAACAAGTCCGCTGCAACCGCGGCCGAAACGCTGGTTTTTCTCCATCTGCAGTAGTTTTATACATTATGATGCTATACCATACCCAGAAAACTTTTATGTTGATTGCATGAGTATATTTTAGCTGCAAATACCATTTCAAATGTATTTCGAATGTATTGTAGATCACTTATTTCGCATCCGTCGTGTAAAACAAAGAAAAGTATTTCGGCCCCATCAGTTTCGCGTTAAATGTTTTTCGAGACATATAGCGAAATCTCTCACTGAAGAGGGGTAACAGCAGGTCGGGAGTGGTAGCACTTGGTACTCAGTGTGAGACGTATAGGGGATAGGCAAAATAATGTGAGCACCTGTACTTACTTGGGAATGGTTCATTAATAAGGGATTGGACCCCCCCTTTACCCGTAACACAGCTGCGATTCTTCTTGGAATACTGGCATATAATGATTGTATAGTCTGCAGTGGAATGTTATGCCACTCTACGATCACGACCTCTTGTAACTCCACTAGCGACTAGGAAGGGGGAAAACTGCTCCGGAGTCTGCGCTCCAATACCGCCCACAAGGGTGCGATAATCCTGGAGTCCGGGAACTATGCTGGCCAGAGAAGACGCTGCAGTTCAGTTGCATGCTCCTCATACGACAATTGTACTGTACTGGTTGCGTGAGTGGATGCATTATCGTCCTGAAATATGGCATCACTGTTGGGGAACAACATCTGACCCATGGAGTGCACGTGATCTCCTAAAATGCGAAAATAATAGTTGGCTGTAACACGGCCCTAGAGAGTAATGATGGGACCAGCAGAATACCATGACATAGGTGCCCACACCATCACATTTCGACCTTCATGTTTAACCACTGGAATCAAGCAATCAAGATTGTGGGCTTCTTTTGGGATTCTGAATACGTGGATCCGTTCCGATGTTGGAAGTAACGAAAATGTTGACGCGTCGGACCATATGACGTGTTTCCACCGATCAGCCGTCCAGGATTTATGCTCCTGACTCCATATTTTACGCTTCTTTGCGTTGGTTTCGATATAGCAGCTCGTCCATGGATATTCGCTTTATGGAGTTTTCGGCGGACAGTGACGATGGATACAGGGTCTCGAAAATGGCTATTGAGCTCCACATTCACTTTAATCGCCGTAGTTGTGCGTTGCTTTGACACAATTCGTGACTTCCGCCCACAATTACGTTTACACGATAATGTCTTTCCATCCAGAATGAGATTTTCACCCTGCAGTGGAGTGTGCGCTGATATGAAACTTCGTGGCAGACTAAAACTGTGTGCCGGACCGAGACTCGAACTCGGGACCTTTGCCTTTCGCGGGCAAGTGCTCTACCAACTGAGCTAACCAAGCACGACTCACGCCCCGGTCTCACAGCTTTACTTCTGCCAGTATCTCGTCTCCTACCTTCCAAACTTTACAGAAGCTCTCCTGCGAACCTTGCGTAAGTAGCACTCCTGAAAGAAAGGATATTGCGGAGACATGGCTTAGCCACAGCCTGGGGGATGTTTCCAGAGTGAGATTTTCACCCTGCAGCGGAGTGTGCGCTGATATGAAACTTCCTGGCAGGTTAAAACTGTGTGCGGACCGAGACTCGCACACGGGGCACACGGTTTTAATGTGCCAGGAAGTTTCATGTATTTCCATGTTTTGTGTAGGCTGTCATGACTGTTGAAACAGTTGCTCTAGAAACATACAGTAAGTTGGATGTCTCGGTTACTGATACTCCAGCTAATCGGGCCCGCATAATCTGCCCTCTTTGGAACTCTGTTACATCTTTCATTGCACGTCGATCTCGGCCTCTGAATGCCAATACGAAGTGTGCACTACTCGTAAACAACCTGCATTGAATTGTTTGTGGTAAGTTCCTATGGGACTAAACTGCTGAGGTCATCGGTCCCTAGGCTTACACACTACTTAATCTAAGTTAAACTAACTTATGCTAAGGACAACACAGACACACACCCATACCCGAGGGACGACTCGAACCTCCGGTGGGGGGGGGGGGGGGGGGGAGGGGAGCCGCGCGAACCGGCACAAGGCGCCTCCGACCGCGTGGCTATTTCGCGCGGCAATGCATTTATGCCTAGGCCGTACTGAACACGCACAGTCCAGCGCAACACGTGCCTTACCTGCTTTGTTGACTGTCAAACACAACCATCCAATTACAACCACTGTTCACGTTATTTTGCCTATCCGCTGTACGTCTGATAGGCGGCTCAGCCCGTCCAGTGCGGTGGGCTGCGGCGCGCTGAGCTACCCAGTGGCGCGTGCCGACAGTGCGGCCGCGTCAGCTGAGGAGCTCACTGAGCCCACGGACAGAGCCGGGCAAGCCCGCGGACTGGCGGCGCTGTGCGGTGGGCCGCCGTGCGGGACTCTCGATGGGAGCTCCAAGTTAAGCGCTTAATGGGGCCGTTGGGGGATATGGATGCTACGCATAGGAACAATTCCAGCATGCACTCTGTGTGCATACTGGGAAGGGTCGTTCCAGATGTGAAACAGGTGCTTCCGGACACCATGAAAAACACAGTGAGACGCCCTGCTAAACCCGCAGGACAGGACAGGTAGTTTAAGTTATGGAAAGGGGCCAAAATAAGCGGCTGTCAGTTACAATCGAACATACAATCTTTTATTTGATCAAAGATTACAAGAGCCACGAAATTAAAAAAAATTAGCTTTGGAACTTAATTAGCGGCTGAATACGGAATACAATCTCATGCCTTAAGGGCAAGATTACTTTAATTTAAAGACGGCTGAAGGTCAGTAACTTAAAGCTCAACCAAAATCAAAAATTTAAAAGGGAAAGCCTTATCTTAAAACAGTACCTTAATTAGGCCGAAGGCCCAAAGAATCTCACACTTTAAGAGCAAACAAATTCAAAATCGGCTGAAGGCCCAACACTTAAGACTCAATAACATTAATTTTAAAATGCCAAAGCCTTTACGTAAAACGGTTCTTAAATTAGGCTGAAGGCGCAAACCATCTGAAGCCTTAAGGGCAAAATAACCTTCATTTAAAAATCGGCTACAAGCCATACAAGTACAAACAACAAGAACAAACAAGAAAAAAGCAGTACACCCAAGGGCGCTCAGCAGTTCCGAGGGTCGATCTGGTTCAAATGGCTCTGAGCACTATGCGACTTAACTTCTGAGGTCATCAGTCGCAAGAACTTAGAACTACTTAAACCTAACTAACCTAAGGACATCACACACATCCATGCGCCAGGCAGGATTCGAACCTGCGACCGTAGCGGTCGCTCGGTTCCAGACTGTAGCGGGTCGGCCTGGAATTCAAACACTAACGCTTGCTTAGGTGAAACAGGCAGTCGGCCCAACCACTGCCGATTCGACGACAACCCAAGCTACAGACATTCAACGGACCCACCGACAAGATAACCTCCGCTTTACCCGACCAGCACACAACAGGGAGTTCAAAGGAACAACGTAGAAGGTATTGGCACCCGCAACCAATTAAACATGGAGCTGCCAAACTACACACCGTGCTGGATAGTGACAACACGAAGAGGAAAATACACTGCTTGAATTTACGTCAACGGCCGGTGCAGGTATCAGGAACGTTAACGGCCACAAGGCAGCAGATTCCGCTGGTGCACTTCAATTCAAATAACCAAGTTCAGTTAAACTCTACCGGAGGGTGGCAAAAATTTGACAACTTGAAACCACACGTTGTTGCTCGCGAGAATATCCCAACAGCCAACAACGAACTTCAAACGACACAATGTGAACAGTCGTGACTTGCTGGTAGATTAAGCCAAAACTCAACTTTCATGTCCAGGATCGGCGAGCCACGAACCTCGTAGCAATGGGAACAGCACCACACACTCCGACACCGCATAGAGGCTGCCAGCGGGCCGGGCCAAACAACGCGCCACTGAGATTTCCTCGCTGCTCCACGCCAACCGATCAACTGCCCAGGCCCGGAAACGGTTAAAGGACCAAATATACGTCGGCTGATGAGACGACCAACCGAATGACCAACCAACCAACGGTCGTCCTGCTCCAATCTGCCTCCGTCGGACAGTTCATGTGTGTCGCCAGCGGTCGGCGAGCACTGGCTGTCAGCGCCTCACCGGCGCTCTGTCCCTGACTGCACTGCTGATCCGTCTCCAACTGACTGCCAGACACACGACGACCCGGAAATACTATCGGTCGCTCCAGAGATGGTACGACAGTGCACTTATCGATACGCGCTGCCGCTGCCGCTCACGGGCAAGTAAGGCAGGATATTAGCGAGACCAGTAAATGGATTAAGGAAACGAGGCAGCAGTACCGTATTAGAAGATGACAAAAAATAAATGGGACAAACGCGAGCCGTGCACAGCTCACAAAGGGGCCAGTCGACTGCAGGCGGGGCACGTGTCAGTACTAAAGATATGTATCGCTCTGGATAAGGAAGAGTTTCTCTATAGTTTTGGGCGTCTAGCTGAAGTGGTAAAGACAGCCAGTCTTGAGGGCGAGATGGAGGCAGAGCTCACCATTCATGGCATCGTCGACAGGAGCGACTGTAGACCTTCAGGAAAGAGCCGAGTGGAGGACCTGAATCAGAGGCTCAGACGGTTCTGCGGCTGTGTATCCTGCAGATTCCTCAATTTACTGCGCAGGGTGGTGGAGTATCGGGTTCCGCTTAATAGATCAGGGATCCACTACACACAGGAAGCGGGTACACGACTAGCGAGGGCTGTATGGAAGGGACTGAACTGTCTTTAAGGTAAAAGGGTCTTGGAAAACTACAAAGAGGGCATCAGTCAAAAAGGTTGAAGGCCAAACACGGGAAGGTACGCCTAGCAACAATGGGCATCGTAGCAGTAAATTGTCGTAGCCATGTTTAGAAGGAACTAGAGCTGCACGCACTAACAGAAAGCACTGAAGATCAAATCATCAAATCATCTTTTTTTTTTTTTTTTTGGTCATCGGTCTACTGACTGGTTTGATGCGGCCCGCCACGAATTCCTTTCCTGTGCTAACCTTTTCATCTCAGAGTAGCACTTGCAACCTACGTCCTCAATTATCTGCTTGACGTATTCCAATCACTGTCTTCCTCTACAGTTTTTGCCCTCTACAGCTCCCTCTAGTACCATGGAAGCCATTCCTTCATGTCTTAGCAGATGTCCTATCATCCTGTCCCTTCTCCTCATCAGTGTTTCCCACATATTCCTTTCCTCTCCGATTCTGCGTAGAACCTCCTCATTCCTTACCTTATCAGTCCACCTAATTTTCAACATTCGTCTATAGCACCACATCTCAAATGCTTCGATTCTCTTCTGTTCCGGTTTTCCCACAGTCCATGTTCCACTACCACACAATGCTGTACTCCAGACGTACATCCTCAGAAATTTCTTCCTCAAATTAAGGCCGGTATTTCATATTAGTAGACTTCTCTTGGCCAGAAATGCCTTTTTTGCCATAGCGAGTTTGCTTTTGATGTCCTCCTTGCTCCGTCCGTCATTGGTTATTTTACTGCCTAGGTAGCAGAATTCCTTAACTTCATTGACTTCGTGACCATCAATCCTGATGTTAAGTTTCTCGCTGTTCTCATTTCTACTACTTCTCATTACCTTCCTCTTTCTCCGATTTACTCTCAAACCATACTGTGTACTCATTAGACTGTTCATTCCGTTCAGCACATCATTTAATTCTTCTTCACTTTCACTCAGGATAGCAATGTCATCAGCGAATCGTATCATTGATATCCATTCACCTTGTATTTTAATTCCACTCCTGAACCTTTCTTTTATTTCCATCATTGCTTCTTCGATGTACAGATTGAAGAGTAAGGGCGAAAGGCTACAGCCTTGTCTTACACCCTTCTTAATACGAGCACTTCGTTCTTGATCTTTTTCTTTAGCCTTGGTTCCATTATTAGCCGTAACGTCAGAATTGCCTCTCTCGTCCCTTTACTTTTCCTAAAGCCAAACTGATCGTCACCTAGAGCATTCTCAATTTTCTTTTCCAATCTTCTGTATATTATTCTTGTAAGCAGCTTCGATGTACGAGCTGTTAAGCTGATTGTGCGATAATTCTCGCACTTGTCAGCTCTTGCCGTCTTCAGAATTGTGTGGATGATGCTTTTCCGAAAGTCAGATGGTATATCGCCAGACTCATATATTCTGCACACCAACGTGAATAGTCGTTTTGTTGCCATTTCCCCCAATGATTTTACAAGTTCTGATGGAATGTTGTCTATCCCCTCTGCCTTATTTGACCGGAAGTCCTCCAAAGCTCTTTTAAATTCCGATTCTAATACTGGATCCCCTATCTCTTCTAAATCGACTCCTGTTTCTTCTTCTATCACATCAGACAAATCTTCACCCTCATAAAGGCTTTCAATGTATTCTTTCCACCTATCTGCTCTCTCCTCTGCATATAACAGTGGAATTCCCATTGCACTCTTAATGTTACCACCGTTGCTTTTAATGTCACCAAAGGTTGTTTTGACTCTCTTGTATGCTGAGTTTGTCCTTAGCTTCCCTGCACTTCCTATTTATTTCATTCCTCAACGACTTGTATTTCTGTATTCCTGATTTACCCGGAACATGTTTGTACTTCCTCCTTTCATCAATCAACTGAAGTATTTCTTCTGTTATCCATGGTTTCTTCGCAGCTACCTTCTTTGTACCTATGTTTTCCTTCCCAACTTCTGTGATGGCCCTTTTTAGAGATGTCCATTCCTCTTCAACTGTACTGCCTACTGCGCTATTCCTTATTGCTGTATCTATAGCGTTAGAGAACTTCAAACGTATCTCGTCATTCCTTAGTACTTCCGTATCCCCATTCTTTGCGTATTGATTCTTCCTGACTAATGTCTTGAACTTCAGGCTACTCTTCGTCACTACTATATTGTGATCTGAGTCTATATCTGCTCCTGGGTACGCCTTACAATCCAGTATCTGATTTCGGAATCTCTGTCTGACCATGATGTAATCTAATTGAAATCTTCCCGTATCTCCCGGCCTTGGTAAATTGTTTATTACAGTCATTACCTTGTAGTGGAATTGAAGTAGATAGTTTCTGTGAGTTGGTTTGGGTAGAGGCTATACTGACAACCGGAATAAAATAATAATTAGTTGCTTTTACGTTCCCCCTACTCAGATGATGAGATTTTTTTAAAAAAAACTTGAGTCTCAGGAGAAATGCGCTGAATTTCAGACCCATATCACTAACGTCGATTAATAGTATAATTTTGGAACAGTGTGAATTACTCGAAGATAACGATTTGTTGACAAACAGCCAACACGCATTCAGAAAATAAGTAATAAGTGCTGTCGACAAGGGATCTCAAACTGACTGCCGTTTTTTTACGTTTCTAGAAGGCTTTTGACACCGTTCCTGAGCTAAATAGAGTTTTCAAAACTAATGGCTCTGAGACGCAGACTTTTCATTGAAAACGTAAAACTCTGGACACGTCAAAGGTATTCAGTTGTCAATGAAGAGCTGGATATTGGGAATTACTGAGACGGGAGAACGAGAAAGTAAATCTCGGCACAATTTGGAGTGGAAGGTGTATATTGGATTTCGTGAAAATTAAATAGAGATAATTAGGACATGTAGCCCTATTAATATAAGGCAGATAACCAAGGGAGTTCCTTGCTGGATTCCAAGAGCTGAAGACACTGTTGTGACGACCTAATAGAATGTGCAGAGATGACATTAGACGACGTGTAGGAACAACGCGAAAGTCTTGAGAAGATCTTTGTACAGTATTGGATGGCAAATGGGTTGTGATGAAGATGACGATGGTAATAATGATGATGATGAGGATGAAGAGACAGATACGGTCTATATATAAGGGGCAGCAAAATGAAAAGGAGACAGATTATCTCAAAAGTAATCGTCACAACCGTTAACACATTTATCACACTGTGAGACAAGACGTTCATTGTCTTCATGAAGAGGTGTTTGCGGTTGCCTAGGAATTCATTATAGTACCCAGGCATACACATCATTATCCGAATCGCAAGGGCACAAATATCCTGAGGGCTCTAAAAATATGCAACTCGCGTGGGGATAGATCGGAACTATGTGGAAGATGTGTAAGGACTTTCGAACGAAACTTCTGCAGCGTACTAAAACCATCATTGAAAGATGGGCGCTGGGGTCGATTTGTTTCAGACGAAGAGCTGGGCGCCTAGTTACAGTCATGGATCCGTATGCAGCACCAAGCATTTTTCTACGAAGAACGCTGACCGTCTTGTCTCACAGAGGGATAAATACACTGAAGCACCAAAGAAACTGGTATAGGCATGCGTATTCAAACACAGACATGTAAACAGACAGAACACGGCGCTGTGGTCCGCAACGCCTAAGACTAAAACGGGATAGCACAGTTGTTAGATCGGTTATTGCTGCTACAATGGCAGGTTATCAAGCTTAAAGTGAATTTGAACGTGGTGTTATAGTCGGTGCACGAACGGTGGGACACAGCATCTCCGAGGTAGCGATGAATTGGAGATTTTCCCGTAAGAGCATTTCACGAGTGTACCGTGAACATCAGGGATCCGATAAAACATCAAATCTCCGACATCACTGCGGCACGAAAAGGTCCTGCAAGAACGGGACCAACGACGACTGAAGAGCATCGTTCAGCGTGGCAGAAGTGCAGCCCTTCCGCAAATTGCAGCAGATTTCAGCGATGGCTCATTAACAAGTGTCAGCGTGCGAACCATTCAACTAAACATTATCGCTATGGGCTTTCGGAGCCGAAGGTCAACTCATGTACACTTGATGACTGCACGACACAAAGCTTTACGCCTCGCCTGGACCCGTCAACACTGACATTGGACTGTTGATGACTGGAAATATATTGCCTGGTCGGACGAGTCTCGATTCAAGTTGTATCAAGCGGATGGACGTGAAAAGGCACGGAAACAACCTCATAAACCCATGGGCCCTGCATGTCACCAGGGGACTGTTCAAGCTGGTGGATTCTCTGTTATGGTGTGGTTCGTGTGCAGTTGGAGTGATACGTCTAGATACGACTGTGACTGGGGACACATAACTAAGCATCCTATCTGATCACCTGCATCTATTCATGTCCATTGCGCATTCCGAAGGACTTGGGCAGTTCCAACAGGGCAATTTGACACCCCACGTCCAGAATAGCTACAGAGTGGCTCCCTGAACACACCTCTGAGTTTAAACACTTCCACTGACCACCAAACTCCCGAGACATGAACATTATTGAGATTATCCTGGATGCCTTGCAACGTTCTGTTAAGAAGAGATCTCCACCCCCTCGTATTACGAATTTATGGATTGCCCTGCAGGATTCATGGTGTCAGTTCACTCCAGCACTACTTCAGACTTGAGTGAGTTCATGCCACGTCTTGCTGCGGCACTTCCGCGTGCCCGCGGAGGCTCTTCACGATATTAGGCAGGTGTAGTAGTTTCTTTTGCTCTTCTGTGTATATTAAGAGTTATGGCGCTTACTACAGAAGGACAAAACAGTTTACTTATTTTTTTCCATCTGTTTCGTTTTCATTTAACTGCTCCTTATATCAGAGGAAAAATAAAATCTTCAAAATTGTGTGATTGTAAAAAGATGATAAGAAAAAAAAAGCACTCCGACTTCAGGCCACGAGTGACCTTCCGGGACCATCCGGCCGCCGTGTCATCCTCCGAGGAGGATGCGGGTAGGAGGGGCGTGGGGTCAGCACACCGCTCTCCTGGTCGTTATGATGGTATTCTTGACCGAAGCTCTTGACGAGTAGCTCCTCAATTGGCATCACGAGGCTGAGTGCACCCCGAAAAATGGCAACAGCGCATGGCGGCCTGCATGGTCACCCATTCAAGTGCCGACCACGCCCGACAGCGCTTAACTTCGGTGATCTCACGGGAACCGATGTATCTACTGCGGCAAGGCCGTTGCCAAAAAGATGATAAGAAACAAGAAGAAACTTATCGTGATCTACATAACTCAGGCAATTTATCTGATGCGTTGTAATAAACTTCATGAAAGGCCGGCAGTAGCGGTTCTGTCGATGAATTCGTTGATGAAGAAGAATCCCCCTCTCCGGAATTTATTCCAGACTGCGTTGCAATGCACGTAAAGACATCACTAAACTTAGACGGCTGAAACTCCGTGAGGAGCCTTCTTCCCGGAAGCTGTGGCGAAACACTGCGAGCGCCCCTGTGTACTCCGAACAAAGTGAGAACACGCGGGCGGGAGATCCCGAAGGTCTTAGCCGCCGATCCCGGATGCTCCTCATTATCCGCGAGGCAGAGTAAACTTCGGCGCCGCTGTCCCCAGCCAGATACTTCCCCGCCTCACATACGAGTAGCTGGAATCTGTTCAGGCTGTTGGTTTTACAATGACTTTCTGGTAACCACAAAACCTTCTACATTTCAAACTGATGACGGAAGAACGATATCAAAGCTACAGCCATAAGCAGCATGCCAACATTCGATAATACATCCCAGTACATTGCTGTTACAGTAGTCCGTGGTCAAACACGTTACCTAATTTGTCACGAGTTATCGAATCGTACCAGATATTAAGGAAACAATGATTTTACTTTGTTGTGGAGCCACAGTCACTTAAACCTATTTGAAAGACATAACCGGCATTTGAATGTACAACAGGTTCTATTACACAATCCAGATTTCGGCCTATAGGTCATTTTCAAGTGTTACAATTATGTATGAAGTCTAATGATTTTTGATACGTAATTGTAATACATGAAAACGGCCTAAGGCCGAAATATAGACTGTGGTATAAAACCTACTTTACAGTCAAATGATGGTTATATCTTACAAAAACACAGTCGTTCTCTGTGTCCACTTTAGCTTTCATCGATACTTTTCGCTTACAACACCGCACGACTTATTTTTTTCGGTATAGAAAATCTTAAGCACAACACTAGGGCTAAAGGTGTCTGAGTGATACGATGAAATTCGTGTACAGCCGCGAACATGTTCCCCTCCCCTCTCGGGTCATATTATATTTACATTTACAAAAACAGACATGGCCATGGTCAGCAATTTTTCAAGAGACACAAAAAAAATTCTAGCAACTCACAGTTTTCAAATAGTAAAAGTGTCTCAGATTATACCCTACCTAGACTGTCAACGCTATATTCTGAAGTATAACAGATTCATTCCTGATCGATTATGATGAAGATATACTGTAGTAACCACAACCGCGCAACGACATGGGCTATTCTTGAAAGAAAATCGTGGAACAAATGTTCTGTTTTGAGTGAGAAAAGAAGAATTTATATTATTTAATTAGTTTACTTCTGTTAATTGTTAATTTTTGTGGTAGAACGTAACTGAGTAACTTAACACTTTTCTTTACGTTAAGTTTTAATGATAGAACATAACTGGGCAATGCTAAAACGACGAAATTTGCTTCCTGTACTTCTTCTGCAGTTTGTAATTCATGAGTCTTCATCGCTGTCTCATTTGCCAATGTTACTTCAACTCAAAGAGCTGAGAAAATTTCGTCCTTTCTCTGTCAATAGGGGATACAGACTTCGTAAGTCATTCATTTTGCACCATTGGTAGGAAGTGGTCCGGTATATAGCCGAGGAAAATTAAATTCCTAGACATCTGTCCCTTATTTCGTGTGATGTATATCCTCCATCGTCCGGTATAAGCGTCTTGTAGCGACACAAACCGATGCTGCATGCTTGTTAACACTCCTCGCCCCACTAGCCTCGTTATCCATATTGAAAAGGATGCACATACAACTGACAACGGAATAAAGTGGTAAAATTAACAATGGAAATGAGTAACTCTTGAAATGGACGCAGTCTTGTTGCTTATCAGGATATCTCAAATGGTTCAAATAGCTCTGAGCACTATGGGACGTAATATCTGAGGTCATCAGTCCCCTAGAACTTAGAACTACTTAAACCTAACTAACCTAAGGATATCACACACATCCATGCCCGAGGCAGGATTCGAACCTGCGACGTAGCAGTCGCGCGTTTCCGGACTGAAGCGCCTAGAACACCTCGACCACCGCGGCCGGCTCAGGATAGCAAACATCTCCTCAAAACCAACTCCGGACAAAGGACATTCATGAAAAAAAAAGGAAAAGGGCTGTTTTTGTAGAATATGCAGTTATTTGAACACCTGTATTTTGTAACGTGGGCTTGTTTTGCCAAAATAAGTATCACAAGGATGTAATTCATCGTTGTATCTATAGATGGCGTCGGTATCTCAGTTCTTGTAAATTTTGGGCAATGGCTGTTCTTTTTTTTCTTAAGAAATCCTTCAGTTTTAATAAAAGCATATTCACACACATCCACTGCCTGGGAAAAAAGTTAAGCACCTAGGACGGCGGGAGGAAACGAAATGAAACGTCACTGGTTGAGAGGGTATGTGATGTTATTTCAATGACTACAAAGCCGTGTCAAATCTATGAGAAATGGCCTGTATGAGCCCACTTACCTGTGTGGCGTTGCATCTTCTCTGGCCTGGATGCACGCACTGACTCTATTGGGAAGGTGTCAGAAGTCGTTGCATCGTCTCCTAATGCAGGCTGGCCCAAAACCGTTGAAATGGTCTGAAGATCCTTAATAATGGTACCGTGACGGAGCTGATGTCCGAACTGGTTCCCACATCTTCCACTGGGGACATATCTGGGGATCCTGCTGACCTCAACATCATGCCAACAGTTCATAGAAACACGTGTCATCTGTGGACCAGCATCGTCCTGTTGAAAAATGACGCCATGATATTGTCGCATGAGGCATAAAACACGAGGATGCAAGATGTCCGTGGTGTACCGTTGGCTCTCAGGTGTCACTCAATCACTACTAGCCATCACCTGAAGTCATACGTCATCATGACGTAACAGAAAACAACGTTGTGCCTCTCCAAAACATTGGAGCAATGAGACATCTCCTCAGTTTGCTGCCATATGTGCCGATGGTGGTTATCTGTGGTAGCACAGAACTGTGATTCATCGATGAACACATTGCGAAGCCATTTGTCTGCAGTATATGTTTCCCGGTCGCTGCAACACTCCAAAGGCAGTCGTTTGTGTTGTGGTGTTAATGGCAGCCTACACAGTTTGGGACAGTAATTCCCTAGTCTGGCTACTGTTGCTCTATGAACAATGGTGGAGGATGACACAGAATGTTGGAGGGAGTCCATTATTGTCTTCAAATGTCAGACACAGATGTGAAGCGTTTACTAGGAGCTTGGTCCACAGTATGGCGATCTTCCTTTGCGGTATTGTATTGTATTATATTGTATGTTAACCGAGGACCTAGAAACGACAGAGAGGCTCCATCCCCGCCACAGCCGCAGTGGTCCACAACCCCACAATGACTACCGCAGTCCACTTCATCTCTCCACATCCCCACACCGAACCCAGGGTTATTGTGCGGTTCGGGCCCCCAGTAGACTCCTCCCCCCCTCACCCCCTCACCCCCCCCCCCCCCCCGCCCCCAGGGAACGTCTCACACCAGATGAGTGTAACCCCTATGTTTGCATGGCAGAGATATGGTGGTGTACGCGTATGTGGAGAACTTGTTTGAGCAGCCATCACCGACATAGTGTAGCTCAGGCGGAATAAGGAGAATCAGCCCGAATTCGCCGTGACAGATGGAAAACCGCCTAAAAACCATCCACATACTGGCTGGCTCACCGGACTTCGACACAAATCCGCCGGACGGATTCGTGCCGGGGACCAGGAGCTCCTTCCCACTCCGGAAACCCGAGTGGTAGAGCCCTCGGCCAGCTGGGCGGGCTTCCTTTGTGGCGGTCAGACGTGGTCGAGCTGGAACTCGACGCCGAGTATGCGTGCTCTCACGTTCCTGTACGGTCCAACATTGGGCCACTGTCACATCCGAATGCCTCACATATCTGAATATTGCACGATTCCACTAGCTGGCCACGTGGCAACCAGCAATAAGACTTGTTTCAAACTCTGTCAGGCGTGCCATACGAGTTGCGGCCTCTCCGTGTCCTTGACAGTGACCACTCAATATCTGATTCAGACCCCATATTCATCCCCTATGCCTGGTACAACGCTAACACAACAGTAATGCATTCTAGTGGCCGTTCTACCTGTTTCAGAGAATTGCGAATGCAATCTTTTGACAGCCGCCGACGGTGTGTTCTTCGCATACGAAACGGCACTGACATACGGCCATGACTTCCGTCCCCCTAATTTCTTATGTGGAAGCTCTTAAAGCTTTTCAAACTATTAAGCTTTGTTGCAGATGTCGCAGTTATCGTGTGTGGTCTGACACTGTCATACTGAAGGAGAGGGCGCTCCATGTGTGAGCCAACTCTTCTAATTCGAAACTCGAGTACAGCACGTTGTTTCCCGCCCACCGAAGTGCTTTTGTTCCACACAGCTACGTTACGTCTACAATTCAGAGACCTCCAATGGCAGAGGGCTGCAAATATGTAGACATGAAGAATAAAGATATAGACTGTTAATAATATTTGTTTCATTTACAAAGTTTTACGAGTTACAACGTATAAAGCTTGGAGGCATTACTTTTCAGCACGCCCTCGTATATACAGGGTGGTCCATTAATAGTGACCGGCCCTCGTGGCCGAGCGGTTCTAGGCGCTTCAGTCCGGAAGGGCGCTGCTGCTACGGTCGCAGGTTCGAATCCTGCCTCGGGCATGGATGTGTGTGATGTCCTTATGTTAGTTAGGTTTAAGTAGTTTTAAGTCTAGGGGTCTGATGACCTCAGATGTTAAATCCCATAGTGCTTAGAGCCATTTGAACCATTAATAATAGTGACTGGGCCAAATATCTCACGAAATAAGCATCAAACGAAACAATTACAAAGAACGAAACTCGTCTTAATTGAAGGGGGGAACCAGATGGCGCTATGGTTGGCTCGCTAGATGGCGCTGCCATAGGTCAAACGGATATCAACTGCGTTTTTTTTAATAGGAACCCCAATTTTTTATTACATATTAAATATGAATGTTTTAGTTGGACCACTTTTTTCGCTTTGTGACAGATGGCACTGTAACAGTCACAAACGTATAAGTACGTGGTATCACAAACATTCCGCCAGTGCGGACGGTATTTGCTTCGTGCTACATTACCCGTGTTAAAATGGACCGTTTACCTATCGCGGAAAAGGTTGATATCGTGTTGATGTATGGCTATTGTGATCAGAATGCCCAACGGGCGTGTGCTATGTATATGCTGCTCGGTATCCTGGACGACATCATCCAAGTGTCCGGACCATTCGTCGGATAGCTACGTTATTTAAGGAAACAGGAAGAGTTCAGCCACATGTGAAACGCCAACCACGACCTGCAACATATGATGATGCCCAAGTAGGTGTTTTAGCTACTGTCGCGGCTAATCCGCACATCAGTAGCAGACAAACTCAGCAACAAACGGGAATCTCAAAAACTTCGGTGTTGAGAATGCTACATCAACATCGATTGCACCCGTACCATACTTCTCTGCACCAGGAATTGCATGGCGACGACTTTGAACGTCGTGTACAGTTCTGCCACTGAGCGCAAGAGAAATAACGGGACGATGACAGGCTTTTTTGCACGCGTCCTATTTAGCGACGAAGCGTCATTCACCAACAGCGGTAACGTAAACCGGCATAATATACACTATTGGGCAACGGAAAATCCACGATGGCTGCGACAAGTAGAACATCAGCGACCTTGGCGGGTTAATGTATGGTGCAGCATAATTGGAGAAAGGATAATTGGCCCCCATTTTCTCGATGGCAATCTAAATGGTGCAATGTATGCTGATTTCCTACGTAATGTTCTACCGATGTTATTACAAGATGTTTCACTGCGTGACAGAATGGCGATGTACTTCCAACATGATGGATGTCCGGCGCATAGCTCGCGTGCGGCTGAAGCGGTATTGAATAGCATATTTCATGACAGGTGGATTGGTCGTCGAAGCACCATACCATGGCCCGCACGTTCACTGGATCTGACGTCCCCGGATTTCTTTCTGTGGGGAAAGTTGAAGGATTTTTGCTATCGTGATCCACCGACAACGCGTGACAACATGCGTCAGCGCATTGTCAATGCATGTGCGAACATTACGAAAGGCGAACTTCTCGCTGTTGAGAGGAATGTCATTACACGTATGCCAAATGCACTGAGGTTGACGGACATCATTTTGAGCATTTATTGCATTAATTTGGTATTTACAGGTAATGACGCTGTAACAGCATGGGTTCTCAGAAATGATAAGTTCACAAAGGTACATGTATCACATTGGAACAACCGAAATAAAATGTTCAAGCGTACCTACGTTCTGTATTTTAATTTAAAAGACCTACCTGTTACCAACTGTTCGTCTACAATTGTGAGCCATATGTTTGGGACTATTGCAGCGCCATCTATCACAAAGCAAAAAATGTGGTCCAACTAAAACATTCATATTTCTTTACGTACTACACGAATATGTAATAAAAAATGGGGGTTCTCATTTAAAGAAACGCAGTTGATATCCGTTTGACCTATGGCAGCGCCAGCTAGCTGGCCAACCATAGCGCCATCTGGTTTCCCCCTTCAAGCTAGAAAAGTTTCGTTCTTTGTAGTTTATTCATTTCACGCTTATTTCGTGAGATATTTGGCCCGGTCGCGATCAATGGACCACCCTGTATACTTTCTGTGTGTATGGAAGATCAATTGCATATGGAAATGCGTATCGAAAATATATGTAGATTTTTTTCAAAAAAGTTAATCTTTATAAAGCTATCGGTACTTTGCTGTAGCGCAAAAATAACAAGTTAGAAAACATGAATAATTAATTCATCATATTATAAAGATTTCACGGAGCTAGACCCATGTTGATTGCAAAATATATGAAGTGTTAAAGCAGTGAATCCTGCGAATGAGGGCTGCGACACTGGAAAGACAGTATACCCACTTACTTGGCACGTATCTTGGAGTGAATGTGGCACACTTTTCCTCATATGTATCCATCGCGACTATTGTCAACACAGATCAGGAAGTATACCAGGCGGGTGCTTATTCCGGCATCCGTGCGTGGCTGCCTGTTGGACCATAGGCAGTTTTCTAACCTCTTTCCTATAAACAAAAGAAAAGTCGTTAATTATTGACTAAACCGTTGGCCAAACAAAGATATGGAGGATAACTTTTCGTCGGCATATCATGTGCGGTTTCTGAAGGTGACTAACACATACACATCTCAGAGTCGCCTTATGTAGTCGTGTTTTACAAGTTTATGGAAGTAAGACCTTGTGCCAAACGTCGAGACAGGAGTGGACAAGGGAACTCAGGAACGCCTGGAATCACTTCAGTCAATTTATGAAAACAATTAATATAGTTTCGCAAACTGCGACGTGGTAGCGAATGGAACAGTCACCCGAAAATGAAGAATAAATTTCTTTTATTTCACGTCTATGGTCACAAACTTGTAGATCCTCAGACTACCGGACTCGGTTAGCCATTACCATCTTCAGATCTGTTTTATGAAAAGTGTGTCCTAATACATGGGAGCCATAGTGGTATCGTCAAATGCTAAACTCGAAACACGTTGACCGAAACCAGTAGTCTTAGGACCTACAAGTTTGTGACCATAGACTGTATTCTACTTCATATATTAGCTGCATAAAAGTACTGTAATTTTAGAGTATGATTATAACCCTGTCACCATTGAATGAACGATAGTACGGAAAGGAGATGGCACACCAAAAAATAACGGAGTTTCGGGACGCCTGTATCAGTTACAAGCGAATACGGTACAAGAACAAATTGGAAAATACTCGTATATCATAGGGGGTCTGGAGAAGGACGTAAGACCTTGCTAGCTTCCCTAGCGTTGAAATGGAGATCGCTAGGTGTTGAAATGTACAGCTAATCGGAACGACCAATATTATTTCCTGTTTCCTAGCCTACTGACAGTCCAAATCAGAATTCAGACCAGAGGGGTAAGAAGGAGGGGGAGGGGTAGCGGTAGGAGTGTTAGTAAGAAAGCACCAACATATATAGACGTTTGAAAACGGTCATGCCCAGATTCACAGTTTTTGTAAGCGTGGGGGTAATTTAGATAGCTTGCAGTTGGAATCTCAGTTAGGGAGATGTGTGAAAAGACATTTTGGGAACGTTACACGATCGTGTAATCACCCGAATTATGCGTTAAAGCGGCCGCTTCCAGGACTGGGAGAGTCCCGGCTCCCATTTTAATCCGCCAGGCGGATTAACGACGACGGCTGTCATGCGGACTAGTCAGGACGTGGCTTCTAAGCACTTTGCCACATCAAACAGGGTGAATACCGGGCTGGTACTCGCGTTCCGCCTCAAATTTACGCTACGCAAAATTTTAGAAAACTTTCTTCCCCGTGCTTGTAGAATTTACTGTAGACGCAGACGGATGGGGTACTGATTCCGTCCTGGTTATGAACTGAAACTGATGACCTTAGATGTATAGTCTCTTTAAACTCATAATCAGCAACAACAATAATGAATCAAATGGCTCTGAGCACTATGGGACTTAACATCTATGGTCATTAGTCCCCTAGAACTTAGAACTACTTAAACCTAACTAACCTAAGGACATCACACACATCCATGCCCGAGGCAGGATTCGAACCCGCGACCGTAGCAGTCGCGCGGTTCCGGACTGACCATAATGGCTGGCTCTGAGCACTATGGGACTTAACTACTGTGGTCATCAGTCCCCTAGAACTTAGAACTACTTAAACCTAACTAACCTAAGGACATCACACACATCCATGCCCGAGGCAGGATTCGAACCTGCGACCGTAGCAGTCGCGCGGTTCCGGACTGCGCGCCTAGAACCGCTAGACCACCGCGGCCGGCGTGACTATAATGAATCTTCTGATAAAGAAGAAGGAAGAAGGTGGAAGTCGTAATCTACTGGCGTACACAACAAGCTGACGAAAGTCATGAGAAACCACCTAATATCGTGTCGGACCTCCTTTTTCCCGGCGTGGTGCAGCAACGATGCGTCGCATGGACTCAACAAGTCGATGGACTTCCCATGCAGAAATATTCAGCCATGCTGCCTCTCAGTCGTCCGTAATTGCGCAAGTGTTGCCGGTGCAGGATATCGCCCAAGAACCGACCACTCGATTATGTCTCACAAATGTTCGGCGGGTGGCCACATCATTCGCTCGAATTGTGCAAAATGTTCATCAAACCAATCGCGAAAAGTTGTTTCCTGGTGACATGAAACATTGTCATCATAAAAGTTACATCGTTGTTTTGGAACATGAAGTCCATGAACGGCTCCAAATGGTCTCCAAGAAGCCAAACGTAATCATTCCCAGTTAGTTATGGTGGAGTACCCAATGCATTCCATGTAAACACAGCTCACACCATTACGAAGCCTCTACCAGCTCACACAGTGCCTTGTTGACAACTTGGTTCCAAGGCTTCGTGGGGTCTTCACCACACTCGAACATTATCATTACACTCGAACGTTATCATAAACTCTTACCAACTGAATGGGGACTGAACTGATCAGGCCGTGGTTTTCCAGTTAACATTCTTTGTTCAGTGATTTGCTGTAATTTTCTAAGTCAGTAGGGGGGCAAATGACATCTGCTTGGCAGATTTCGAGGATTATAGAACCAGTAAAACGTCGGTTGGTGTAGCGCCTATTCCCCATACACTGAAGTCGTGCGACCAGACAATTTGTGGAAAGGCTATGAAGGTCATGATAGCAGCCCAGCTGTAAGTCCTCTCTACATGCAGTGGTAACTTATGGTGAGCAACGGTTTCATAATAAATTTTGTGTATAATATTGTTTGCTTTATGTGAAACTTTCTGAATTTGTTACGACTATGTTGTTCTTTTCGGTCAACTGTAGGGTTTCCATGTGTGAAACTTTGAGTATGTATGTGTTTTTCCGTGGGCTTGTAGTTACTCTATTGTCTGCACAGCATCGCTAGATTCGGCAAAGGACACTCATTTACCATTTCATCCGGCTCAGCATTTGAGTTCCCCCGACACCACAGCCAAGATACCGCGGCAGCCCAACGTCTCCTTTCAACTGGCACAAAAGAAGTCCAACTGCCAAATCCCAAAATATTACTTTCCAAATCGACCCCCTATGCTGTCCTAGTAGTTTTCTAATAATCTGTAATATTCTCTACTCTGACAGTAATTGGTAAAGCTGAAGTTTAGAAATTGGGGTACCCTTTGCTCACACATTGAGAATGTGGGCCACTATAAATTGCTGAATGCTTCCATGATGTTAAGCGATACTGAAATTACGTGTTTTTTGTTATAAGTGTTTATTGTTTCTGTCAATTTGTTGAACGCATATTTAATAGTTTTCCTTTTCCTAAAACCAAACTGGCACTAATGAAGCTCGTGACGATCAATGTGGGACCAGTCTCACACGCTCTAGTCTTTCTTGAACCTTCGCAAGTGTGTGAATAGATGGACTAACAGTTTTCAGGATGAGCCAGAACTTTATTCCTTTCCGCTTAATTTAACTTTTGGTAACCCCCAGTTGGCAGGCACTCCATTAAGCATTATTGTTAGAAGTGGATTAATTTCACCTTTTGTCTTCTGCTTGCATACTATCTGGTCCTGGAGTTTCTTCGTTTTCTCATTTTGTTATGGTTAGGACTACTTCGTCTTCAGCAAACAGTGTAGTAAAAAAAGCATTATTGTGGTAACTGTGTAGCGTGTATATAAGCTGCCTGTGCAGTTGTTCAAGATATGAATGGTGGTCCGGGAGGATTTTTTGGCACACTGGAGTTTTGACATTTTGTATTAGTATTCTGTACTGTCTGGTTCACTGATCGAACGTTAAATATTGGGATGCTAGCTAATAATCTAGTTTGTGGTATACACCTCGTCACCCCTTTCTGGTAGAGTCGTGGATTAAAGCGCCACACATGAACGAAGGTCACGCATCGCGAAGTTTAGTGGATACTTTATGTTCTCGTTAGCCTCAGTACCTTTTTAGTCCACTGTGAGTCTGTACTGTGAGTCTGTACATTGTACGTCTATTTACGACTCTCCCCATCCACTGGCTACTTGAAAGAACAGCGTATTATGTGTGTGAGAGACGTAGTAGTCGTTTTCTGCGGGGTTGGCTTTGCCGTCGGCGGTCATAAATCTGAAGTGGAACTACAGGAGCGTAATGAGCCAAGTTGCTGCGTAAAACACCGCTCTAAGGTACAAGTTCTCACAATTAGCTGAGCCACAGTGCACCGTCTGCCTGTTAAAGTCTCAAGGCGCTAAAGTTCCTAGTTCGATCTATGCTGTACGTTGTTCTCTTTATTAACAGTTACTTAAAGGGCTACCAAACATGTTCTGGTTATAGATCGTTGTACTTACATCGCAGTCCGTTATTAATCCCTCGCCGTTTGCAACTATATTTCTCCTCGGAAGTTGTGAATGTGGAATTAGAAGATTGTACCAATCAAAAGGACTTCCCCTGGTTGTAATGTCTTCGGGTATTAGATTAACACCAGAGTTCTCAAAATGTAGTTCAGGATACATACAGGTCAGGCGTATATAAAAATTAATTGTCAGAATTACTTACACCGGCCAGACAGGAAGACCGTTTCAGACGCGATATAGAGAAGTGTAAATTTTCTTTTTTTTTTTGCCATCAGTCTACTGACTAGTTTGATGCGGCCCGCTACGAATTCCTTTCCTGTGCTAACCTCTTCATCTCAGAGTAGCACTTGCAACCTACGTCCTCAATTATCTGCTTGACGTAATCCAATCTCTGTCTTCCTCTACAGTTTTTGCCCTCTACAGCTCCCTCTAGTACCATGGAAGTCATTCCCTCATGTCTTAGCAGATGTCCTATCATCCTGTCCCTTCTCCTTATCAGTGTTGCGTAGAACCTCCTCATTCCTTACCTTATCAGTCCACCCAATTTTCAACATTCGTCTATAGCACCACATCTCAAATGCTTCGATTCTCTTCTGCTCCGGTTTTCCCACAGTCCATGTTTCACTACCATGCAATGCTGTACTCCAGACGTACATCCTCAGAAATTTCTTCCTCAAATTAAGGCCGGTATATCATATTAGTAGACTTCTCTTGGCCAGAAATGCCTTTTTTTTGCCATAGCGAGTCTGCTTTTGATGTCCTCCTTGCTCCGTCCGTCGTTGGTTATTTTACTGCCTAGGTAGCAGAATTCCTTAACTTCATTGACTTCGTGACCATGAATCCTGATGTTAAGTTTCTCGCTGTTCTCATTTCTACTACTTCTCATTACCTTCGTCTTTCTCTGATTTACTCTCAAACCATACTGTGTACTCATTAGACTGTTCATTCCGTTCAGCACATCATTTAATTCTTCTTCACTTTCACTCAGGATAGCAATGTCATCAGCGAATCGTATCATTGATATCCATTCACCTTGTATTTTAATTCCACTCCTGAATCTTTCTTTTATTTCCATCATTGCTTCTTCGATGTTCAGATTGAAGAGTAGGGGCGAAAGGCTACAGCCTTGTCTTACACCCTTCTTAATACGAGCACTTCGTTCTTGATCGTCCACTCTCATTATTCCCTCTTGGTTGTTGTACATATTGTATATGATCTGTCTCTCCCTATAGCTTACCCCTACTTTTTTCAGAATCTCGAACAGCTTGCACCATTTTATATTGTCGAACGCTTTTTCCAGGTCGACAAATCCTATGAAAGTGTCTTGATTTTTCTTTAGCCTTGCTTCCATTATTAGCCGTAACGTCAGAATTGCCTCTCTCGTCCCTTTACTTTTCCTAAAGCCAAACTGATCGTCACCTAGCGCATTCTCAATTTTCTTTTCCATTCTTCTGTATATTATTCTTGTAAGCAGCTTCGATGCATGAGCTGTTAAGCTGATTATGCGATAATTCTCGCACTTGTCAGCTCTTGCCGTCTTCGGAATTGTGTGGATGATGCTTTTCCGAAAGTCAGATGGTATATCGCCAGACTCATATATTCTACACACCGACGTGAATAGTCGTTTTGTTGCCACTTCCCCCAATGATTTTAGAAATTCTGATGGAATGTTATTTATCCCTTCTGCCTTATTTGACCGTAAGTCCTCCAACGCTCTTTTAAATTCCGATTCTAATACTGGATCCCCTATCTCTTCTAAATCGATTCCTGTTTCTTCTTCTATCACATCAGACAAATCTTCACCCTCATAGAGGCTTCCAATGTATTCTTTCCACCTATCTGCTCTCTCCTCTGCATTTAATAGTGGGATTCCCGTTGCACTCTTAATGCTACCACCGTTGCTTTTAATGTCACCAAAGGATGTTTTGACTTTCCTGTATGCTGAGTCTGTCCTTCCGACAATCATATCTTTCTCGATGTCTTCACATTTTTCCTGCAGCCATTTCGTCTTAGCTTCCCTGCACTTCCTATTTATTTCATTCCTCAGCGACTTGTATTTCTGTATTCCTGATTTACCCGGAACATGTTTGTACTTCGTCCTTTCATCAATCAACTGAAGTATTTCTTCTGTTACCCATGGTTTCTTCGCAGCTACCTTCTTTGTACCTATGTTTTCCATCCCAACTTCTGTGATGGCCCTTTTTAGAGATGTCCATTCCTCTTCAACTGTACTGCCTACTGCGCTATTCCTTATTGCTGTATCTATAGCGTTAGAGAACTTCAAACGTATCTCGTCATTCCTTAGTACTTCCGTATCCCCATTCTTTGCGTACTGATTCTTCCTGACTAATGTCTTGAACTTCAGCCTACTCTTCGTCACTACTATATTGTGATCTGAGTCTATATCTGCTCCTGGGTACGCCTTACAATCAAATATCTGATTTCGGAATCTCTGTCTGACCATGATGTAATCTAATTGAAATCTTGCCGTATCTCCCGGCCTTTTCCAAGTATACCTCCTCCTCTTGTGATTCTTGAACAGGGTATTCGCTATTACTAGCTGAAACTTGTTACAGAACTCAACTAGTCTTTCTCCTCTTTCATTCCTTGTCCCAAGCCCATATTCTCCTGTAACCTTTTCTTCTACTCCTTCCCCTACAACTGCATTCCAGTCGCCCATGACTATTAGATTTTCGTCCCCCTCTACGTACTGCATTACCCTTTCAATATCCTCATACACTTTCTCTATCTGTTCATCTTCAGCTTGCGACGTCGGCATGTATACCTGAACTATCGCTGTCGGTGTTGGTCTGCTGTCGATTCTGATTAGAACAACCCGGTCACTGAACTGTTCACAGTAACACACCCTCTGCCCTACCTTCCTATTCATAGCGAATCCTACACCTGTTATACCATTTTCTGCTGCTGTTGATATTACCCGATACTCATCTGACCAGAAATCCTTGTCTTCCTTCCACTGCACTTCACTGACCCCTACTACATCTAGATTGAGCCTTTGCATTTCCCTTTTCAGATTTTCTAGTTTCCCTACCACGTTCAAGCTTCTGACATTCCACGCCCCGACGCGTAGAACGTTATCCTTTCGTTGATTATTCAATCTTTTTCTCATGGTAACTTCCCCCTTGGCAGTCCCCTCCCGGAGATCCGAATGGGGGACTATTCCGGAATCTTTTGTCAATGGAGAGATCATCATGACACTTCTTCAAATACAGGCCACATGTACTGTGGATACACGTTACGTGTCTTTAATGCAGTGGTTTCCATTGCCTTCTGCATCCTCATGTCGTTGATCATTGCTGATTCTTCCGCCTTTAGGGGCAATTTCCCACCCCTAGGACAAGAGAGTGCCCTGAACCTCTATCCGCTCCTCGGCCGTCTTTGACAAGGCCGTTTGCAGAATGAGGCTGACTTCTTATGCCGGAAGTCTTCGGCCGCCAATGCTGATTATTTATCAAAATTTAGGCAGTGGCGGGGATCGAAACCGGGACCGAAAACGTTTTGATTATAAATCAAAGACGCTACCCCTAGACCACGGGTACTCTTAGAGAAGATCATAATGTACTTCAAATCGTACAGTACCTGATGAGCACCTGAGAGCGAACAGCTATACTATAGGTGGCATTCAGGATAGTATCAGAGTTGTTCAAACTGCAGGCATAACGTTTACTGTATTGGAAGACTTGGAAATCTTTATTGAAAAGAAAAGAAACCCACACACATTGTTGAACGATCAGAACGAGTGTAATATGAATGGGTTCTTCCGGTTGTTGGATGACGTAGACAGCTGCTTGTGACCTAGTTATTAACTAAACTCGTAGTCGATCGCACATGAAGCAGTTATGCAGTGTCTGCAGAAATGACTGTTACCCATGATTTAACTGTACAAAGCTTTTAACTGTCTGCCGTTTTACTCTCAAACATGTACCATTTATAGGATCTTTATCTTGAGTTTCCCATACCCAGAAGCATATATGCAAGTTGCGTTAGTAGATATGTCTATAACGTACTGCACACGACGCCTTTTACAGTAACTTCTGGCTCTTCGGCGCGTCATCATGTTGTGTGATTAAACAAAAATAGTTAAAGCAAGGCTGAGTTTAAATTATGTACTTATTCCCATACATTATTACCTTAATTACATTCAGTGGAAATATGACGCTTATTACTCTATTTGGCTCTTGAATGTTCTTTCCGCTTGTAGTTCACTTGCAAACCGCAGATAAAGCGTTCTCTGTTTCTCATGCTCTTCATGTTTCATTCGACAATCATAACCATTTTCCCATGTTGAGCCATAATGGAAACAAACCATTCCACTTAATGCAACCGCCGTCGCACTAATAACTGAAGAGTATGACGGTTGCAACTTTGTTAGTGCCACTGTGGCTGTTCTTTGTTTGTGCTTGCCACCTTAACGCCCGTTAAAACGGCAATTACAGTTTTGATTTGCTTTTTTGCTCGCGTCTTTCGAGTGAAACTTCTAAAATAAAGAAACTATTACAAACCACTTGTAGTGGTTCTACAATTTTAATTTCTGACGGTCGCGTTTCCTCTGCAGGTAAAAGCCTTCGATAGGCAGAAATCTGCCATTTGTAATATGTCTGCTGGAACCGCTGTAGTACAAGATGGAGAAGCATTAGTGCACTAGAATTTAGAAAATAAACATGGAATCGAACTCACCACCTCGAGTATTCCAATACAAAACTTCGTTCATTCCAGAAACAGCGCAGCACTATTGCACTGGGCTGAATGAATATACTTGTCATGTGGTTACAGTGTTGCCGTTTTTTGACGGCCATTTTGACGTACACATGACGAGATTTTGTCAACCTTCCCATTATCAGAGGTTTCTGTCGGAGACCACCATTTTATTACTATCAATAATTTTTTGTAAGTACCAGTACCTTTCATACGAAGCCACTGACGTTATTACAGAACAAATGAGGTACTTTTACGAAAGTAGTGCGTTGTAACAGTACCAGAGGTCGAAATAATAATCGACACGGAGTTTGTGCTACGTAATTGTAGGATATTGTCACACGATCTTTTTATTTCTTTATTTTTATTGTGATCATGTAGAGGCAGTGACATAAAATGTATCTAAAGTTATCGTAATGTAATGTAAATTTGAGCTTGTACTACTGCTGTTGTGATGAGATCACTGGAGCAGTATCTACTTTTGATGTAAAGCTTTAAATTTTAGGCCCAGTTTTGCTTGTTATTTAGTACTATAACTTGTTTAAGGCATTATGAGTTCAGGGAAGTTTCGATGTATGCGATTGTGTCCAGAAAAAATGTAAAACTGCTTTCAAATGTCTCTCATGAAATGATGGGTTGGTGAAAGGTGTACATTCGCAACCGAAACCACTTCCTTAAAAAAGTTATTGTACTTTTAGCTAATTTCTTCTTTAATTCATTGCTTACAATGATTATAAAGGGTAATCTGTGAAACATGTTTAAATTATTTTTTTTGAAGACATTTATGTATTGCTAGTCGAAAAGGAGTAACGATGTGAAGTCCATGTGACCGAATTTTATTATATCTTGTATAACGTGACTCTGTTACACTGAGCAAACACATCTGCTCGCTGCAGCAATCAGGCCACGTCTGCTCGCTGACACACACACAGGCAACACAAAACAGCAGCTAATGTATCGCACTTCACTCCATTTTTTGGTGATTGTAGTTATTAAATCATGGAAAGTGGGAGCAGTGGGTACAGATGTGAACTCTGCGCAAATAGAGGAGCCCTCTCTCCCGCAAACTAATTAAATAAAGAATATGCAAACTGAATTAAACAATTTATTATTATGTCAAATGACACTGATTTGAATTTTGTGTCGTGAGATCCGTCGTCTCCAGCAGCTCAGCACAGACTCCTTCTCCTGCCAATTTCCTGATGAGGGAGAGGAAGTGAAGTGGGAGAGAAGAGGGGAGGGCTGGAGGTTTTGTAGAATGTGAAGGGATAATTAAGTGATAAATTTAATGAATTAGTCAATCTACCTGACATCAAAAGTGTGCTCTTGTTGGCAAGGGGGGAGTGTTGGGGGAATTCCTAGATGGGTCGTCTTACACACTGACTGCCAGAATAAATGTTATAAAGAATGAAGAGACAGAAGGAAAGCCACAGACAGGTAGCGGACAGAATTTTGCAAAAAATAAAAATGTATTGTGTGTATAAAGCAGAATAAATGCGAAGTTCTCTTGCTCTTGCTCCACAGTGTTGGAACAAAAAACAGATTATGCGTTACTTGGCAGGCATGATAACTCGTCCAGTCCCTACAGACTGGTTTATCAAGAACTGATACGAAATCTTGGAGGTAAGTAATTAGAACTAAGTTTGTCAGCCACCAGGAGGTATAAATACGACCGAAAAAAAACAATAAAATGACCGAAGTAACCACGAGCAGAATATCCCGCAGCATCATAACTAAAACAGAACTCAGTTTTCACAAGGCTGCTTCCAGAGTGATCGAGGCGGCACATGTTGAATAAATATGGTAACAATTTACGCACTACTATCACTGACGGAGTGTTACCTTCTAACAAGGAACTCCTTGAAAGCGAGGTAACAAAAGGCCAATGATGTTCACGGCATTCGACGCACCAACGCACCACATATTCTCTACAATGCAACCGCAATACTGACAGCTTGTGTTACCTTCTAACAACGAACTTGTTGAAAGCGACATATTGTCTACCATGCGACCTCTATTCTGGTTGATAGTGGCTATAGGCGGCAGGTCTGGAAGTACCCAATAGTGAGCACAGCATGAAGCTACAGAGCGTAGTTGAACTGCGTGTTCGACAAGTATCTCACAACAGTGCTACAATGTTAGTGGTGTTCACACAGTGCAGGACAATAGCGACGTTAAACAAAGCAAGCATTCCATTATACACTACTGACCATTGTAATTGCTACACTACAAAGATGACGTGCTAAAGACGCGAAATTTAACCGACAGGAAGAAGATGGTGTGATACGTAAATGATTAGCTTTTCAGAGCATTCACACAAGGTAGACGCCGGTGGCGACACCTACAACGTGCTGACACGAGGAAAGTTTCAAACCGATTCCTCATACACAAACAGCAATTGACCGTCGTTGCCTGGTGAAACGCTGTTGTGATATCTCGTGAAAGGAGGAGAAATGCGTACCACCACGTTTCCGACTTTGACAAAGGTCAGATTGTAGCCTATTGCGATTGCGGTTTATCGTATCGCGACATTGCTGCTCGCGTTGGTCGAGATCCAATGACTGTTAGCAGAATATGGAATCGGTGGGTTCAGGAGGGTAATACGGAACGCCATGCTGGATCCCAACGACCTCGTATCACTAGCATTCGAGATGACAGACATCTTATCTGCATGGCTGTAACGGATCCTGCAGCCACGTCTCGATCCCTGAGTCAACAGATGGGGACGATTGCCAGACAGCAACCATCTGCACGAACATTTCGACGACGTTTGGAGCAGCATGGACTATCAGCTCGGAGACCATGGCTGTGGTTACCCTTGACGCTGCATCACAGACAGGAGCGCCTGCGATGGTGTACTCAACGACGAACCTGGGTGCACGAATGGCAAAACGTCATTTTTTCGGGTGAATCGAGGTTCTGTTTACAGCATCATGATGGTCGCATCCGTGTTTGGCGACATCGCGGTGAACGCACATTGGAAGCGTGTATTCGTCATCGCCATACGGTCACCTCTTGTTCGCATTGACGGCACTTTGAACAGTGGACGTTACATTTCAGATGTGTTACCACCAGTGGCTCTACCCTTCATTCGATCCCTGCGAAACCCTATATTTCAGCAGGATAATGCACGACTGCATGTTGCAGCTCCTGTACGGGCCTTTCTGGATACAGAAAAGTTCGACTGCTGCTCTGGCCAGCACATTCTCCAGATTTATCACCAATTGAAAACGTCTGGTCAATGGTGGCCGACCAACTGACTCGTCACAATACGCCAGTCACTACTCTGGATGAACTGTGGTAACGTACACGCCATCCAAGGTCTGTTTGACTCAATGCCCAGGAGTATCAAGGCCGTTATTACGGCCAGATGTGGTTGTTCTGGGTACTCATTTCTCAGGATCTATGCACCCAAACTGCGTGAAAATGTAATCGCATGTCAGTTGTAGTATAATATATTAGTCCAATGAATACCCGTTTATCATCTGTATTTCTTCTTGGTGTAGCAATTTTAATGGCCAGTAGCGTATATACAAAAGTTGCTGAAGTTGGTGTTTCGTCAGAAAGGAACCCAAGGAATTTAGCTGAGTAATAAAGAAGGGGCAGGTGAAATGTTAGTGCTTCCGAGAGATGAGTCAGTGGAACGTGTGGTGTCGCCTACGCTCGATTGTGCGGAAAATGTCCATGAGGAAGACAATGATGACGTCATGAGCTCAACAAGGGAAAGTGATACTCAAACAGGTAGCACATCGTCCTTGTCGGACAGGGAGCCACAAATCACGTTTCCAGTGAAACGTAGTAAAGGGCAGTCGCTTTTCAAAGAGGGGTACTAAACATAATTACGTACATGGAAGATCATCCGGAGCGTAATAAAAGAAAGACAATTGTGAGCAGATTTAGAATAATTCTGAGGCAATATGTCCATGTAGTGCGCATGAAAAACGACCTATATTCAAGGGAGTACAAGGCGCATTTATTACAAAAACTGGTGTTTGCGCCTCCCAGTGATGCTCGTTACAACTTACAGGTCGTGCATGATCGTGATTTACTACAATACGAGCATCAAACTGCGCGCGACATAGTTTACAGTGATTTGGAGGGAAGCAGTGAATGGTTCTATAACCTCAAACAGTGCTACAAAATTGGGAGGCGTAAGATGACGAAATTTCGCACAAAGCGTCAACCTGACAACGCACAGCAGACTGCGGAATGGGCTCGAAAATTTATAGATGTCATAAATAAATTGAACCCATCGTACAGTGAGCAATTTGTTTTCAATTCTGACGAATCAGGATTTGAAGAGGAAATGTATATAAAAGACACCCTGGGAATTAAAGGTACGACGAGAGTTGTATGCAGCTCAACTAATATCAATGCCCTGACAGATTCGTATACAATTATGCCGACTGTTAAATTGGATGGTAAATTGGTTGGAAAATTATTTATTCTGCTGCGAGAAGTTAGAGGTGTTCTGCCCCCCTATAATTCTTACACGCGTCCTTGGTTTTGCAAAGGTAGTAGGGAATATTTCCGTCACAGGAAGCAAGAGTGGGAAAATAGGCGTATGAAATCTACTAGTATGGTAATAACATTGCTTTTGGCCAATAGCTGGTCAAAATAACTTGCTGTAGCTTGATTCCTGCTTTTCATATAAAAATCATACTGCTTAAGCAATCTGTTCTTCTTGAAAAGTGTATGATATTGCAATTCACATTGGCTGGAACCAATGGAGAAATTCAAATTCTGCATATTTGTTTTATTCGTGCCTATAAAACATTTTGTCGACTATCTGGAGCTACGCCTTAAAGGATGGCCAGCTTCACGTTCAGCTCAACAGACTGTTCCGCATTTAGTTCAAAAATGGTTCAAATGGCTTTGAGCACTATGGGACTTAACTGCTGTGGTCATCAGTCCCCTAGAACTAAGAACTACTTAAACCTAACTAACCTAAGAACATCACACATCCATGCCCGAGGCAGGATTCGAACCTGCGACCGTAGCGGTCGCGCGGTTCCAGACTGACGCGCCTAGAATCGCTCGGCCACCCCGGCCGGCTGGCATTTAGTTGCTTGCCATCAAGCTCCATCTGTTCTCATCACCCCGTTACACCAATATCACTCTATATGCTTTCTTTAAGTGTGAATATCTAGCTAAACGTTCTGCAAGTTTTCTAGCTCCCAGTGAGTTCGCCTCCGACCTTGATTGTGTACACGTTTGTGGTCACATTGGCGCGCCATTCTATTCATTTGGTGTTCATGGTGCAAGTTAACGGTTTGTTTTGAACATTTCTGTATTTCGACGATGTCCATGTTGTAAAGTGTACGAAGAAGGTTGATCTCTGTACCTCCTGGACACTCGTTTTCTGTCGCTGTCTTGATGCACATGTTGAGTCATTAGCAGCTAATATTTTTCCTGTCATAAATGTTCGCACAACACTTTCAAATGAAAGTTACTAAAAATTGAATTTGCGACCAAGCACTCCAGGATTTCCTTGTGACTCCTCCTCACTGGACTCGGCACCTTTCTATTGGTGAGCAGCCTCCAGGCTCACTCCAGTAACAGCCTCACTGCTGTGCTGGGGACAGTAGGTTATAACCCGGGCGGCACAGCAACTCACCCGCCTACGTTGCTGCGGGTGTCCTGGCGAGATCAACCCCCCACCCCCTGCAGGTTGTCACACGCTGCACTTGTGGTTGAGTGGTCTCCTTGGCGTCGGCATATCCGTGTTCCGATGTCACAGCCGGCTTCCCTGCCGACATCTGGCAAAAGCAAGGAAACATGGGTTATGCACACCACATGCTAAAGGGTTCGTGGCCACCACGTCACAGTGCTATGATTGTAGTAGCATGAATCTCAGTTTTTCAACTTTCTCATTCTGTTTGCTTGAGCTACCAATGGCCTTCACCTTTGCTGTGACACACAGCAGCAACCCAACCTTGCACAGTAGTGCACTACACCGATGACATGGCAGGAACAGCCTTTCACTTACCAAACACCATTCTTAATATTCATTTTTTTATCCTTACCTCTAAAGAAAGACAATATCAAACTTTAATGAAGTGTTTGCTGTGGATGTAGTGTCGTAGCTCGGAGACTTTTCTGAAACACATAATCCACATGGACAGTCCTCATCAGCCGTGCGGTACAGTCCCACACAAAGAAAGAAAATTCCAACCGTGACTTCACACCGTACACGTGATCACGATAACCCACATCAGCTCTGCACTAGGGTGACATACAAAGAAAGAAAGAAAGAAAGAAAGGTCCAACTGTGTATTCACAGACTACACATGATCATGATTTAAGCATTAGTAAACATGGGGCTAAGTCTCAATTAATTGGTAAGTCCATAAAATTAATTACCCAATTTAATCACAAATATCAGGCAACGGCCTTGCCGCAGTGGATACACCGGTTCCCGTCAGATCACCGAAGTTACGCGCTGTTGGGTGTGGCCGGCACTTGGATGGGTGACCATCCAGCCGCCATGCGCTGTTGCCATTTTTCGGGGTGCACTCAGCCTCGTGATGCCAATTGAGGAGCTACTCGACCGAATAGTAGCGGCTTTGGTCAAGAACACTATCATAACGACCGGGAGAGCGGTGTGCTGACCCCTCGCCCCTCCTATCAGCATCCTCCTCGGAGGATGACACGGCGGTCGGATGGTCCCGGTAGGCTACTCGTGGCCTGAAGACGGTGTATAAAAAGATCACAAATATCAATGTTCTGCAGGTATCAGAAACCACCGATGTGTTGTTGGGGTAAAACGCAAGCGAATGGCGAGGGAGGATAATTTTTCATGTCTGCCAATAAATTAAACTTTAAAAACCACAATAGAGTGGAAATCGGATCAGAGCCGTTATGTTCGGATTTCGGCCATCACGTAAGTATACCAGTTGTTCCTCACTGGCTTGTTGACCTGACTCCACAATAGGTTACAATACCTTAACATCAGACCGCCGGTCGGTAGCAGCAGGATTCGAATTCTCTGCTATCCCCATTAAAGTTGGCAACTAGGAATTCTTTTCCTCGGGGGACGCCCACTACTGTGTAATATCCAAGTCGACACTACCTTTCAGATGCAGATCTTACAGGGAAACCCTTGAGTGCGAGGTTGCAAGTTCAATCTTTAGTATGTCTAATTTGAAAGTGTTGTATGAACAATTATGACCGAAAAAACAGTCGCTGTCAATTACTCCCTTTTGCATCAGGAAGGTGACAGAAAATGAGTGTGTGGGACTTGCAGAGATCTATCTTGTACGGTATGTATGCATTAGATGTCACAAATTGGACATCTTCGACCTTCGAGAAATGTTCAAAACAAACCATTAATGTGCACAATGAACACCGAAAGAAAAATGTTGTGTCACATTGATCACACACGCGTAGACCAACAAGATCGAAGGCGAGCTCATTGTGAGCTACAAACCAAGCAGGACGTTCAGCTGTATATCCACTCGCAAAGAAAGCATATAGAATTGTATTGGTGAAACGGGGTGATGAGAATTGGCGGAATGTCAAAGCGTGCAACCGAATCGAAACAATCTGTCGTGGAGCCTATCGTTAAACTGGCCATCCTTTAAGGTGTAGCTGCAGATAGTGCGACAATATGTTTGATAGGCCCGGAAAAAACTCACATCCAGAGGCTGAATTTCTCTAGTGGTTCCAGGTGGTATTAAGTGCAATGTTACACTCTTTTTGGAAGCAACAGGTCGCTCTAAAGGAGTATGACTTTTATACACAGACCAGGAATCAAGGAAGAGCAAGTTATTTATAAGCGGTATTGGCCAAAAGTAGTGCTCGCACCACAGTTGTAGTTCTCTTACGCCCATTTTCCCACTCTTGCTTGCTGTGAAATAAATTTTCCCTACTGCCCTAGCAAGATCACCCACACGAGGAAGAATTGTAGATGGCAGAGTACTTACAACTTCTCGCAGCTCAATAAATAACATTCCAGCCAATTACCATCCAGATTAAGAGTCGGCACGATTGTATACGAATCCGTCAAGGCATCGCTGTTAGGTGATCGTAATAAAACTCTTTTCGTCTCTGTAATATCCAGGGTTCCTTTCATATGCATTTCCTCTTCATATCCAGACGGGTCGGAGTCGAAAACAAATTCCTTACTAATCTATGGGCTACATTTGTTTATTTCATCTACGAAGTTTCGGGCAGATTCCGGAGTTTGCTGTGCGTCTTTAAGTTGACGCTTTGTTTGAAATTTCGTTATCTTAAGCCTTAGAGTTTGTAGCACTTTTTGAAGTTGTACAACCACTCACTGCTTTCCTTTAAAGCACTGTGAACTGTGTCAAGTGCAGTATGACGCGCGTAATGTAGTAGATCGCTATCATGCACAAGCTGTAAATTGTAACGAGCATCCTTGAAAGGCGCAAACACCAATTTTTATAATAAGTGCGCCTTGTACTCCCTTGAATATAGGTAGCTTTTCTTATGTACTAAAGGGACACACTGCTGCGGAATTATTCGAAATATATTGATAATTGTCTCTTTTTTACTATGCTGCGGGCTATCTTCCATGTACGTAATTATGTGCAGTACCCCTTTTTGGACAACGATTGTCCCTTACTACGTTTCACTGGAGACGTGTTTTGTGGCTCCCTGTGCGACAAAATATGTGCAGGAACCAGCCAGCCTGTCCCGCAGAAAAAAACAAAATTGAAATTTTTGGTACGGTCTTATGGAACCAAACTGCTGAGGTCGTCGGTCCCTAAGCTCAATCTGTGTATGTGAAATCTTATGGGACTTAACTGCTAAGGTCATCAGCTTACACACTACTTAACCTAAGTTATCCTAAGGACAAACACACAAACCCATGCTCGAGGGAGGACTCGAACCTCCGCCGGGACCAGCCGCACAGTCCATGACTGCAGCGCCTTACATCGCTCTGCTAATCCCGCGCGGCTACTTAATCTAACTTAAACTAACTTACGCTAAAGACAACACACACCCATGCCCGAGGGAGGACTCGAACCTCCGACGGGGGAAGGCGCGAGGACCGTGATAAGACGCCCCAGACAGCGCGGCTACCCCGCGCGGCTATCCTGCAGAAGCCCCATTCCTCCGCTGCATCTTCAGAACTGCGGTGCACAGCCCGACTCAAGTCGCAGTGCGTGGACACAGCCCTGCTGCTCCTGTTGCTGCCACAGACATGTCCACGCCTTGCCACCCGCCAGCTGGTTATGGCTTCTATAATTGTTATAGCTGAGCTGCCATTTTCCATGGTAACACTCCCCCAAAAAATAGTGATGGCGCTACAACAGAGAAACTGTTGTTACCTGGACTCTATTCACTCTAAATTTAAAATGTAATAACTTTTTTTAGTTACAAATTATTTTGATGGCACCTGCATAATATATCTCGATTCATCAGTCTGTTTCCAGTTGGTCATAATGGATAATTAGTAAACAGCCCTAGGAATGGAAGAGAAAGACTTCATATAGTTACAGCTACTGTAAGCAGATGCTCAGTGCCTTCAAAGAGCCACAGTCACGAAGAAGCACTAGTAAGTGAATATTTGTTTTCGAAGTAACTACTTACGTGTGAATGTGTTATGGTAATTATTTGATCTAAGAAAGAAAAGCTCCTCAACCGGATGGTTGGTCTGGAGACTACAGTGCGTTAGTAACACTCATTCTGTTTGAGTTGGAATGCTCTCGCCTTCCTCTGAATTGACTTACCTATCCAGTCATACGGGACCCACAATTCGTCCTGCTGTCTGAAGAGTGGTTCGGTTTCGCATTTCCCACCCATACACAAATCATTAGCAGAGGTGAAAAACCGATAAGTGATAGGGAACCACAGAACAGGTCTTAGCCCTGAACCATTGGATTTGCAGACTCACTGCAATTATAAACCGATAAACTCTACCATTACCCCTTCTTTGTCGCTACAAATGCATAATCCAGCTATTGGTATTAAGAGATGAGAGGAAATTTACGTTCTAAGCACGTAATATTCGAGACGGCACCAGCCATCTGTTACGAATTTGAAGATTTCTGCATGCTGTTCATCGATTTCCTTGCATGCAATATCTGTAGGACGTCCAGCTCTGAAGTTATCTTCCTTCTCTTGCCATCTCTCCATAAATCGCATCGCAGAACAGGGTTTTGCTGGTCCAGCTGCCTTGAACTCCAGCGCTGCTGGCGTCCGATACGGCAAGGTTTTCCACCGCAAGGCCAGCGGTTGCGTAGCGACGCTCAGCCGCCGTAATGTGTGTGGTCGCCCCCCCCCCCCCCCACCCACACACACACACACACATAGCACGGCCTGGCCGCGTCGCCTGAATTGCTTCTGGGGCTCCATAAGTCACGGGGAGAGGAGCCTCTTGTGTAGGCTGGAGTGCGCTGGAGACGGAGTCTGACCGCCTGCGGGAACCGCTGGATTCCCGTGGATGAAGAGGAAGACGAAGAGGGCCAGGGCTGCAGGGAATCACTGCAAATCGTTAGGTGGCGAGGGGGAGGGGAGGGGGGGGCACTGCGGGAAAAGGATCGCTTCCCCAGTATGCTCAATGAGAGACCGCCTTCGGGTCTAATCCTCGGGCTGAGCTTCACGTGGTCTAGACGTGGTTCCTCCCTAATACTTTGTTTAAATTGCAATGAAGTCACTACAACAGTGCAGCAGCTCGCACAAAGCAAACAACATTCTTCTAAATGTAGTAGTATGCGAAAGACGAAGTGCATAGTGGGAACCATTTTTCAAAACGCAGCGTTAGTTAAATAATTAAAAAAAAATAACAGGGGCTGTCTCTATATAAATACACTCCTGGAAATGGAAAAAAGAACACATTGACACCGGTGTGTCAGACCCACCATACTTGCTCCGGACACTGCGAGAGGGCTGTACAAGCAATGATCACACGCACGGCACAGCGGACACACCAGGAACCGCGGTGTTGGCCGTCGAATGGCGCTAGCTGCGCAGCATTTGTGCGCCGCCGCCGTCAGTGTCAGCCAGTTTGCCGTGGCATACGGAGATCCATCGCAGTCTTTAACACTGGTAGCATGCCGCGACAGCGTGGACGGGAACCGTATGTGCAGTTGACGGACTTTGAGCGAGGGCGTATAGTGGGCATGCGGGAGGCCGGGTGGACGTACCGCCGAATTGCTCAACACGTGGGGCGTGAGGTCTCCACAGTACATCGATGTTGTCGCCAGTGGTCGGCGGAAGGTGCACGTGCCCGTCGACCTGGGACCGGACAGCAGCGACGCACGGATGCACGCCAAGACCGTAGGATCCTACGCAGTGCCGTAGGGGACCGCACCGCCACTTCCCAGCAAATTAGGGACACTGTTGCTCCTGGGGTATCGGCGAGGACCATTCGCAACCGTCTCCATGAAGCTGGGCTACGGTCCCGCACACCGTTAGGCCGTCTTCTGCTCACGCCCCAACATCGTGCAGCCCGTCTCCAGTGGTGTCGCGACAGGCGTGAATGGAGGGACGAATGGAGACGTGTCGTCTTCAGCGATGAGAGTCGCTTCTGCCTTGGTGCCAATGATGGTCGTATGCGTGTTTGGCGCCGTGCAGGTGAGCGCCACAATCAGGACTGCATACGACCGAGGCACACAGGGCCAACACCCGGCATCATGGTGTGGGGAGCGATCTCCTACACTGGCCGTACACCACTGGTGATCGTCGAGGGGACACTGAATAGTGCACGGTACATCCAAACCGTCATCGAACCCATCGTTCTACCATTCCTAGACCGGCAAGGGAACTTGCTGTTCCAACAGGACAATGCACGTCCGCATATATCCCGTGCCACCCAACGTGCTCTAGAAGGTGTAAGTCAACTACCCTGGCCAGCAAGATCTCCGGATCTGTCCCCCATTGAGCATGTTTGGGACTGGATGAAGCGTCGTCTCACGCGGTCTGCACGACCAGCACGAACGCTGGTCCAACTGAGGCGCCAGGAAGAAATGGCATGGCAAGCCGTTCCACAGGACTACATCCAGCATCTCTACGATCGTCTCCATGGGAGAATAGCAGCCTGCATTGCTGCGAAAGGTGGATATACATTGTACTAGTGCCGACATTGTGCATGCTCTGTTGCCTGTGTCTATGTGCCTGTGGTTCTGTCAGTGTGATCATGTGATGTATCTGACCCCAGGAATGTGTGAATAAAGTTTCCCCTTCCTGGGACAATGAATTCACGGTGTTCTTATTTCAATTTCCAGGAGTGTAACAAAACTCCAAAATCGCCATGTCTGTCTGTCTGTCTCCAGTATTGCTATATGAATTTCTGAGCGGTTTTTAATGGTAACCTCAGCATAGCTAGAGACAACATATAGCCTTTATTTCATCAAAATCGTATTATGAAAAAGAAATGTCGCTATTTTTAAGTTTTACTAAAATTTCCTTGTTTGTCTGTCTGTCTGAACACTGTAATATCCAAAACAATTAGACGAATTTTTATGGGGTTTTCGCAAGTAACTTGAGTTTAGAGTTCGGCACTGTATAGGCTTTATTTCTTCAAAATCGGACAATGCAAAAGGACATAGCAATACGTTACATAAAAATGTATCTATTGTCCACATCTCATCTGAAAGCACTGGACCGATTTTAACCAAACTTGGTACACAAAGGAAAAGGCCTATCACTTACTACATTTTCGCGGTTCATTTTTTCATCAGGCATGACGTTTTAGTTTATTATTTGTTTACTACTAACCATATTCGTGGCACATTTTGCAGACGCATGTACCAGTGAATGTATTTACAAAATTATATCATTGTACGACACATAGTTCAAGGTGAATGACGTCATAAGCGCTGAGATGAGTGAAAAACTGCCACTTTTTGCCTGACGTTTAAATTTATTATTACTAACCCACTGAACCAGTCTCGACGAAATTTTGCAAATAAATAACTTGAACAGTAAGGAAATACTTCGGCTATTTTAACAAGTGTTTAGTTACAAGGTATTTATTGATCTGAAGAACATTACGCGAATTAGGGAGAAACATGCATTGAAGAGCCAAAGAAACTGGTTCACCTGCCTAATATCGTGTAGCGCCCCCGCGAGCACACAGAAGTGTCGCAGCATAACATAGCATGGACTCCTCTAATGTCTGAAATAGTAGGAGGGTGTGGAGAACAGTGCGTTGCAAGGCATCCGAGACAGCCTAAATGATGATCATGTCTGGGGAGTTCGGTGGTCAGCGGAAGTGTTTAGACTCAGGAGAGTGTTTCTGGAGCCACTCTGTAGCAATTCTGGACGTGTGGGCTGCCGTTGCATTGCCCTGCTAGAATTACCCAAGTCCGTCGGAAAGCACAACTGACATGAATGAATGCACGTGATCAGACAGGATGCTTAAGTATCTGTCATCTGTCAGACTCTTATCTAGACTTATCACGGATTCCATATCACTTCAACCGCACACGGTCCACACCATTACAGAGGCTCCACCAGCTTGAACAGTCCCCTTCTGACATGCAGGCTCCATGGAATCATGCGGTTGTCTCCATATCCGTACAAGTCCACCCGCTCGATACAATCTGAAACGAGACCCGTCCCATCAGGTAACATGTTTCCAGTCAGCAACAGTCCGATGTCGATGTTGACACACCCAGTCGAGGCATAAAGCTCTGAATCGTGCAGTCATCAAACGTACACGAGTGGGCCTTCAGCTCCGAATGTTCATATCGATAATGTTTCGTTGAATGGTTCGCACGCTGACACTTGTTTATGGCCCAACATATCCGTAAGGGTTGCGCTTCAGGCAGTTTGAACGATTCTCTTCAGTCGTCGTTGGTCCCGTTCTTGCTGGATCTTTTTCCGGCCACAGCGATGTCGGAGATCTAATGTTTTACCTGATTCCTGGTATTCACGATACACTCATGAAATACTCATATGGGAAAATCCCCACTTCATCGCTACCTCGGAGATGCTGTGTCCCATCGCTCGTACGCCGACTATAACACCACGTTCAAACTGACTTAAATCTTGATAACCCGCCATTGTTGCAGCAGTAATGGATCTAACAACTGCGCCAAACGCTTGTTGTCCTATATAGACGTTGCTAACCGCAGTGCCGTATTCTGCCTTGATTACATATCTCTGTATTTGAGTACTCATGCCTATACCAGTTTCCTTGGCGCTTCAGTGTAAACTCTTTGGAAAAGCTGTTTGCTCTTTGACTTTTGAACTTTATCGTATTTGTGAAAATGCTTCTGATGATTGATGTGTGCAAAACGATTCGATTGAAAGTAATGAATGAAACGTTTGTTCAGTTGTCCATTTGTTTAATCCATAATGTACACGTTCCATAATCTGTGCTATATGGTATTTGAGAACTAGTGCACACAGTGACTTGCAACAAATCTTAATAAGTTCATATCTTTACGAAACTGTTTCCACAAAATGATGAAAGAGAAAACGTTTATCACTCACTGCATTTTCGCTGTTTATGTGGTAAAACTGTCGCATTAGCCATGAAGACTTGATGATTAAATTTATTACTTCTCGGCTACTAACTCCACTCGTAGTACATTAGTAGACAATATCCATATATGCTGCTGAATGTGCCTACAAAATTATGTGGGACACAGAGAGCGGGGAAGCAGAAGACGGACAGAGAAAGGTACTGAAAGGAGATGGACACTGTGATGCGAGAAGTGGAGATGGGAAACGAGATGGACAGAGTAAGGGGAGAATTGGATATGGGAATAAAAAGGGAAAAGCAGATGGACGGAGAGAGGGAAGGCAGATATCGACAAAGAAAGGAGGGAGTAGCAGATGGATGAGGAGATGGGCGGGAAGATATAGTCAGAGAGAGACGTTCAGCTCCACAGCGCCCTCGGTGCTCTTACAGAGGACTACGCTATGTGTCATCATCGGATTTCATCCCCTCCGTTCTGTCATCATCATGCAACACAAACATGACACCTGAGTACAGCCATACTCATTATAGTCATCTAATCGTACCAACCAAACTCAGTACACAAGCCTCACACTTCAAGAAGGAAATGTGCCAATGTTCGCGAAGGACAGGAAAAACCTTCCAAACTAAGTGGCTGAAACTACCCCTTGGTGGCTCCCAGCCAATCATGACACTCAACTTTACTTCCTTTTCTATTCTGTGTAATTTCAGTTTTAATTGTAATATTATTTCATGCCTCTTAGTTTAGTCTTTTGGTTTTAAATCGTTAATTATTCTCTGATTGAGTGTTTCGAGTAATACTGAGTTAGAAGTCCTTGTAAATAGTGAGACTTGCAACATACACACACACAACGCTTTCGTTCCAGCGCTACTCAACAACTGGCAATGCTATTTCAGTGAACAGAATCTATTATTAGTTCGGTAATTATTATGACTTAGTCAGAACCAGAAAGCTTTTGCATATCTTATTGTGCTCTTTGAAAATAACTGTTCGAAGACAACTGTAATAAACAGTTTAGTAATGCTGTTTAGTAGTAGTATTGTTAATGAATGATATCTGTAATAAATAGTTTAGTGTCGATGTTCAGTAGTGGTAGTAGTAGTGTAGAGCACTTGCCCGCGAAAGGCAAAGGTCCCGAGTTCGAGTCTCGGTCGGGCAAACAGTTTTAATCTGCCAGGAACTTTCAAATCAGCGCAGACTCCACTGCAGAGTGAAAATCTCATTCAGTAGTAGTGTTGTTAATAAATGATATCACTGCTAAATGAAGCTGCACTTTATCAAAACTACGGTTCAGTAGATTTGGCACAGTATATAAATGACTTAGTAAGTGGTAGGATTACCTGTAGTGTTGATAGCATTGCAAGGAAAGAAATTTAAATGAATGTGTGGGAGAGAAACTCGTAGAACCGATGGACTTTCTTATCTGCACATAATTAGAACTGCGTATCACTCAGTGTTAGTCCACTGCATGTATATATCCTTTGGTGCAGCTTCAGTTTACATGCACATTTATTGATATTTTGTACTCAGTGGAGCCTTCTTCATCATGTTGAAGGGCAAAAGTTTCCTGTTGCTATCCTTTTGTAGATGCTCGATAAAGTATTGAAGCAATGTGTGATATGTTTTTGTTTTATTTATTTATTTATTTTTTAGGAAATTGCGTTTTATGGCTTTATATAATAAATCAGTATTAGTTTTTATTTTTACTACAGCATGCTATGTTTTACATTACAGATCAACAGTTTTGTAATAAAACCTGACAGTTTCATTTGCTGTAATTCAAGTTTATCATTAAGTAGCAGGCAGGAGGACAACATTGAAGGAGAAAAATGTTCCGCAGGTTACGTGGCCCATTGTGTATTCCTCCTCAATTTGTTTTCACCACCTCCGGTTTCTAGCGGAATCTAGTAAGACACTGATCGCGTACACAAACAAAGCAGTCGACATCAGGTAACGCCTGATAGCTATGCAAAGTGCTTAATGTGTAGGTAATGCGATTACGATCTTAACTGACCAAGGCTACTAGGAAAACTTGCGTGGTCTACGCTTACTTACCATGGTCTACAGTAGCCTGCCGTAGATTTGCAACTCTACTGCTAAATCATTATTACGCCTTCGCGACCCCAACCATTACCACTCCACACCGTATGTCACTGCTGGTGCCAGTTTCTGCGCACCACAGCAACGTATTTGTTCATATGCATTCATTTCTCTAGGTTGGCTCATTTCGTCAGTGAATGTGAGTGTAATGCAAACAATTTCTAGTGTACCCGCAAGCAAGAATAACGAGTATACCTCCAGACTGACGTCACACTTATTCAATCTAGAAACTGTCGGATGCACGTTGTATGTCCGATTCTTCCTGAAATTTCCTCTTACGGCGTATTCTGGATTGCTCCTGTAAACTGCTGCAGCCAGGAGTGATGCGTCGTGCCGGTGTCGGTGGAGATTTTAATCAACGCTGATGCTGACGAGTGGCCACTTAGCCGTGGAGGTCGGTGCGCGGCAAGCGACCTGACAGGGCAGCGCACTGTATGCTTTGGCGACAGGTGAGTGCGCGCGCATAGCATGCCAGGGAATATCGGGCACAGCTACAAAAGGCAAGAGCGGCGCTGTCGCTTCGAGGGTCTGATTCAATTAAGCGTGCCGCCACAAGCCTCTGTCGTCCGTAGTGCACTGGCGGCCCACTTCTGGCAACAGAGAGGACCAGGTGCAAAGCTGTTAGCGTATGACGTACCTAGGTGCCTTTACAGTCCTTTCACTCGTGATAACTTATATTATCTGTTTAATGTCCGACATACGAGACAGAACATTTTGTCTTATACACCAGGCACACAAACCAGAGGGAAGTAACGAGAGGGGGCAGTCAAGAGAGGAGTGCTAGAATTAAAAAGAGTGTGATGTGCAATGTTTAACTTATGTATCGAAGAAACAGTAACGGAAATGAAAGAAACCCTCGGAAGAGGGATTAAAATTCGGGTGGAAGGATATGAGTGATAAGATTTGCTGATGACTCCAGCAGCATACCTTATAACTCATATTCTTTCAACTTTCATTTTACTCATTCTTTTGATCTCTTGCTATGCCAGGGTATCGGAAGACCACTTCCTTGCACCAGTCTTGTGGTCCGCTTGCTGGGATAACATTGTGATCAGGAGATCGACCGTAGAGGGTTGGTTGCCCAGGGCAGGCCCGGACGCGTAATGATACAGCGATATCTGTGGTGACATCTCATTTATTGGTACAGTAGAGAGTAAAAAGGTGTAACTGTCTTCAGAGCCGCAGTCGACAACCGGCAATAAGAGAACGGGCCATGAAGGAATGTTGGTGCCTTATCAGCGAGTCGTGACGTCGCTGCCGCAGGTCAGTCCCACAGTTGTGTACTGCACTGTCGACGTTAGCGGGTCAAGGAAGCCGTTGCGCACTCAGATGTTCTGCAATGAATAAATTCGGCCACCATCTCAGCGCTCTTAAAGATAATCCGTCGTGCGCTCAGGTGGAGACTGCAACAGTGGTTCTGGTTGCCAGATGTCGTCGAGACAGAGCCCACCATGGACTGACCAAGATTGATGCAGATCATCCATGATGATCCAGTAGTGGAAGACGGCTGGCTGTTCACCAAACTTCTCATCCGTGATGTCATAGTAGGCAAAGTGGCAAACCTCGGCTGTGTTGTACATCAGGTTGACTGCCTCTCGAACGGTGTAGGGCGCTGCAGTCATGGACTGTGCAGCTGGTCCCGGCGGAGGTTGAATCCTCCCTTGGGCATGGATGTGTGTGTTTGTCCTTAGGATAATTTAGGTTAAGTAGTGTGTAAGCTTAGGGACTGATGATTTAGCAGTTAAGTCCCATAAGATTTCACACACATTTTTTTTTACTTCCTCTGGGTGATGCAGTCAGCAAGTAGCAGTCTGGCCATTGCGTGTCGCGCTTTCAGTGAAACTCAAGAGACTCTCATTCTCTCTGGTTCTGGTAACAATGACAGACTGGCAGTACGGCAGAATGTGATCCAGAGCTTAAACTATCTAGCGGGGCGAGCCGACACCTGTGACGTAGTGACTCTGAATGTGTTAGCGCATTTCTCGTGATCCATCCTACTCGTGAGCGCATCTTGCCTCCTGTGGCGATTTCAATGAAGTTTCTGGGTCGCCGAGCTCGTTTTTTACTGTCTGCGTTTGATTCTGTAGTGTCGCTTCCGCAGTGAAGTTACATGGTGATACCTCACAGCGTCTTGTTCAGTAGCACAGCAATGATTGCGTCCCTGTCTTCGTCGTTCTGAGGTCTATTGCACTGGCCGTGAGCCTTGATGGCATAACGATTGGGTCTCCAGCCCAGCAATAACTTACTCTGGTCTGAGCCCGCCTGGTAGAACCTTAACAAAATTTTAAGCCTGCACAGTGATTATTCTGGTGCGCAACATTCCTTCCCAGTTTCGAAAAGTTCGTCCTGAATGTCGCCTCTGCTTACCCTTTAAACTATTTCTTAAATATACTAACGGAATTGTACGTGGGACTAAACTATGTTGACGTACATCGATCGTTTCCTAGTTGTATATTATTATTCTGAAATCTGAGCCTTTCTTAAAGCTACATTTTCCATTATCCTTATTTCCTTCTCTTACAAGTTACAGTAATTTACAATTTCCTTTTTCTACGTTTCTCAAGTTACGCCGGCTAACCAGTCAAAGGTATCTGATGTGTCAATAAGTCCGGAGGATGGGTAGTTATACAAAATTATAGAATGCAAATTGCTATCAGTAACACGGAAAAACTAGTAGTCGCAACGCTTATGGTTACCACATTTGCACGTCGGTGCTCTTGTGTTGATTATGTTTCAACATTTGCCCTACGGAAATTTTGTCCTACTGCGATGCTATCAGTGTTTCTAAGGAATGTATGTGATCAGGATTCAAGGTGTTGTTAAGGTAAGTCAGATTTTGTGTTGGTTGTACTTCAGATGCTTTCCCTAGCCAATGCAATGCAGGGCATGTGAATTGGAATACAGTTGTATCCGTAGCTAGAAGACGGTAGGTCGTCATGACTATGTCACAAGTCGTGCCTTTCACTAAATTCGACGTCCGCAGCTCGTGGTCGTGTGGTAGCGTTCTCGCTTCCCGCGACCGGGTTCCCGGGTTCGATTCCCGGCGGGGTCAGAGATTTTCTCTGCCTCGTGATGACTAGGTGTTGTGTGATGTCCTTATGTTATTTAGGTTTAAGTAGTTCTAAGTTCTAGGGGACTGATGACCATAGATGTTAAGTCCCATAGTGCTCAGAGCCATTTGAACCACTAAATTCCACAATCACGTAACTCGAACTTTACCCGGCCCTGAGGTTCCCCTTTCCTATAGCGGTTCATATTACAGTTTCTGGTTCAAAGACTGGGTATATCGAATTTGCTCCAGTCTTTTGAAATTGAGGTGGTGGTGTCAGGCAGTAGTAGCCGACCGCGACAGACGCAGGAACAGATAAGTAAACCGCTTTTGTGACTTTTACGAGTTCCTAACCAGGAGCGAATTTTATTATATCATCTGTGTGCTTAAATAGTTTAGTTTCTTGAGTTTCTGTGTGTATAAAAATCTAATAGCCACAGTTCTCGCGTTTTCGTTTGCGTCACAAAGTAAACCGATTTTGTGACATATTACAAGTTCCTTATCAGGGGCAAATTATTTAGTTTCACCTGAGTGCATCGGTAGTAAGGTTGTTGAATATCTGCGTATTACTCGACACAGTTCGTGCGTGTTCGTCAGGATCTATATTAGAGTTGCGCAGCACTTGTCGATAGTCTGTTTATCTGCATAGTTTAGTTTCCCACAGTCTTTGATATGGACAGGGATTGCGATTGTTGTGTGCGGATGCGAGACGAGTTGGTGACACTTCGCTCTCAGCTTCAGGCTGTAATGGCTTCGGTTACACAGCTCGAAGCTGCAGTGGATGGGCACCACTGTTGTGGGCCAGCCGTGGGGATCCAACGGACGTCCAGCGCTTCAGAGGCCTCCGAGCGGTCCTCGCCGGTGGCAAACCCAGTTACTGCTCGCACTGAGGTTGACCCCTCACCTGTAGTTTAGTGGGAGGTCGCCCTGGGGTGAAGCAGGCGGCGAATGACTTCCCAGGCGGCCGCACGTAAGGCCTCCCCGGTTTGTCCCACAAACAAGTTCCAGGTGCTGTCTATAGCTGACACCGTCGCTGAGCCGGATGCTGTCACCTGTCCTGTTTCAGAGGAAACCACTCAGCCTGCAAGGTCTGCGCAATCGCAGAGGCTGGGACTATTTGGTAGTTGGGTCCCTTAGGGACTTGGCTGACAAGGAGGGTAAGAAAACCAGTGTGCACACCGTGTGCGTACCGGGTGGTGTCATTCCAGATGTGGAAATCGTCCTCCCGGATGCCATGAGGAGCACAGGGTGCAGCCAACTGCAGGTGGTTGCTCACGTAGGTACCAATTATGTGTGTCGCTTTGGATCAGAAGAGATTCTCTATGGTTTCGAGCGGCTAACAGAAGTGGTAAAGGCTGCCAGTATTGCTTGCAAGATGAAAGTAGAGCTGACGATTTGCAGCGTATTCGACAGGACCGATTGCGGACCTCTGCTACAGAGCCGAGTGCAGCGTCTGAATCAGAGGCTCAGTCGGTTCTGCGACCGTGTAGGCTGCAGATTCCTCGACTTGCGCCAAAGGGTGGTTAGGTTTCGGATTCCGCTGAATAGGTCAGGTGTCCACTATATGGAGGCGGCTACACGGGTAGCATGGGTTGTGTGGCGTGGACTGGTCGATTTTTTAGGTTAGAGGATCTCGGGAAAACACGAGATGGGCTTCAGTCACAAAGGGTGCGGGCTGAACACGGGAAGAACATAGATACAGGAACCATTGGTATAACAGTTGTATATTGTCGTAGCTGTGTTGGGAAAGTACCAGAGCTCCAAGCGCTAATACAAAGCCTGATGCTCAGATCGTTATAGGCACTGAAAGCTGGCTAAAGCCGGATGTAAGCTCAGGCCAAGAAGAACCTAACGGTGTTCCGAAAAGATAGGCTAAACACGGTTGGCGGTGGCGTGTTTGTTGCTGTTAGAAGTAGTTTAACTTGTCGCGAAACTGAAGTAGATACTTCCAGTGAGTTAGTATGGGCAGGGGTCATTGTTTGCAACCGGCATAAAATAATAATAGGATCCTTTTACCGACCTCCCAGTTCAGATGATACAGTTGTTGAAAGGTTCAAAGAAAACTTGAGTTTGATTTCAAACACTTGCCCGACTCATATGATAATAGTTGGTGGTGACTTTAATTTACCCTCGATATGTTGGCGAAAATACATGTTTAATTCCGGAGGTACGCATAAATTATCATCTGAAATTGTGCTAAACGCATTCTCTGAAGATTATTTCGAGCTGTTAGTTCATGAGCCCTCGCGTATAGTAAACTGTCGTTAAAACACACTTGACCTCTTAGCAACAAATAATCCTGAGTTAATAACGAGCATCAAAACCGATTCAGGAATTAGTGAACACAGGGTTGCCGTAGCGAGACTGAATATTGTAATCCAAAAATCCTCGAAAAATAAGCGAAAAATATACCTATTCAAAAAAGCAGATAAAAATTCACTTGACGCCTTCTTGAGAGACAATCTTCCAAATTAATAATATAAATGTAGACCAGATGTGGCTTAAATTCAAAGAAATAGTTTCGGCAGCAATTGAGAGGTTTATACCAAATAAACTAACAAACGACGGAGCTGATCCTCCTTGGTACACAAAACGGGTTAGAACACTGTAGCAGAAACAACGAAACAAACATGCCAAATTTAAACAGACGCAAAATCCCCAAGATTGGCGATCCTTTACAGAAGCTCGAAACTTAGCGCAGAGTTCAATGCGAGAGGCCTATAACAGTTTCCACAACGAAACCTTGTCTCGAAGCCTGGCAGAAAATCCAAAGCGATTCTGGTCGTATGTGTAGTATGTTAGCGGCAAGAAACAATCAATGCCTTCTCTGCGCGATAACAATGGAGATACTATCGAAGACAGTGCTGCCAAAGCAGATTTACTAAACATAGCCTTCCGAAATGCCTTCACAAAAGAAGACGAAGTAAATATTCCAGAATTCGAATCGAGAACAGCTGCCAACATGAGTAACGTAGAATTGCTCAAGCAACTCAGCTCGTAAATCACTGTACATCTTTGATGATATGTTCTTCATGTAATTACCTTACCTTCTGATGAAGTCATCCTTAGAGATGACGAAACCTGGTCAAGGTATATAGAAAACCTATGCAACCGGTTGGCTGATTTTTACATATTTTCAAATTTTTGTATACGGTTGCTGCAAACGACATCCATGTTCAAAGTTGTATGCCAATTAGGTTCCTACCGGAGTATGCTGATGCATTAGCTCCATACTTAACAATCATATACAATCGTTCGCTCGACGAGAGATCCGTACTCAAAGACTGGAAACTTACACAGGTCACACCAATATTCCAGAAAGGTAGTAGGAGTAATCCACTAAATTACAGGCCAATATCGTTAACGTCGATATGCAGCAGGATTTTAGAACATATATTGTGTTCGAACATTATGAATTACCTTGAAGGAAACGGTCTATTGACACACACTCAACATGGGTTTTGAAAACATGGTTCCTCTGAAACACAACTAGCTCTTTATTCACATGAAGTGCTGAGTGCTATTGACAAGGGATTTCAGATCGATTCCGTATTCCCGAATTTCCGGAAGGCTTTTGAGACTGTACCACACAAGCGGCTTGTAGTAAAATTGCGTGCTTATGGAATATTGTCTCAGTTATGTGACTGGATTTGTGATTTCCTGTCAGAGAGGTCACAGTTCGTAGTAATTGACGGAAAGTCATCTAGTAAAACAGAAGTGATTTCAGGTGTTCCCCAAGGTAGTGTTATAGGCCCTTTGCTGTTCCTTATCTATATAAACGATTTGGGAGACAATCTGAGAGCCGTCTTCGGTTGTTTGCAGATGACGCTGTCGTTTATCGACTAATAAAGTCATCAGAAGATCAAAACAAACTGCAAAACGATGTAGAAAAATTATCTGAATGGTGAGAAAAGTGGCAGTTGACCGTAAATAACGATAAGTGTGAGGTCATCCATATGAGTGCTAAAAGGAACTCGTTAAACTTCGGTTACACGATAAATCAGTCTAATCTAAAAGCCGTAAATTCAACTAAATACCTAGGTATTACAATTACGAACAACTTAAATTGGAAAGAACACACAGAAAATGTTGTGGGGAAGGCTAACCAAAGGCTGCGTTTTATTGGCGGGACACTTAGAAAATGTAACAGATCTACTAAGGAGACTGCCTACACTACGCTTGTCCTTCCGCTTTTAGAATACTGTTGTGTGGTGTGGGATGCTTACCAGGTAGGACTCACGGAGCACATCGAAAAAGTTCAAAGAAAGGCAGCACGTTTTGTATTATCGCTAAATATGGGAGAGAGTGTCACTGAATTGATACAGGATTTGGGCTGGAAATCATTAAAAGAAAGGCGTTCTTCGTTGCGACGGAATCTTCTCACGAAATTCCAATCACCAACTTTCTCCTCCGAATGCGAAAATATTTTGTTGACCTCTGCCAGGCACTTAAATGTGATTTGCAGAGTATCCATGTAGATGTAGATGTAGAATATTTCTTTCCGACATTCCGTTGCCTTCGTTTTCCTCAAAAACAGTTACATCTTGCATGTCCGTGAGTCAGTTTGCACTTCTTTGGCTGGACAAATGATGTTCTCCTACAGAACTGTTGTAGGTCTCTTAGTGACATAAGAGAGTGAGCTTCTCCATGGTTAGAAGTAACAAACGTGTCTCGCGTCCATCGCTGTTCATCATTCTGGATAAGGGTGAACCATGTAACATCGATATTTCACGTTCATGCGTTCCACTGGTAATCGAGCTAACATATGTAATTTTACTCAGTCCTTATTTACTTCCGAGTTTGCTATACAATAAAACATTGCTAAGGTTTTCTCCAACACTTTTGCTACCTTTTTCCGCTATTTGAAACGCTGTCAAGGACTGTTTTGGGGGCAATAATACCGAACTCAATTATGTGTTTACCGCATGGTAGACTGTTTCCTGTAGTGATCCCACATCAGTTCTCACATCATTGAGCCGATCTGCTAATGCTCGTGAAAGTCGGGCTACTGCGAGTTTGCTCCAATCGTCAGTCAGCGGAGGAGTGGACACAGGTACAGGGCACTCTCTTGCCCTTGGGGTGGGAAACTGCACCTAAAAGGCGGAAGAATCTGCTATGATCAATGGCATGAGGATGCAGAAGACAATAGATACCACTGCATTAAAGACACATAATGTGTATCCACAGGACATATGGCCTGTAATTGAGAAAGCTTCATGATGATCTCTGCATTGGCAAAAGAGGGGCCTGCCAAGGGGGAGGTGGCCGTGAAGAAAAGACTGAATAACCAACGAAATGATAACTTCTACGAATCGAGGCGTGGAATGTCAAACTTTGAACCGGTAGGAAAGATAGATAATATGAAATGGGAAATGCTGAAGCTCAATCCAGGGGGCGTCAGTGAAATGAAAAGTGAACAAAAAAAGAATTTCTTATGATGCGAGTACAGAGTAACATCAATAGCAACAGAAAATGGAATAACGGGAGTAGGATCCGTTATACGTAGGAAGTTAATAGTGAGTTCAGTGATAGGGTCGTGCTCATCACAACTGGTGGCAAACCAGCGCCAACGACACAAGTATACACGGCGCTGTCGCAAGCAGAAGATGAAAGATAGAAAGTATATGAGGATATTGAAAGGATAATTAAGCACATAAATGGAGATGAAAATCAAATAGTGATGGCGGATTGCAATGCTGTTTCAGAGGAAGGAGCAGATGAAAGGGTTATGGGAGAACATGGGCGTAGTAGTAGGAATTAGGTCTGCGTAACCTATGTTCCGTTTTACTTGACGTCTGTAACATTAAGGTTTTTCCAGCTCCCTATTATCGTGTAGCTATAAATATATAGCGTGTCCTGACAAACTTTAGGACCAGGTTCCTGATACAAAAGTAAGGAAAAATGTCTAGTAAACATGTGCTCTAAAATACATACGTTAAGAGGTACAATCACTTATTCGTATTCGATACTATGAAGCGAATGTCTTCTACTGCAAGATCTTTGTTTTCGAATTTTGGAAGGAGGAAGTACTGACCAAAAAAAGAAAAAAGTCTGGTACACAAGGGGGCTAAAATGTAAACCTTGAGAGCTAAGGGCATTTGCTCATTTTTCGCTGTTGTGACACACATCTAAATGAGTGCTCTTAGCTCTTAACGAATGCATTTTAGAGTCCTTATTTACTGGCTTTTTTTCTTGTTTTGGTCCATACTACCTTCTCTCAAAATACGAAAAGCAAAGAGATTTCTGTAGGAGAAATGTGTTTCATAGTACCGAAGATGAACTAGGGCTCATATTTCTTAAGGTATGTACATTAGAGCCCTTGTTCACTAGATATTGTTTTCTTGTTTTGATGGAAGGAACCTGTCTCTAAAATTTGTCGGTGATTTTTAGGAACATCCTGTATGTTATTTACTTCTTAATTTAACTATGCATCTGAGCTACAGTGGCAGGATTATACTTCGCATTTTTAATATAGCACTTATCTTAATGAATCTTTTCAGTTTGAGATTAAGCCCAACAGCAGATCCCAAACATATTAAGCAATAACGCTAAATGTTCCCGCGAGAATATCTTTGACTGACGCTTACGAGTGGTTGTACCAGACCAGAGACTGCATTATCTCTGCTAGACTTCAGCAACAGCTGACTGAGCTGAACATCGCTAATATCCCTTAATTTTACTCATTTGCTATAAATCCAACCAAGTAATTATGTGATTTAACAAGCAGTAACGCTTTACCATTTGTAAAGAATTAATTCATTACTGAACTTAAACTCTGTTCCCAAACCATCGATCCTATTTAGTATTTAAAGTTTCTCTAGCAGCAGACCGAACAAAACTGATCTAGTATTACGCTAAATACTATTCGTCTCTTTCAACAATCAAGTAATAACTGCACAAATTGGGCTGATATAAGTAAATGAAAGTAAGTCCAAAGAACTATAATGTAATAACGCCTGTTATCCAACGTTTAACGTAATTGAAAGTCTCTCCAGTCCTGTGACTGGCAATATGGGGAATACGGTGTCTGCACTGATCTCCGCTGCGCTCAACAGGACATAACATATCCAGCGCCGGGATACGGTCAGTAGACCCATCTCAAATCTTTAAAAATGGTTCAAATGGCTCTGAGCACTATGGGACTTAACATCTATGGTCATCAGTCCCCTAGAACTTAGAACTACTTAAACCTAATTAACCTAAGGACAGCACACAACACCTAGCCATCACGAGGCAGAGAAAATCCCTGACCCCGCCGGGAATCGAACCCGGGAACCCGGGCGCTCAAATCTTTACTACGTCTTTTACTATTTAAAAGGTCCCCACTTACTGTTAAATAAACTGCATCTATGTATAATGTGTGACACAGCACGGGGAATTTTTCTCCAATTGAACCAACGTTTAGCCAGTGGCTTAGAAAATAACCTCAGAAATATGTTGGGAGTACTTCTCCCTCCGGTTTGAGCTGTAGAAATCGCTTGGATAGATTTGTTCCATTTCCTAGATGCAGATCCTAAATTATCTCTCCTGACAGGCCTCTACTTCCCATCAGTTTCCGTTTGCTTAGCTAACGTTTCGTGTGCTCCTCGCAGATTTTCTGTAATTCCTCTCCATGCCTATCTAATAATGCTGCATACTATGGTCCCCTGATAGTCGATTGGGTTTGATTTTGTACCTCCTGAATCTATGAACTCACAAGGACATGGACCAATCAGATATGTCGAAACCTTCCTTGAAATTTTGCATAATGGAAGAATATACCGAGAGAAACACACTGGCAGAATTGTAGCAGCTAAGGCATACTACAAGTATTTAATAAATGTTAAAGATATCACTTTTGCCGCACAAAGACCCGCTTAAAGCAGCAGTTTGTACAGCTATTTCTGCCTAGTCGAGAATCGGTAAATAAGCAGACACATCCACGATAAGAGAACGTAGCGCCACATATGCAATGTGACCAAAAGTATCCGGACACCTGGCTGAAAATGACTTACAAGTTCGGGGCACCCTCCATCGGTAATGCTTGAATTCTGTATGGTGTTGGCCCACCCTTAACCTTGATGATAGGTTCCACTCTCGCAGGAAAACGTTCGATCAGGTGCTGGAAGATTTCTTGGGGAATGGCAGCCCGTTCTTCACGGAGTGCTGCACTGACGAGAGGTATCGATGTCGGTCGGTGAGGCCTGCCACGAAGTCGGCGTTCCAAAACTTCCCAAAGGTGTTCTATAGGATTCAGATCAGGACTCTGTGCAGGCGAGCCCATTACAGTGATGTTATTGACTTGTAACCACTCCGCCACAGTCCGTAAATTATGAACAGGTGGTGGAAGATGCAGTCGCCATCCCCGAATTGCTCTTCAACAGTGGGAAGCAAATTAGGCCTATATTGTGATAGTGCCACGCAAAACAACAAGGGAAGCAAGCTCCCTCCATGAAAAACACGACGACACCATAACACCACCGCCTCCGAATTTTACTGTTGGCACTACCCATGTTGGCAGATGACGTTCACCGGGCATTCGGCATAGCCATACCCAAACGCTGCCATCGGATCACCACATTCTGTACCGTGATTCGTCACTCTACACAACATAGAATCACTCTACACAACGTTTTTTCACTATTCAATCGTCCAATGTTTACGCTCCTGACACCAAGCCAGGCGTCGTTTGGCTTTTACCGGCGTGATGTGTGGCTTATGAGCAGTCGCTCGACCATGAAATCCAAGTTTTCTCACCCGCCTGACCGTCATAATACTTACAGTGGATCCTGATGCAGAGGAATTCCTGTGTGATGTACGGAATAGATATGTGCCTATTACACATTACGACCCTTTCCAAATGTCGGCGGTCTTTGTCAGTTCAAATGGTTCAAATGGCTCTGAGCACTATGGGACTCAACATCTGAGGTCATCAGTCCCCTAGAACTTAGAACTACTTAAACCTAACTAACATAAGGACATCGCACACATCCAAGCCCGAGGCAGGATTCGAACCTGCGATCGTAGCAGTTGCGCAGTTCCGGACTTAAGCGCCTAGAGCCGCTCGGCCACCGCGGCCCGCGGTCTCTGTCAGTCAACAAACGAGGTCGGCCTGTACGGTTTTGTGCTGTACGCATCCCTTTAGGTTTCCACTTCACTGTCACATCGGAAGCAGTGGACCTAGGGATGTTTAGGAGTGTGGAAATCTCGCGTACGGCCGTATGACACAAGTTACACCTAATAACCTGACCACGTTGAAGTCCGTGAGTTCCGAGGAGCGACCCATTCTGCTCAAAAATGGCTCTGAGCACTATGGGACTTAACATCTGAGGTCATCAGTCCCCAAGAACTTGAAATTACTTAAACCTAACTAACCTAAGGACATCACACAGAAACATGCCCGAGGCAGGATTCCAACCTGCGACCGTAGCGGCCGCGCGGTTCCAGACTGAATCGCCTAGAACCGCTCGCCCACACTGGTCGGCTCATTCTGCTCTCTCACGATGTCTAATGACTACTGAGGTCGCTAATATGGAGTACCTGGTGGTAGAGAGCAGCACAATGCACCTAATGTGAAAAACGTATGTTTTTGGGGGTGGCCGGCTACTTTTGATCACATAGTGTACCTCGTAATTTAAAGTGCACGCACGCGCATTTTAACCACTTAAATAATTCGAAAAGTGTTTTCAGACTTTCGAATACCATGCAGGTCATATCGTCAGCTAAACTTCTGCAGATGGTACTGTTATCCAAGTGACTTGCACACGAAAGTAAATCAAGACAGTGTATGATGTAACATTAAAGACGACTTCCATCAATTGTACTATAATTTGTTGGCGTTAAATATTTTATAGCAATTCCTGTACCACTTTAATTTTTGAATAATCTATATTTTACTAAAAATGGCACAGTTTCTTGTTTATACCCTACAGTAGTCACAAAACTAGGACGTGCCTACTGCGTGAGGAATACCAACATCATCTTTACACCAGTCACACCTGACAGAAGAAAAATTAATGCAGTCGGGCACTTCACAGCGCCATTGATAAAAATCAGTGGTTTACTTTTCCGCAGTTTTATATCTCTTCAGAAACCTCAAGGCATATCCTCAAGGCATATCCTCCTGCCTTATACTCTTGAACTTTGTTTTATCACATTTATCTTTCCCTTCCTCGCCTATTCCTTATTCCATCCCCATTGCTGCTAGCACTCATTATTGAAAACCTACCTCATTGTAGTCTCTAATTATTGTTGTACCAATATAAATTTTGTGTATAGTCTTCTCCTCTGCACTATTGTAATTTTTAATTTTTTCGAAATGTGGTATAACTTGCTTACTGTAATATATACAATGCAAATTTTGTAGAATGCCTGATTCTATATAAGAGAGGGCGTGAGGGCCATTATCTTGCTTTCTTAAATAAGCAAATGAATAAATAAACTGAGACCAAAATTTAAACAAGGAGTCTTTAATGCAAAAAACTTGTAATCGACGTAGTAAAATCTTGAAAAGTGGGATAGAATAATAGAACGTGGCATAGCATTCATCAGTTGCACAATCGACTCTGAATTCTTCCGTTCGAAATGATGAAGTGCTATTTTCACGCCATTCTTCCGTTAAACCTGACTGATGTTATACCCGTCAAGAAGCATCATCTTCAAGCTAACTATGAATTCCTTCATGGAATCATCTATTAATGATATCTGCACGTTTACCTGAAGTAAACTTAGTAATTTTACGACTTCCTTTACAGTAAAATTTCCTGAACCTGTTTAACTGGGTCGAAGAAGCCTGGAAATCAATAACTTTCCTCTCACTTGCAAATCAGATGACCCAGCCTCGAAGATCTCTCTCAGTAATGGTGCACTGTCTCTCATAAGCAGTCGTAAATACGTCGATTAAGTTTCCTTTCACACTTATCCCTGAGTTCCATTTTGCCGCATATTTCTTCCAAGTTTCTTCCATTTATACAATACACGTTCAGATTTTACGAAACGAAACTAACTTTCCAACTGCCTAACTCTCTCCATCGTTTAACCAAATAATTTACAGCCTTTTATTTGCCACTGAAAGCTGTATATTATATGTTTTCTTGGGACTAGATAGGTACAGTGTTTTGGTTCGAAACACAATTTATGGAATCGTCAATGTCTTCGAAATTTCTAACAAAATGTCGACATCATTCGAATGAATGTCCAAGAAATTATGTATTGAATACACATGTAGATATTCAGGAAAAGCAGATGATTTCGATTTCATACCACGTTCTTCATACTACATCTTCTCTAAGTTCGATATATTAATTTGGGTTCACATCTCTGTGAGCCTCGTCAGCCTGCACGAAGGCAGATGTTGTGTTAGCAATCATATAGGAAGAAAAAAAGTCAGGTTTGTCTCCACTACTAACACTTAGCAATACCGCAAAGGCAACTCCTAGTTATTATGGCTATTAAATGAGCAAATTATAACTGTGAGAGCTGTGTTAAATTATCAACGAAAACTGAAATACGCCTTCAACATTACGTTCGTGTTGTGCCGTCTTATCTGTTTATCGATATGCAGTGAAACAAGGATATGTGCCTACCGTGTTGCGCATGCACTATCTCCGACAGCTAGAGCAGGGGCGTAATTTTGTCCAACCACCTGGCGAGCTATAAATTTGTCAAACTGCAATATTTTTAAATATTTGCAATGTGTCTTAACAGCTAAAATTATGACATTGTGTTTCTTTCGGTGTATTCCTATAGAATAAAAAAATACTGTAGTCACTTAGTCGATCCTCCAAACTAGCAAAGATGTATCCGGCAGTTACCCTTACAACCGAATCTTTAGTTTGCTCTAATACTAAAACCTCGACTGTGTGTCTCAGATTTGTTCCTTTAACGTTGTAAATTGCACTTTCATTTCTCTTAAATCATTATTTACATTACGACACTGTTCATTGATCTCTTTTCTCTATTTCTCTTGTCGAGCTTCACTTATATACGTCATATATACGGCTCTAAACACGTTTTCGCCTCGTAATAGCGCTTATGCTTGCAGGAAAAAAAGTTCAAATGTGTGTGAAATCTATGGGACTTAACTGCTGAGGTCATCAGTCCCTAAGCTTATCACACACTACTTAACCTAAATTATCGTAAGGACAAACACACACACCCATGCCCGAGGGAGGACTCGAACCTCTGCCGGGACCAGCTGCACAGTCCATGACTGTAGCGTCCAAGACCGCTCGGCTAATCCCGCGTGGCATGCTTGCAGACAAATCGGATCTTAAGTCAGTAATTCACGAAGTTTGACAGTTGACCTTTTGTGCTTTGACTCAGCTATACTCCCACTCAAATTCTTCAGCCATTCAGGATCATTTGTCGCCGTGCCTCTAGTTATTACTGGCATCCTCTAAGAAATACAGTACAGTATCAAAAGGGTTCTAATTTAGTTTCTACGTCCGCCGTACGCCAAAAGTTTGCAAAAGAACACTTCTGTCACTCAAAACTATAGTGATCCCACTACTACTACTGCAACAACAACAACAACAACAACAATAACAACAACAACAACTACTACTACTACTCTCTCTCTCTCTCTCTCTCTCTCTCTCTCTCTCTCTCTCCACACACACACACACACACACACACACACACACACACACACGCAGGCACGCACGCACGCACCACAACAACAACCACCAAAAAGAATTGTTTCAAATACAGCTCGCAGAAGATTTAGAACAGCACTAGTTGCCTCGAGATGTCGGCGAGACGTTAATTCACCAGATGCTGCGAACCGCGTTGCAGGCGGTAACTACTCTGCGACTACGGCCTACGCTAGAGTTAACGGCGCAGCTGCAGTCGCCTGCACATGTGTTGACACTAAACAGGAGACGGTAGTAGCTTACAGCTGACCCTTGCGCGGTTCATCTCCTCCGTGAACTAATTATTTGCTCCTTTAACGAAGTTTCTGTCGACATATTCAGCAATTTCCCCTCAGTAAATTATTTTTCCTTGAATTTATTCGTTTTTAAAACAAATAACAGTATATTTATTCATTTGTTTTCTGAGTCCTCAGTCTTCTGACTGGTTTGATGCGGCCTGCCATCAATTCCTCTCCTGTGCCAAAATTTTCCTCTCAGAGTAGGAACTGCGACTTACATCGTCAATTGTTTGCTGAATATATACAAATCTCTGTCTTCATCTACAGCTGTCACTCTCTACAGCTCCCTCTAATACCTATGTAGGTTATACCCTGGTGTCCAAACAGATGTTCTATCATCCTGTCACTTCTTCTTGTCAGTGTTCCCCACATATTCCCTATTCCCTCTTTCGCCGATTCTGGGGAGAGCTTCCCCATTCCTTACCTTGTCAGTTCTCCTGTAGCATCACATCCCACATGCATCGTTTCTCTTCTGTTCCGATTTCCCTACAGTCCATGTTTCACTGCCATATATGCTCCAAACGTACATTCTCAGAAATTTCTTCCTCAAAATAAGGCCTGTTTCATACTAGTACACTTTTCTTGGCCAGCAATGCCGCTTTTGTCAGTACAGTCTGTTTTTTATGTCGTCGTTGACCCGTCCTCCATGGATGGTTAATTTGCTGCTAAGTAGCAGAATTCGTTAACTCCGTCTGCTTCGGGCTCCCCAGGTCTGCTGCTAAGTTTCCCTCTTTCTCATTTATTATTTCTCTTTACTTTCGTCTTCCTCTGATTTATTCTTAATCCATATTCTGTACTCACTTGACTGTTCATTCTGTTCAACAGATTGTGTAATTCTTCTTCACTTTTATTGAAGATAGCTATTTCGTCTGCGAATCTTCTCATTATATCGTTTCACCCTTAATTTTAACCCCACCCTTCCTTTTATTTCTGTCATTGCTTCTTCGATGCATAGAATGAATAGCAGGAATGAAAGACTTTTTAATCCAAGCACTTCGTTCTTGGTCATCCTCTCTTATTGTTCCATCTTGGTTCTTGTACATATTGTCTATTATCCGTCTTTCCCTTGAACTTATTCCTATTTTTCACAGACTTTCTAATACCTTGCACTATTTGACGTTATCGAACGCTATTTCGAGGTAGACAGTTCCTACGAACGTGTCTTGGGTTTTCTTCAGTCTTGCTTCCATTATCAACCTCAACGTTAGAACTGCCTCGTCATCTAATAGACCTTAATTTTCTTTCATTTCTTCTGTAAATTATATCTTCAGCAACTTCGATGCATGAGCTTTTAAGCTGATTGTACGGTAATTCTCGCAGTTGTGGATTCTTGGTATCTTCGGAGCTGTATGGATGATTTTTTCCGACAGCCTGATGGTATATTGCCTGTCTCATACATTCTACATACCAGTTGTTCCGTTGACACTTCCACCAATGGTTTCAGAAATTCTGATGAAATGTTATCTATCCTGCCTTGCGTTCTAACACTGGATCCCATACATCTTCCGAGTCATCTCGTGTCTCTTCCTCTGGCACGTCATCAGTGTTCTCTTTCCACCTATCCGCTCTCTTACTGTTACCGCCCTCGCTTTATACACTGCCCCAAACCCAAGTGTTGCCCTCCTTTGTTAGCAACGACGACTTCGCATTCCGATAAAACTTTTCCTCTTAGATAGTTAATTTTAGTTTTAAAAGAAATTTATTTTCCTTTTTTTCAATTAAATCTTTTCATTCCCTGGCAAAGAAACGTTCCAACGACCTGTTTTAAAGTGCGTCATAACGGAGAGCAATGTGCCTGCAGCTGTTCAGACGTTGTAAGGAGGTGGATTACTTAAAAGTTTTTGTCGTCACCGTTAATTATCTATAGTGCCTGCCTGACCCTTTCGCTGTATCTTGAGGCAGTAGACCGTTCCAGCATACAATTTTAACAAAGTTAAAAATTTTCAGCTAGATCTTCTTTATTTGCTCCCCCCTGGGTTTCCCATGACAAGTGACGTCATGACCCTGCGAGGTTCCACTGTCAACAGTGAATCTCCGAGGTGGGACGGCGTTTTACACGGAATAACCGCCCCGAACAGCAGGTGACTCCATAGCAAGAAAACAGGTGTCCACCACGCCTGCTTTGCAGATGCGCTGCGCCCACTTTCGCTCTTGTGACAGGCAAAATAAACATAACATTTCCAGCAGAAAGTGCCGCTAAAAACTAAAAATTAACTTGCTAAAAGATCAATGTGCTGTCTCCTCGTCACGACTATCCTTCGTGACTAATAAACAGTCACCAGAGTGATAGATTACCCCTCAATAGGAACAAACATTCTATTCAAACTAAAACTATTGCAGTCGACAAAATCTTGCCAATAAGGTATTTATTAGTCTACATGTAACATTAAAATATTACTTTACTGCATACCAATAATCATAAAATGAAATCAAGTTAAGAGGAATTACTTTCACAAACCAGATCCAAGTTAAAACATTTTGAAATACAAGCTATTGTCAACTAACACAAATTTCTATTTTCGAAAGACAGAAAGTTCTTAAGAAATTAATGAAGCTTCGTTTGCAAATATAATGTGTTCCATAGAAACCTTCCGTTTCAAGATGCAAGATGGTGCACGACTGATGAAGTATGGCTTAACCGACCACAATAGCTTTAAAAATATGCAGAATTTTACTCACCATAAGATCCTATAACTGGAGAATTAACAACACCCTCACAATAGATTTAATGTATAATACAGCACTTAAATATGTAGAACTCGCAATATTTACAAACACTGTTCAAAACACCATCTCATGCCTCACAGCAACAAAAACAGTAGAAGTGCCGGAAACCAGAAACTGCATATGATGGCAACTAGTGCACATTCCTTCATGCGCCTCTAAAATCGGTCACTAGATTGAAACACCGACCAGATGACATGATCCGTTTCGAGGTGCAAAATTCTCCAGGTACAACACTTGTAAGTAGGCTGTTTAGGTTTTCTTATTGGTAACGCCACGTAGCGCTCTGTATGAAAATCACTGGCTGTGCTGTGTGCAGTCTGTGGCTGCTTTGCATTGTTGTAATACTCGCCATTGTAGTGTTAGGCAGCTGGATGTGAACAGCGCGTAGCGTTGCGCAGTTGGAGGTGAGCCGCCAGCAGTGGTGAATGTGGGGAGAGAGATGGCAGAGTTTTGTAATTTGTGATGAACTGCTATATATATTATGACTTTTGATGATATTAAGGTAGATACATTGTTTGTTCTCTATTAAAATCTTTCATTTGCTATGCCTATCAGTAGTTAGTGCCTTCAGTAGTTTGAATCTTTTATTTAGCTGGCAGTAGTGGCGCTCGCTGTATTGCAAGTAGCTTGAGTAGCGAAGATTTTTGTGAGGTAAGTGATTTGTGAAACTTACAGCTTAATGTTAGTCAGGGCCATTCTTTTGTAGGGATTTTTGAAAGTCAGATTGCGTTGCACTAAAAAATATTGTGTGTCAGTTTAAGCTCAGTCTTGTATAAATTGTTCAAAGGGGACGTTTCATATGTCGACCCTTAGCCGAGGTTACCTCACTGGAATCTTCTGATTTTTTTCTTGTAGTTTGTGTAATTAGTGTAGCTATTGTTTATT